>NC_048299.1:94323470-94638705 GCF_013100865.1 Trachemys scripta elegans
GAACATTTGATTCGCGGGAAGCCGGTGCCAGGCGGCCGGGGGATGCGCTGGGCCGCCGGGGGCCGGCGGGTGCGCCGGGCGGCCAGGGGTTGCGCCGGGCGGCCGGGGACCGGCAGTGCTGGGCGGTGCGCCGGGCCGGCGGTGCTGGGCGGGCCAGGGGGTGCTGGGCAGGCCAGTGGTCGGCCGGGGGCCAGGGCCGGCACCCCAGGGCCCGAGCCGACCCAGGCTGGAGCCGCCGGGGGGCCAGCCTGGGCCTCGCCTCCTCCCCCCACACCCCTTTTACCTGCTTCAGGCTTCCCGCGAATCAAATGTTCGCGGGAAGCAGGGGAGGGGGCGGAGACTTTGGGGAAGGGGCGGAGTTGGGGCGGGGCTGGGGGCGAGGCCCCGTGGAGTGTCCTCCTTTTGGAGGCACAAAATATGGTAACCCTAATAAACACCATACATTTTAATTTACTTTTATTATATAGTTCAGAAATAGGCAGTAGCTATAGCCCCCATCCTGCAAAGAAGCACATGCTTAACACTCGTTGTAATCCCAAATCAGTGGGACTACTTACAGTGCATAATGTTAAGCATGTATCTGTGTTTGCAGAATCAGGGCCTATGTTAGTCAGTTGGTATCTACTCATTTCATTCCTTCACTCCAGAACTACAGGTAAAAATTTCCAAAAATATCTAAGTAACAAAAGAGTCTGAGTCCCAATGTGACCTAGGTGCCTAAAGCTATGTCTACATTACAGAGACTATACTGACATAGCCCCCAAGTTTAGATGCAGCCTACATTGACAGAAGGATTGTAGCAACTCCACCTCCCTGAACAACATTAGCTCTGTCAACAGAAGCTCACTTCTGGTGACATCACTGCATCTACAAAGGGGGTTTTGTTGGCATAACTATGTCAGGCAAACTACATTGGTGGGGGGGAGGGGGAGTGCACACTCCTGACTGACACTGGCTACACCAATATAACTTTTCAGTGTAGACCAGGTACTTTTGAAAAAAAAAAAATACCCCCACACACACATTTTACCATTTAGTTTACCTTCAGTTTATGGTGCTATATTGCAAAAATTTATATATACAGCATAATTACCAAATCCTTTATTGTGTAGGTAATATTCAGAATCAGATATGTTAACACAATAGTTTATGAAAAATGAGTAAAACTGCTGTGATACATTAGAAACAGTGAGCTTTGCTTTTTGAGTTTCCATCTATGTGTCCAAATGAAAATGTTCTGGTTTCATATTAAAGTTGACAAGTGCATTTTAATAATGAATATCTGAATTCAGTGTAAGTCACAGCTTTAGTGGTACATTCCTAAAAAATATGCCTGCTCTTTGACACACTGGTACAGTCAATAGATTGTAGTTGGCAGCTCGAGCATTTTTTTTTTTTAGAAATATATAGCATTGAGAAAGTTCATTCTAGTAAGCATTCCAAAATAAAAAATGGAGCAAAAAATTAACATCCATATTCCACTGGATATTCTGGTTATAATTTTTCTGCATTACAATAAAGGGAGCATTGTTTAATGGTTAGAGCAACACAATGGGAAATCATTAGAATGGATTCTATTCCCAGCGGTCATGAGTTCACTGTGTGACCTTGGGCAAATTGTATTCTATTGTATATAGTTTCTTATATTATCCTCATCACTCTAGAATCTGAGCACCTTCCAGGAGTGCATTAAGAGATGTGACTAATATCTGTCATGTGATGCATTCACACACACATCCTCTCCTCAAGGGGAGAATTAAGTGTGCAGTTTCTTTGGTTTCGGTAGTGTTTCTGATTTGGAGGGATGCTTGCTTGCTTGCTTTCCACACTGCAATGTGTGTTAGAGAAGTCAAGGGCACAGAAGTGTGCTTTGCACCTGGAGTGGAAGGAGGTGAGGTATGTGATGGTCCTTAATTTCTGTCAGTTCCACTGTCTCAGACTGGTCCCTTATAAAGTGCTGTCTCCAGCCCAGAATAGCCTTACCTTGGTAGAAGAAAGTTTTGCCCTGAGGAGCAAAGTTGTCAACATGATCTTCATCCCAAGCTTTAGCCAATCTTTTAGGTATGCTAGGCCCAGGTCATTGAGTGACTTGAAGATGAGGACTGAGACTAAGTAACATAGGCCCCAATCCACAAAGGTATTTAGGCTCCTAATTTACACTGATTTCAATGGAAGTTAGGAGCCTAAATACTTTGTGGATATGGGTCTTAGTCTCTCCATGTCACATTTTTCCTATCTGAAAAATAAGCCCCCTTTATAATCTGCTTTGAGATAATGCTTTCCCTCCCTATTTACTCTTCCCCCCGCCCCCGTCCTTTGTAATCTGCTTTGAGATAATGCTTACCACACCTTTTGTAATCTGCTTTGAGATCCCCAGATAGTGTACTATATACACGCAATGCATTGTTATAGTACATTACACACTGTAAAGAAAAACAGCAGCTTTTTGGGAGAGTATAAAAATCTGAATTTATACATTCTACTTCAAATTGTATACATTTGGGATTTACCTACATTCCAGGCAGTGCATTCAATTGGAGATCTACGTATAGCACACGAATTATTTCCTTATCTGACAAGCACCAAATTAATATTGATTATTGTGCTTTTCCAAAGAAGCAGATGAAGGAAGATTTTTAAAGGTCCTGTCCTGCCTTGTTTTAAAGAGTGCCTGAGGGAGTAAATAGGGTAATTTTGTCCCTGAGCTGGTGCACAAGATGATGTAGCAGGTTCAGACTGCAGTAAACTCTGCACGTTGTACCATCTTTCTTACCATGCTGTTATATCTCCCCAACCCCCTTCACATCCTGGTGTTGCTACTGGGGGAGTAGCATGGAAAAGCAGAATAAGTGAGCCAAGTAGATAGGTTCTGGAGAACATTAATCTAAAGCCAGTGGTGCATGTTGCTGTTTGCAGGATCCGTGCCTATATTTGCAATCCTAATTTTGTGTTCAAAGTTAGGAACACAACACTCAGTAGGCACAATATGTTTTCCAGTGAGCATACATTCATTTGTAGAAAATAGAGTGGAACCTGCTTTTATCATTTCACTCTTTGGCTCTGATCCTGTGCCTGTGCAGAGCCCCATTAAAGTCAATGGGGAGCCACCGGGAAGCAGGAATCTTCTCTCCTTGAGCCCTGTAAAGAATTGGAGCCTAAATTGAAAGTTCTCCGATTTACAGGAAAGTAATACAGCATAATACAATGGGTTTGCATTGTTGATATTAAATTTTCCCTAGCTTTTATTAGATTTTACTGTGCTAATCCTCTTGGATAGCAATTATCACGTACCAGATAGATGTTACAGGTTGTATTCCAGTGGAATTATCACCTTTCTCTTTCAGCAGACCAAAAGAGAAGTTATCACCACCTTCCTGGGGAAAGAAAATCTGTTTGACAAATAGCTGCTCCTAGCTGGGTGGACGGAGGGACTGGTATGCCTTTATAGCTGTTCTCCACTGGAAATAAAGATATAGGCTAAACTCTTTGCGAGTATTACTCCATTGACTTCAACAGAATAATATCACCAGCTTTCAGGGCCACTGTCAAAGCAAAATGTACCCTATAAATGGGTTTGCTAGTGTTTCACTCCCTCGACCATAGCTCCAATCCAACATTTTATTATAGAATCCTAACACTGATACTCTAAGAATGGAGAAAATCCATTTACAGCCTCTTCCTCCCTCTCTCCTACTCACTGAAACTCAGGGCACAAATCAGACTAAAGGTAGGAGCTTGTCTACACATGTTCAGTATCAAAATGAGCTATGACATCCTCGTTGCCAGAGCTCCATGGAAATGATGTAGTGAAGAGAGGCCTGTCCCCATGTGTGGTATGAAAAAGAAGAAATATTTTTGCGAAATAGGCCTCCTCCTGTTATGAGGAAATTCCACTTATGTTTTTTTAGTAGAAAATAAATCCCACTTCACTGTAAGATTGCCACTGCATTTAGCATAAACTCTCAGTAGTAAAAGGACAAATATCTAGATATATTTCTGGATCTGAAAGAGTATGAAGAAAGAGGTGATGGAAGAAATTCTGGATGGGAAAATGCTTCTAACTTAGAAATATTTGTTGTATGCAGTGCTGTTGTAGCTGTTTTGGTCCTAGGATATTAGCGAGACAAGGTGGGTGAGATAATATCTTTCATTGGACCAAGTTCTGTTGGTGAGAGACAAGCATTCGAGCTCACATAGCATGGAGAAGAGCTCTGTGTAAGTCTCTCACCAAGAGATATCTTTAATTATTTATTACCTCACCCACCTTGTCTTTCTTAGAAATGTTTGCTCATGTATCAGCTTTAAAGGCTTATGTTTAAGATTTTTTGGGGATGGGGTGTTTGTGGGGGTACTTCATATTGTGTTAGTGTTCTTTATTGAACTTTACCAACCACAAACTACACGCTTCTGTGCAAAGAAGTGTTAAAACTAATTGTCTTTTTGAAGAAGAATTTTCATTTTTTCTGTTTTTCCTGTTGTACAATTTGGCTAATTGATCTGTCTCTATCTCTCACTCTCTCTTTCCCTCTATGTTTCATTTTAATTCTACTTAAAGAAAAATGATTCAGGGATTGCAGAATAATTACTCTCAATTTAAACAGTTTTACCTGTAAAGAAAAAATAAGTCTGCTTTAAAGATTCGGGTGAGCTAGACATTACCTACAACTTAAGGAAACCAAAATAGACTTGTTAGTGCTTATTAGAGTACTAAATACCACCACCAAGGTCCTTGTCTTCACTCTGGATTTACAGCTGGACCCCAACCCCTACTGATTATACCTGCCATATTTCAAAAGACTACTTGCTTCAGCCCAGTGAGCACTTCCTTCCTGTTTGGGATGCTGCCATCATTCTTTTAGTAAAGAAGTTTTCATATGTTTTCTCTTGCTTTCAGTCATTAGCTTTGCACTCCAGATTGTTGCATTAAAAGATTCTGTGCCTTCTGTATAGCACCTTGAGATGTCTTGACATGTTAGTGGGCTGTGTAAATTGCAGCTGCTGCTGTTGTCTGTTATGTTTGTAGCTGTCATGTGATAATTTATTTAGAAACAGAGGAAGACAGAGCTCCGGCAGTGAGAGGGTGAGTCTCAGTGGGGAGGGGGAAGAAAGAAACACCCTCCTTACTGTGAACAGATAAACACTGAAAAGGTTTTTTCATGTTAAGAGGAAATGTTTAAACATTGTGATAAAAGATATTGAGAATTCTTTTTAAAAAGTAAAAACTAAGAGTTTGAGTATTTTACTTGGAAACAATTTTTTTAATATGTTGGAGCAGTTAGAGATAACGTAAAAATAACTTCCCTTCTGCACTCATCTATTTGGTTCTTTTATTTGATACTTCAAAAATGTCATTTTCTTCTCTGTCCTTTAACTTTAGAATAGCTAGAAATAAACCTGTGGCTTCCTTAGCATGCAGAGGAATTGTGTGTGAAGGAAAGGAAGACAAGACATTTAAAAAGCACTTTGAAAAACAGGAGAGAGTGCACAGAAAAGCCATAAAAATGAGTTAAGGGCTTTAAAAAAAATGACAGTGAGAGAATTAGGGAGCACAATCTATTTAGTTTATCAAAAAGAAGACAGAGGTGATATGATTACAATGTACAAGTACCTTGATGGGGAGAAAATACCAAGCACTTTAATCCAGTTGAGAAAGTCATAACAAGGACAAATGGCTTAAACCTTTTAACCAATGGCTAAAACTAGATAAATTCAGTAAGGTACAATTTTTTAAACATGAATGATTAACCATTGGTATAAACATCCAAGGATAGTGGTGGTTTCTCAATCTCTTGAAGTCTTCAGATCAAGACTGATGCCTTTCTGAGAGATATGTTTTAGTCAAACAGGTTATTGGGCTCAGATTACATGAATAAATGTAAAGATAAAATTCTATGGTCTGTGTTCTACTGCAGGTAAGACTAGATCTAATGACCCCTTCTGGCCTTAAAATTTATGAATCTCTTACATGTTCCACACTTGTCAGGACACACCACATTCAGACATTTTCCTACCCATTTTCCTACTATTCCAATACCATGTGACTAAATACTGCAATCCAGGAGAGGACCACTGGGCTTGCTCCACTTCTTACCTATCCCATCCTACTCTCATGATGGAGGCTTAAAGGGAGTTGGAAAGGTAGGAAAAATTGATAGAGTGGAAAAAGTATGGGTTCACATAAATTGTATTGCATTGAGAGACTTAAAAAGCAACACATTAATAAACGGATAAAGGGAAAGACTTTTTTTATACAATATATCTATAGAACTCATTACTGCAGAATAATGTTGAAGGATTTAGATGCTTTATTAAAGATTGGCTGGAATGAGAGTTCAGTGCTCAGTGGTTCTGAAAATTAGACCATTCTTCTTTAAGTATTTATATATGTATTTGGGAGCCTGTTAGGCACTGAAGTTTGAAAATATTGATCTATAATATTGGCACATTATTGGCACTCTGCTAACGTGAAAGGATACTCTTAATTTTTTTTTAAAAACAGTATCAAAATGTTATGATAAAGAGTTAATTGATTTGCTATTAAAATGTCAATAAACGTGTAATTCCAAATATCATCCATCATATTAGTGTGTTTGCTTAAAAATCACAAAATAGCTTTGTTCTCAGGGAGTCAGTCCAAGAGTGAAATGAAGAAGTTATAATGTTTAATTGGAAACATGTTAATACAAAAGCTATGGCTAAATTACATTTCAAGAGAATTAAGTGTATATTGAAAAGACAATATAATAGTATTAGTTGATGCCTGCCATACTTCTGAATGCTGTTATGTTTTGTTTGTCATTCGTAATAGAGTAAATATAACTTGTTTATCCAGGGAAATCATAACATTATAAACAAAATGAGACAAAGAAGGAATTTAAACAAGTGAACACATCAATATCTGACTACAATTCTGAGGAAAATTAGTGGGGATCTGAAAATACCTGAAAAGAGAGATTATTGAACAGAAAATGTCTTCTCATAGTTGAAGCCTCAATCTTAAATTGTGTCCTTTTTGGACAACAGACACATGGATCAAAAATTTCTTAACTAACTAATGATTTTGGGTGTCCAACTGAGGGCTACTTAAAATGGCCTGATTTTTAGAAAGTGTGCTAAGCTTGCACCCTCTGAAACTCAAGCCCCTGTAAAGGAAGCTCAGATTTGGTAGCAAAAATAGAGCACAATATTCGCTTTTGAAATTCTTGGCCATGATGTACAAAATGCACTTTTCAGACTCATTGATCCAAATTTGTTTATCTGCAAAGACTGCAGAAAAAGTGGACATCTTAAGACCAGACACCAGAAATTTCACAAAGCAAGAGTGTCTCTTTGCTTCTTTTCACTTTGAGCTGAATAACACTTTACATAAAAATCAGAGAGACACAAGCTTCTTGGAGGATCTTCTTTAAAACTGTCATGTGGTAACATCAAAAGGACCTATTAACGTGAACATTCTTTAACTATCTTTCTTCTAGTAGAAGTCTGAGACCTTAAAGTTGTAGAGACAGTTCAGTCCTGAACTGAAATTCCATAACTAACAGTTCCATCTATGATGTGTAACCAGAGCTGAGACTGAACTACATACTGGAGTAACTAATAAATAATCAGACTCACTTACCTGGGTAATTGTAATATCACAAGATTTTGTTTTAAATACTGAAAGAATATCTTAAGCTATTACAATTAAGAATGATAGTATTGTCAAATATTTGATTATAATACATGCAGATAGCGATTTATTTGAACAAATTCCTACGGTTAATCCTTACTAATAGGGACGATTACAACAATTTAAATAATTTACAGTGATTTTAGGACTGCTACTTTAATACATTAGGAAACTGTCTCTATGACATTGACCGTTGTTTTAATTGTATGGAAAGATTAGTTTTGGATCAAATAAGTATTTAAGTAACTAAAGGAATTATATTTGTTAACTTTTGAATTAAGTTTGCTTGTACTGTTATGTTGTAGGTCATAGAGTTTAATTGACATTGCTAAAGTCTTATAGTCAAGTGACCCACAGTTAACATTAGTAATGACAAAATTGTCTTAATAGAACAGGAGGATTACAGTGGTAGACCTTAAACAATTGAGTTTTTGCAATTAGATGATCTCAAGATTTGCATTATTCAAGGCATTTCCTATAGTAAATATAGGCAAATAGCAAGGAATATTGCTGATACTTGTCATAGGTAAAATTGGCAAGTCCTAAAATAGCTACCACTGTATTTGAGACTACAGCTCAGTGACACATTTGCCTATTCCATTTTGATTAAATTTGTAACATTTTATTAACGCTTCTTAAAATTTGAATATATTGGCCCATGCTTCAGTCCCTTTGCTCTGCTCCAATGGTCCAAAAGGGATGTAAAGTTGCCAGCTGTGTGTTCCCCCAATAATGGGACCAGTTAATTACCATAGCATTCCAAGGCATTTTGAGTAATGCTTAGCAATTGCAACTGCCATTGCTTTCACTGGTGGGGAACTCGGCACTGCAGCTGACTGGAATCCATTATTGACAACTGCAAATATTCAAAAATCCATGAGTCAAGCCCACAAAAATCATGCAATTGACTTAAATTGTGAGATTTAAAACAAAATAAAATTGTGTTCTTTTTATTTACCTTCCAGTATCGGAATGGCTTTTGGGGGGCAGGGTAGCACACTGATTCAAACTTTTCTCTGCATCCATGAGCATTAGAACCTTACCTTATCTCAATTTATAACCTGATTCCAGGAGCTGGGGCACTAAAAATATCACCAAATATCTCAAGACTCCCATTAAAATTAGGTGAGTTAGCAATATGGTGTATATAATTCTCAGATCAGAACCTTATATTAAAAACATAGGGTGAAATCCTAGCCCCATTGAAGTCAATGGGAGGGTTGCTATTGACTTCTCTGAGACCACAAATTCATCCTTAGTTTGCAGAGCATAAGAGTAGCTGGGGTGACCTTTTAAGGTGGCCTTTCCCACAAAGAAAGCAGACACCTCAGGATGGTGAATACACGTTAATTTCTGGCCAGTAATGTAAAATTGTCACATTCTACATTGTTGCTTTTTTCTTTTACACAGTATGTTAATATTTTGAAAGAAAAAAGGAGCGATTGTAGTTCTATGGGTACCTCTAGCAAAGGTTAATCAATCTCACCCATACGCAAAAATGCTGTTTGCCAAAAGGAAACCTTGAAAATTTTAATATTGGCATATTGATAGTAGTGGTCAACTGTATAATGGCATAACCTGTAATTAAAGTTATGCTATTACATCTCACAAGAACATTCAAAGTGAGAGAGAGAACATCCATTCAAAACATCAACATTTTGATACCGAGTCTGCCAGGTAGAGGCTGTATTTTAGAAGAGAAAATAATACATTCAAAAATGTATGTGTAGATAGATGTAACATTTTGATGTTGCATTCATCCTATATGACTTCCTTGTCATGCTTAGTTTACTAGCAAAGCATGAAAACAATTTTTCTTTTGTGGGTGGTGGTTTTTTTTGCTATTCTTAGCACTAAAGGGTGAGACTAGTTTATGAAAAACGAACTCTACTCTCTTTTTTGGCTCTACACATTGCCATTATGAAACTGCCAACACAAAGCTTTCCATAATAAAACTCTATTTTCCATTATCAGGCTGTTTATAATTTATGAAGCAGACGGGATACTGTTTGATTTTCATAAGCTTTACTGATCTGGTAGGTTTGAGAACAATATTCATTTTGACTGGTAAGCTGAATAAACACAATTTTGCAGTCATAGATGGAGAGCATTTATCAACACTAGGATGTCACTTTAAAGAAGCAACTTTTCTAACCTAATACTCTTAAGTTATCTTTCCTCTATAGTAGTAAATAGAGTAGATTGTAAATCTCCAGGTAGATTCAGCCATTAGCATTTACAGGTTATGTCAGGAATATGTCTCTATTCTGGGGCCTATAATTCTGCGTTGTTGAATGCTTGTTCATTTTTTATGATGTCTTTTCAGTTTGTAAACCCACTGTTTGGCTTACTAGCAGCCTCCTGGGCTGAAAATAATTGTCACTTGAAATGTTCATTGTCAGGCATTGGATTGACTTGGCAGACAGAACAGCAGTGTGTTTCAACAGGAGATCTATGTTTGGGAAAGACAGAGTCCCTGGTCTCTAGGATGGTAGAGGCCAAGACATAGCTTTTTAGGAGCGAAATTATGGGGTGTCGAAAGAAGTTGTAAACTTGGTTGCTTTGTCTAGAGCAACAATAGTCTGTCTCAGAAGCAGGCTGCCGTTCATTAACTGAAAGTCTCAAGATATCTAGATCTCTACCATAGTATGTAGATCCCTACTGTTCCCTACGTTGTACTTGTGTGGCTCTAAATAAGGGTCAAATTGTGATTGGGCCTTGCATGGGTCTGAAGGAGTTGGAGGGCACAAGAAGCCCCCCCCCCCCCCCCCTTTGGGCTGTGAAAGGCAGATCACAACAGAAGGGACTGTTGCTGACCTATTACTCACTACAATGGGAAAACAGCCCCAAGGCCTCTGTCCCCCTTCCACACAGGCCAGGCTAGTGCACTCGGAGGAGTCAAGGGTGCTACTGATATGCCCATGTCCCTAGGTGAGGAGTCAGCTGAAGAGACTGAGTGACAGATCTCTGGAGCTTCCTGTGAGGAAGGGGAGGCCTCTGCCTACTCTACATAAGAGGGACAGGAGGAAAAGGAGATGTGAAGAATAGTCTGGTAAGATGTCAAGCCTTCCTCACTGTAGTTTAGGATCCCTTACAGTGGCCTGTGGGTAGGAGACTGTACCTATTTTTTTTTCTTGGAACTATTTGGGAGACTCAAAAGACTGGGAGTGAGAGACAGTCTGAAGAACTAGGCCACTGCTTTGCAGTAAGCAATTCTCTTTTCGGTCTGTGAAGGAAAGGACTTTTGGTCTGGCTCAAGGGCCAAAGCACACAACCAGCCAGAGGGAGACTGTTCACTGGGGAAACATTAGCCTCAAAGTATGTTAGCCTCAAAGAATTAATCTAACATTCTCATAGGCACAGTCTTCACTGGTGCTTTTCAAGGAGTGGTGCAGTTCTGTATCAGGTTCTTACACACAGCTTGGTGCAAGTGGTACAGTCCAGTCCTAATATCCATCTTGGTGGCTCTGGCTTGATGCTTACATCTGCTCCTATAAAAAAGGGTACTCTCTAGTAGGATTTGCAGCATATAGGGTATGAAACTGAACATTCTAGGAACAGAGCTAAAGATAGCACATAAAAAAGATGGAAAATATCAGCTTTGTAGCGAATGAGGAAGAATAAAAACGAGTCTCCATAGGAGCGATGTATAACATTTTGGTTGCATCATTAACTGTGGAAAACAAATGAATCCTGTGAAAAAAAAGAATTCTATTCTGCACCAGGGCTTCAGTTCTGATGAATACTAAATTTAGTGTCCAGTCGTGTTTAAAAAGACAATGACACTGAATAACTTCACTCACTTAATCTTTATGGTATTTTCCATTAACAAATGACTGTTTAAAAATAATGGTATGCAGTGAAGGAAAGATTTTTGCAAGGCAAGATTATTATTATCTGAAGGCTACACTGGATATTCACACACGAATTAATAGTGTTAGGCATACAGCTGGATGAACTATTGCAAAAAATGTTACTAATTTAGTTCTTTTCTGTTTTAAAACTGTTTGTAAACCAGCCCCTACTTTAAAAAATGAATTAATCAGTTAAACAACTCAGTCTGAAAGTTGGGGACACAACTTTTAGGGCTAGATTCACAAGGAAATGTAGACTAGTGATGCTGAGTGTTGCCATGCCTGAAAATCAGGCACGTAGAACATCACTGACATACACAAAGGCCAAATTTGGTGCCTCGCCTCCCAGTACAATGAATACGGGGAGAGGTGCCTCAGAATGGGATTCACAAAAAGCCAGCACCTTGCCTAAGCTAGGCTATGGGAGATGCTAAGCCCCATCCCGCT
This sequence comes from Trachemys scripta elegans, assembly GCF_013100865.1. Taxonomy (NCBI): domain Eukaryota; kingdom Metazoa; phylum Chordata; order Testudines; family Emydidae; genus Trachemys; species Trachemys scripta. Next base: position 94,335,441 of record NC_048299.1, read on the forward strand.
CTTGAGCATAGGGGCCTTCTTCTGCTTGGGCTTCTCAGCTACAAACTCTCTCCTGGAGGGAGGCACCGCCACCATTTTGGAGGGGAGAAGATACACCTGGGATATGGGAGATGTCCAGTTCAACCCCCACCTGTACCTGAGAGGGAGAATAGATTTGAACTGGGCTCTGCCATCTCTTAGCTAAGTGCCCTAGCCTCTGGGCTATTATAATCAGGGAGCGTGCTCTCTTACTCCTATTAATGCTGATAAAAAACAAAAGAATCATTGGGCCAGAGAAGGACAGCAAGTATGAGAATGACATTGTATCCTGGTGGTTAGAGCACTCACATGGGAGACCCAACGTTCAGTCCCTTTGCTCCAATGACTTTTTAAAGTTATTTATCCACAGTGGAACAGCTTCAACAGGAGAAATTGAAAGGCTTCCCCACCCCAGTCAGAATTTTGCATAGCCTAATGTTTAGGGCACTCATCTGAGAGGTGGTAGAGCCCAGTTCAGATCGCTTCTCTGCCTCATGTGTAGGTGGAATTTGAATTCTCCCATATCCCAGGTGAGAACCCTCCTCCTGCTCTCCCTCCCTGGCTGTTTTGTACATGGTCACCTAATCATGCTTGCTGGAACGATGGGTGCTGGGGATGTGACAACACTCTCTGGTTTGAAGTAGTTTCCATTATATACACAGAGTTCACGGTTTGGTTCAATGACTCAGCACCCCCACTATACAAATTGTTGCAGCACCCCTGTCGCCTATCAGAGCCCACTCCGGTAGGTGAGGTCCAAATAGGTTTACTGGATGGGGTCCTGCAAGCCAGTTAGGAATGCTTCTTTCCCTAGCTCATGCATCACTCTGAGCTTAGCTGTCCGGACACCTGGCATGGGGCTGCAGTGCAGATGCACACAGGCAGAAACATGCATACTGTGACAAAGTTCCTCCTCTATCTTGGTAGGTCCTGCGCTTATTGGCAGATTTTCTTGCCTCAGAGATTCACCATGTTGGTTGGGGAACAGCCCAGAGACCTTCCCCTCTGGAAGAACCCATAGTCCAGGTAAATTGGGAGGTTTGGGGGGAACTCAGGCCCGCCCTCTACTCCAGGTTCCAGCCAGGGCCCTGTGGACTGCAGCTGTCTATAGTGCCTCCTGTAACAGCTGCATGACAGCTACAACTCCCTGGGCTACATCACTATGGCCTCCTCCAAACATCTTCCTTATTCTCACCACAGGTCCTTCCTCCTGGTGTCTGATAATGCTTGTGCTCCTCAGTCCTCCAGCAGCACACCCTCACAGCTCCTTGTGCCTCTTACTCCCAGCTCCTTATGCTCACACCACAAACTGATGTGAGCTCCTTTTAAAACCTAGGGTGCCCTGATTAGACTGCCTTAATTGATTCTAGCAGCTTCTTCTTAATTGGCTCCAGGTGTCCTAATTAGCCTGCCTGCCTTAACTGGTTCTAGCAGGTTCCTGATTACTCTAGTACAGCCCCTTCTCTGGTCACTCAGGGAACAGAAAACTACTCATCCAGTGACCAGTATATTTGCCCTCTACCAGACTCCTGTACCCCACTGGTCTGGGTCTGTCACAGCGCTTAGAGAACTTTTACTCCCAAAATGTAGGTGCTGAGGGAATTTAGACACCTACAGCATTCAGCTGTAGCTGAGCAGGGGTTTTGTAAATCCCTGTGGGGTCTTATGCTGGGATTTATGCACCTAAAGTGGTAGTTAGATTGCTAAGTCCTTTTGTGATTCTAGCCCTTAATATTAACCAAGATTTTAGGCACATGTAAATTGGGGTATCTTCCTTGCCTCATTAGAGCTATACCAATCTGCACCAATTGAGGGCCTGGCCCATTGTGTAATTCATCCCAATATTTTTCTGCTGTTGACTAGGTGAGTCAAGAGCTCTGGAGAGGATGATGAAAAGTAAATAGCAAATGCCTGGTAGGAATCTTGTGAGAAATAATTATTTGTGCCTAAACTTGTAAAGCTTTCATGGTTCTCTTTTCACGAACATGTTGGTTTTTTTGAATGCTTGTGAATATGATCACATGAGTTGTAATGAACCAAACCAGGTGCTTTAATTTTTAAAATTAATGAATTTTAATACTATCTGACTAGATCTTGTTAAGAGGAAGATGACTACTTGGTGATGGGGAGCAGGGAAATGTGAAGTTGGCATTTGAATTGTGTGGCAGGTGGGAATAAAAGTGCTTTCACAAATTATTCCTGCTTTGACTAGTGGTGGGATACTTTTTTCCATTGATGCTGGAGAATTTTAAGTCAGTCAACTATTCTGCCACCCCTCACTCTAACTGCCAAAGTTGAAGCCTGCATGGACCTATCTGCATCTGATGCGTTTTCAATGTCAGCTAGAAGGAGTCAAGAAGCATTTCACAATTTGACATGCAGCATGCTGCAGGCATTTGAGGAATAGCCCAGAAGCAATATAAACTGAGCCAATAAAACCTCCTGTTAAGAGACCAAGAGAGCCTTTTCAAACTGGGGCTTGGTTCTGTGAAATCAGGGCATGTGGCAACTTTGTGGAGGGGGTAAAAAAGGGGAAAATAAATCAAATTCTCTAGGTGTCTGCTATATATACACACCATGCATACTCTGCACAGTAGTCTTCAGATGGGAGATAGAAGGGAGAAAGAGAGAATAAAAACTGTAGGAGGGATGTTCTGACCCCATCAGAAATTATTTAGGTGCCATACATCACCAATAATCAGAGAATAAAATAGATCTAAGAAGACACATTAGCAATATCTTATTCCTACACTACCACCCCCTCCACCTATAGCTAACTTTCAAGTTTTATACCTTTTGTCCCCAATAATGTGGATTTACTGTGATCAAACAGAATACACTCAGTCATCATTGTTGTACAAAAAGGAGCGTTAGAGTTTCGGCAACCAATTTATCCTACTGTACTCTTCTGCCATTTACTTATAGTACTGATATGATCTAAATCCCAATCCTGCAGACACACTTACATGCTTGGCTTTACCCTGACTAGTCATATGAAGTCAAATGCAGTTTATCATTTCCAGGACCGAACCCTCAGTCAATGGTTTATATTACATAGCAAGTACCATATTTGGGGATGGGATTGATATATTTTAAGATAAAACTTGATATATTCTCTTACACATTTTAAAAATTAGCTTTTGGCAGCTACTGTTACTATTTCCCACCCAAAGGCAATATGAAAGCAATGTGTGACTGTGTAATAAATCCCATGGCCATAGAATTCCTCTTTTCATGACTTAGCGGCTTTGTTTCAGATCACATAGGTTCACAACTGGGTATACTCATATTTGCACTCATTTCTCCCTTTTTTATTTATTAGTACAAGGATCAGGGCTCCATCGTGCTGGGTACTGTATAGATAAATAAAGCAATCTCTGTCCCAGAAAGCTTACAGCCTAGGGGCATGGCTTCACTGCAGAGTTATCTCTAGTTACCTACAGTCAGGTTACTCCTCTCGAGTTAGCCCAGTTCTAGTGAGGGCAGCCACACTGAGAAGTTGACAATAAACCTGGCCAGGTGCCTTCGTATCTTAACAGATCTTGTGGTCATTGGGCAGTTCGCTGAAGGGCTGCTGTTTTAGCTACCTGCACAGACCTGGGATGGCTCACAGAGGGAACCCACATGCAGCCAAACAGCTAACCACACTGGTGACCCCCGACTGCTGATCTGGTAAGTAAGTGAGCTGCCCTTTGTAAGAATTGTGATCTAACATGGCAAAAAACTACGTGCTATGGAACTCCCTTAATCCTCCCTAAAAATCCCCACAGAGTTTAATAAGGTATGGACATGCTGGGTTGCTAGCAAAGGAGGTCCATATGAATTTAAAAGAGATAGTGGGAAAGAAACATGGAATGAAATCTGTAAGGCTAGTGCAAAGACTGTAGCCTTGAAGTATAGAATACTGCAAATTATAACCATGGCTATTAAATGGTTAAAACAATATGCCACAAAATTGGCGAGGCAAGTAACAGAAACAAAAAAAAATAATAATTTCAAAGGCATCACAGGCATTGAGGCATCACAGAAGAAGTAGTTTTTTATTTTGTAGTAAATAATACTTGTGAAGTAGAGTATTTGTATTTGATTCTTCAAGGTTGCTATTTATTTATAACATGGTAGGATCAGGTTCAGGGCCCCAAGTGCTAATCAATGTACACATACAACAAAATGACAGTGCCAGCCCCCAAAGACTCTACAATTTCAGTGGGAATAGCAAGCTAGGATAAATCCAGCCCACACTTGTAATGAATCTGAATCCTTTCCATGCAGTGAGATGTCAGTCACGGTATGAACAAGGCTCTGTCATCCCTCTCTATCATGCTGTTTGCCAGAATGGCTCTCTTGTTGTGTTTCTGTAACTGTTTTTACAAGGATAGGTTGTTGCCCTATATAGTTCAATGCCCCAACCTGGAGGACCAGTGGACAAATAGTCCCTATCCTGGAACCTGTCAAGCTTGGGATGCCATACAGGAAACAGTTAAAACTCCTGCTGGCATAGCTCTTGCTGTCACTGGAGTACACAATGCTTTCCCTCATGTGAAGGTGCAGCCCCCATGGAAGGCTAATGACCAGGTATCAAACCTGCAGGCCTTACTTATGTGGCTAGACATTGGCTATTTGCATGATAAGGCTGCAAAACCAGCTTAACTGCAGTTAAGCTAACACATTTTGCAGCTGGTTGGGTTGAGTCTGGTCTCAGTCCTGTTCACAACCCAAAAGCTACCAGCACATTTATCACTAATTGTTGGCAGGCTCTGCAGGAAACAAAGAAGTAGCTTTTTTGTGTGTGCCAAGTTCAGGATAGAAGGCTCGTGGAATTTAAAAAACACTATCTGGAATCTGCGTTTGCATCAGACTCCACAACTTTAAGTCGGCCAAAAGTACTACTAGAACTTGGCTCACTAAGGGTTAAACTTTAATCCTAACTGACCCTGCTGTATTTCAGTATTGTAGTTCACCTGGCCTATAAATTCACCTGCTTTTCTGATAACTTGACAGATGAACATATTGACTGCAAGAATCATGCAGGACAGGAAGAATTAAGCAAGGAATGACAGCCATAACTCAGAATTCTCTTGATATTGTGGGGTTTTGGCAGATTTGAACACCAATTTTTTGGCTTAATAAAGCTGTAATGAGTAATTTCACTGTCTACAAACTCACTGTGACAAAAATTAAAACTGACACTTGCTCGGTATTGTGCTCTTAGTGCATACTCAAACATCTGACTGGAATCACTTTCTCTAACATGTTGATTTAGCTTTAAAAATATCTTTTAATTAGACTATATTGCTGTGAAGTTAATCATCTTAGCCCACGAAGATCATATACTATCTCCTGGTGTTGGAGAAACTAATCATTTTGTGCTGCTGATGCTTGATCTTCAAATCTTTTTTCCCTTTGAAAACTTTGGATAATAATAAGCTATAATTACCCCAAAGATAAAGCTACATCTAAATATCAGAGGAAACCATCAATATACACATAGGGTGGTTTCTGTGAACCATCCTGTGTGTGTGTGTAATCTACTTCCCCCAGTTCCACACACATTTAGATTCAGTTTGGGCTGGAGTGGAGGTCAGGCCTATGGGTCTGAGAACTGGTATGGCAGCACAAGACTGCTACACAGCTCAGTGATGCATTTTGAGTGCAGAATCTTATTCATTCTGCAGCTGGAATACAATATAACCTACAGATGTGTAGATGAGGTAAGAGAGGACCCAGGCCATTTCATAGAGATGGGAGGAACACTTGATATTAAATCTCATATTGCCAATCCCAGAAGTTTGAAATCCACGAGTCAGACCCCAATGAGTTGTGTGTGTGTGTGTGTGTGAGAGAGAGAGAGAGAGAGAGAGAGAGAGAATTGGTGTGGCCAATGCTCCCAAAGTTGAGTAAAGTTAAGTGTTGAGAACCTGCTGCAGGAGCTCTCACTGGCTGCCTGATGGGTAACTTCAGCTTCTCTCCAAACCTCCAAATCCTCACGTGTGCCAGTTCCCACATCAGTTCTGTCCCCCTAGTCTCATCTTTGCTCTTCCCGCAGCTTCTGGGGTTCTTTACTCCCCCTTCCAGGGCTAAAAGGGCAACTGCAGGGGGTCCTCTTTTCACCCTCTCATGCCTGGGTGAGGGGTTCCCTTCCTAACCCTGGGATTGCCCTGGGGAAGGGAAGCCATAGAGCTTCCAATAGACCATGGGATGTGGGGGAGAGGGAGGCGGGGAAGCAGAGACCAGATTGACTCCTTGTTCATGGGAGGGACTAAGGAGCAGAACTGCCCTGAGCTGTTGGGCTCTTTCTGTTCCCCCTTCCCCTTCTGTGAGAATGGTGTTAGCTGCTTCCTCCCCCTCCTCCTCTACCCAAAAACTTTGGCTGCTGTGGGAAAGATACAGAGCTGGGGCTGCCTCCTGCAACACCTCTCATCACCTCCTGAGGAAGAGGAGCCTGGAAAGGGAGAAAGACAGTCAGCCAGAAAGGGTTCTCTATAAGCTGGGATGAAATTTGCAGCTCTTCCTTCCCTTGGGAAAATGGCTCCAGTCTCAGCTGAAACCAGGTGTCTCGTGAGGAAATTTTGATACTTCGCAATACTGTAGATCTGATACTAGGTGTAACCCACACTTGCATAATGTGGTGCTCTGTTCTGCTGGGGGCTAATTTGAGTCTAATTTGAGCCTTTTGCCAACATACATACATCCTTTTTTGTGTGGGCTGTTCAGACTCACGGTTTTAGATCCAGTGGTCCAAGGTTTGATGCTCACTGTTGCTGAGCTACCTAAAGGCAAACTGACAAACCTGAAACTTCGGGCCAGCTCCCTGAGCATTTCTGAGGAAACTTGTACACCTTCTTAGGAAATGTTGTGCTGCTCTATGGCTTTGTATCAAACACAGTGTAATACTCAGTGGTTTGGCATGATGATTCGTAACCGAAAGCAGAGAGAATCTGATAGTTTGGGTTAAGGTTTCACTTTGTGGTTTGTTTGAACCAAAATTAAAAACAAAACTAATTCTGACTCTGTGGACATTTCAGGTGCATGTAGCTAAGCACATGTGTAATAATTCCATTGAAGTCAATGGGACTGTACATGTGCACAAAGCTAAGATTATGTTTGCAGGACTGGAAGCTTAGGGCACAATCCTAAGGGAACTAAAGCCCCCTGAATTCCCAAGGCCATGAAGCTTAGCACAGCTGTGCATAAGACCTGCTGCAACAGGGGACAGTTGCTGCAGTTTCAGTATCTGGTTACGTTAATTTGTTCAGTTGTATTTTGACATTTGCCTAATGTACTCAAAGAAATTGGCCAAATTCATTCCTGATGCAAGTCCAGACTGCCACTTTTAAACACTTATTCACTCTAACATACTTTTATCAAGTATACATAGTACATATTGTTTCTGAGTCAAAGCCAACCCACACCAGGTGTTCAATGCTGATTCACTAGGAAGTACATTCCTGGAAATACAGTGAAACTTGTATTAGAAAACACTTGCTAGGTCTTAGGTGACTTCCGTGTCCTAGAAACACCTGGTTATAATTCTGCTTCTCCTTTAATAAAATATTACCTTCAAGCCATTTTGGCCACTCTGAGTTAGCACTCTATTGAAAGTGCTCTTTTATTGTTCGAAATGCAGTTCAGAAAGACATACAGTGAAATCTGTTAAGATTTTTTTTCTGGAATTTACATTCAGAGACCAAAAGATTAATATGTAATTTTAGTGTGAAAATCTCTGTTTTCCTGCATCATTTTCAGCCTTTTGTAGGCACAACTGCATGAAAAACAAAATCTCTGCCAAGGCCCAATAATAATGCAAATGTCCAACAATGATCTTAACTGACACCTTTCATACTCACCAATAAATGCTATGAAAACAAAGCCATTCCTACATTTTCTCAACTTCCCTCTCTAGCCTCTCAAAAAAATAATCATCACCATCATATGTTTTGACTATGATAGTGATCTTCCATTTATATAACTACTTTAATCTTGAAGCACTTCACATATAAAGTGTCTTACAAACACTGCCAATGGACTTAGAAACTCTTTATATAAAGCTCTCTCTCCAGCCACAATTGAAACACAGTAGTTAAATAGCACACAGTTAGGAGAAGAAGTTTAGAATACCTTCCCCTAACTAAAACAAAGGTGATTTTTAGGTTCACTGAATGTTGTCAAGCCGGGAATTTAGACAGAACATCAATCTGAATTCCCCAAGTGGTTTATTGGAAACTGTAAAAATTGCAAGCTATCAGTTTAAATCCTAAATTTTAAGAACATGAAAATGGCCACACTGGTCAGACCAATGGTCCATCTACCCCGGCATCCTGTCTTCCAAGACTGACTGGTGCCTAATGCTTCAGAAGGAATAAACAGAACAGGACAAACTTATCAAGTGATTGATCCTGTTGTCCAGTCCCAGTTTCTGGCAGTCTGGCAGTTTAGGGACACCCAGAACACAGAGCTGCATCCCTCACCATCTTGGCTAATAGCCATTGATGGATCTATCTTCCATGAACTTATCTAATTCTTTTTTGAACCCAGTTATAATTTGGCACTCACAACATTCCCCCCGCAGTCAGTACCATGCATGAACTGTGTTGTGTGAAGTACATCCTTATGTTTGTTTTAAACATGCTGCCTATTTTCATTGGGTGACCCCTAGTTCTTGTATTAAGAAGGGGTAAATGAAGGGGTAAATAATACTTTCTTATTCACTTTCATCACAGCAGTCATGATTTTATAGACTTCTATCAGATCTCCCCCTGCCCATCTTTTCTAAAGATGAACAATCCCAGTCTTCTTAATCTCCCTTCATATGGAAGTTGTTCCATACTCTAATAATGCCACAGTTGTTAGTTCTGCAATTTCATATATGAGTTCCTTCAGAACTCTTGGGTGAATACCATTTGGCCCTAGTGACTTATTACTATATAATTCATCAATTTGTTCCAAAACCTCCTCACTGACACCTCAATCTGGGACAGTCCCTCATATTCCTCTAAAAAGAACGCTCAGGAGTGGGCATCTCCCTCACACCCTCTGCAGAGAAGACCAAATGTGAAGAATTCATGTAGCTTCTCTGCACCAATTTTGTCTTCCTTGAATGCTCTTTTAGTATCTCAATCATCCTGTAGCCTCACTGATTGTTTGGCAGGCTTCCTGCTTCTGATATACTTTAAAAAATTGCGATTCGTTTTTGTGACTTGTGCTAGTTGCTCTTAATTTTTTTTTTTTTGGCCTGCCTAATTATACTTATACTGTACCAGAGTTCATGTTCCTTTCTATTTTCCTTAGTAGGATTTGACTTCCTATTTTTATGGGGTTTTGCCTCTAACTGCCTCTTTTACTCTACTGTTTAGTCATGGTAGCTTGTTTTGCATCCTTTTACTGTTTTTTTTTTGTTTTGTTTTTTAATATAAAGGATATAGAGGTACAAACTATATGTAATATGGTGTTTTTAAAAAGTTGCCATGCAGTTATCAGGCATTTAATTCTTGTGATTGGTTCCTTTTAACTTCCATTTAACTAGCCTCCTCATTTTTGTCTAGTTCCCCATCTTGAAGTTTCCTGGTCCTGCTGGCAGGCTAGGTGGTTTTGTAGGGATGCATAACATCAGAATGAGTTCTTCAGAGTCCCTGCCTAGAGTTAGGTGGGTTGGATTGTGCCTCTCTGTTTTAGAGGGCAGCCTATCTTGTCTCTCTGTGTTGGAGTTCTTGTGTGTTATCAGTCTGAATTCTAAGAAATAAAGTAGTGCTACACTGCAACCTTCCAGCAAGAGCATTTCTATGTTTTTTATCTAACTTTATTTGTATGCTGTGAACATAGCACCCTACACTGGCAGAATGGGCCATGAATGACCCCCCGGCCAGTTTGGTTTGAGTGAAACACATACAAATTAATAAAGTAAATGTCATACACTCTATGGGGAAGATCCTCAGCTGGTGTTAATTGTAATAGCTCTAACTGCAGTGCTATGAGGATTTGCTCCAGCATATCTTCTGCTGGGAGAGTTAGCTGTTGATGACATACATCTATGTATTTGAGTGTTGTTTCACTCAGTACAATGTTTTGTAGGGGGCGATTTTCTTTCGCTGTTATGCCATGTACTTGAATTAATCTATCAGAGAAGCAGGTGCTCTATTTCACATTCAACTGACTCTTGGCTAATGTTACTTCAAACACCAGTAGTGCCTGCAGCCATGTGCACATTAAATATGGTACATACCATTGGCAGAGGCACCAAGTCATTGGCATTGGGCCCTCTCATCCCAATGGCTGGGGTGAAGAGAAGTAGAGTGACCAACTTACTGCCTGCTCAGGTGTGTCCTTGTGGCCCCTCTGTCAAACCTGTGTGGCGTTGCATGATCAGAACTGAGTGGCGCTCGGAACTCCAGGTAGCAGGTCACAATGCCATTCACTCAGTGGTGGCCCTGCTATGTCCCCTCTCCCTGTCATGATGGAGGGGCCATGGGGCCAAATCTGAGTGGGTAGTGAGGGCTGTTGCTCCTTGCCACTGTCATGGGGTCAGCTGCTGCACTAGGGCTCCCCTTCTACGGCCTGCCCGGCCTCGCCCCACTTCCACCAGCCTGTGTCTCCTCTGCTGTGCCTGCAGGTCTTGCTTAGCAACAGCCTCAAGCCCAGCTCAAGCCCGGTGCATACTATGTGCCTGCACAGGAAAGCCAGCTAAAAGAGGGGTGGCAGGGAGCCCTGGTGCATACTATGTGAAACAATTTTGGGGGGCACCCCTGCCCAACACAACTGGCAGAATGTAAGATTTGAATCTCATCTGAAAAATGCCACCTTCATTAACACAGTACTCCTTCTCCCCTACATATGGGACAAGGGGAATGTGTTCAATTTAAGCTATTAATTCATGTGATCTACTTATTGATGCACCAACATCACTTCGCGCCGCATGTGGGTTTTACATGGGCAGCTCCCGTCCAAGCACTGATCCAGCCCAACCCTGTGTAACTAATGAGAATTGAAAGTAGTTACTTCTTGTGGCAGAATAGACTACAGATTACAACACTTACCATAATCAGAGCCTTGGGAAGAAAATAGATAATGAAAAAAGTCAGAGAACTGGTTTTACCACTGCTCTGGGAAAACCTTAGGGCATTTATTGCTCTTAAAAGAACCTGCATTTTCATGATTAAAAAGCATAGCACTGGCAAGCTACTACTATGGCAAAGGAATTGTATGTTTAGTGACTGGTCATTATGCTTTTCAGCTTCAGTAAACAACCCAATATTTCTGACACTGAAAAATAATGCGTCCTTAACATCCTCTTCCTATGTCTTCCAAATGTACAAGTTTGTTGTATCTATCTACTCATTTTGCATATTGGCCTTCTTTGCCCTGGATGGAAAAAAAAATAGAGCCAGTAATGACATTTATTATAAAGATTAATCAACCATAAAGACTATAATTGAATACACAAGTGTAGTCATTACTTGATTAATTATTCCACTAACATAATCAGCCTCCTACATATATCAGAATAATATTCAACAGCGTGTACAAAGAGCAGGGCTGTCATCAGGACAATTATTGCCATCATCACTGTAAGTTTGTTTGCAGTACATCCTCTGGTTTGAATAGTTCTCAGCTTCAGTTGTTTTCTTTCCAAATAACCATTCTATCCTCTCAGTTTAGGCTGCAGAAAAAATCCTAAGAGGCTCTATCACCAGGCAGAGGCTTCTCTCCCCACCAGCTATTGGCCAAGCATGTGTGTCCACACCCAGTCTCTTTCAAGCAGATTTATTCTCTCAATGCAAACAAGTAAGCAAACCAGTCTTGTAACTCTCTCTTTGCTTTCAGGCTTCTGGGCCACCCCACTCAATGGTCTGTGATGCCCTTCTCCTGGCAACTTCCCAGTCCTAGTCTGCTGCTGGGCTCCCTTCCTCAAGTAGTAGTCCTCAGGGCTGCTTCCCTGAGTACCTGGCCCCTTGCTCTAGGGACTCACCACAGGACGTAGCTCTGTTCCACAGTGACTTCCCTTCCCTAGGCATGGTCTGTCCCCATCACTCCCTTTTTCACTTGGTCTCTAGTTACCAATTATAGGCCCCAGGTGTATCATAGAATCATAGAATATCAGGTTGGAAGGGACCTCAGGAGGTCATCTAGTTCAACCCCCTGCTCAAAGCAAGACCAATCCCCAACTAAATCATCCCAGACAGAGCTTTGTTGAGCCTGACCTTAAAAACCTCTAAGGAAGGAGATTTCACCACCTCCCTAGGTAACCCATTGCAGTTCTTCACCACCCTCCTAGTGAAAAAGTTTTTCCTAATATCCAACCTAAACCTCCCCCACTGCAACTTGACACCATTACTCCTTGTTCTGTCATCTAGTACCACTGAGAACAGTCTAGATCAGTGGTTCCCAAACTTGTTCCGCCACTTGTGCAGGGAAAGCCCCTGGTGGGGCGGGCCAGGCCAGTTTGTTTACCTGCCGCATCCACAGGTTTGGCCGATTGCAGCTCCTAGTGGCTGTGGTTCTCTGCTCCAGGCCAATGGGAGCTGCTGGAAGTGGCAGCCAGTACATCCCTCGGCCTGCGCCACTTCCAGCAGCTCCCATTGGCCTCGAGCAGTGAACTGCGGCCACTGGAGCCGCGATCGACCGAACCTGCGGACGCGGCAGGTAAACAAAACGGCCTGGCCCGCCCCACCAGGGGCTTTCCCTGCATAAGCGGCAGAACAAGTTTGGGAACCACTGGTCTAGATACATCCTCTTTGGGACCCCCTTTGAGGTAGTTGAAAGCAGCTATCAAATCGCTGACTAAACAATCCCAGCTCCCTCAGCCTCTCCTCATATGTCATACGCTCCAGCCCCCTAAACATTTTTGTTGCCCACTGCTGGACTCTTTCCAATTTTTCCACATCCTTCGTGTAGTGTGGAGCCCAAAACTGGACACAGTACTCCAGATGAGGCCTCACCAATGCAGAATAGAGGGGAATGATCACGTTAATCGATCTGCTGGCAATGCCCCTACTTATACAGCCCAAAATGCCGTTAGCCTTCTTGGCAACAAGGGCACGCGGTTGTCTCATATCCAGCTTCTCGTCCACTGTAACCCCTAGGTCCTTTTCTGCAGAACTGCTGCTTAGCCATTTGGTCCCTAGTCTGTAGCAGTACATGGGATTCTTCCATCCTCTGCACTTGTCCTTGTTGAACCTCATCATATTTCTTTTGGCCCAATCCTCTAATTTGTCTAGGTCCCTCTGTATCCTATCTCTACCCTCCAGCATATCTACCACTCCTCCCAGTTTAGTGTCATCTGCAAACTGTAGCCTGTTAATAGGCTGGATTGGGCTCACCTGCTTTGACAGCAGGGCACTGGATCCAGTCTACTCACACAGGCCAGCTACTCTGTGACAAGCAAACTTCTACAGCACATGTTTTATGGTTTCCCACCAAATGTATATGAAAAATCCCTTCCAGTGATGTGTTTAAAATATACTATTAGCCATTAACTTGATATTTTGAAGTTCTCAGACAATATTCCTACAGTCATCTGTTTCAAGTTGTGGTCAGTAAACTGCAGTTGTAATCAGTGGGTTTTATTCTAATCTGCTATACCTGAAACCTTGCAATTCATACAACAGAGCAGAAATACAACTGTTAAGCCTGGTATTAATCAAAAGGAAGTTCTATTCTGGTTCTGAATGTCCAACGACCATATAACTCCCTGTGATCCATATATAGGAGGGATTTTGGAACTCTGTCTAAGTAACTCTTTCACTGATATAGCTAAGGTCATACAGCATGAGAGTTGAGATCATGTACATGCAAATCAGAAAGTTCTGAAATTAGGATTCTTAACTTGGCTATAAAATGCATACAAAATTGATTTATTCCTAATATAATCCCGGTGTGGTTGCAGAAATAGGGTAGCATTTAAAACAATCCTTACTCCTTTACGTTTTAACCATTATATTAATGTAAACTTTAAAAATTAAAATAAAGGACTAAAATGCCAGTGCTGCACTGACTGCACGGTGAAAGAACTGTGCATACTGCATATAACAAATATACAGCAAACAATAGCCAGGGGGCAAATAATTTCAGGCTGAAATGTATGCTAGATGGGCCAATGCTGACTGATCTTTGGTCAAAGTCCAAGGGAAAACCCAGGCTGCAGGACAGCAGAAGACTCCTGGCAGCTGTTACTACACCCTCAGAGCTCTCCCCTGTATTTTTGAGGGGGGGCGGGAGAGGGAGGAGGTTGGTTGTTTTTGTTTTGTTTGTTTGTTTGGTGGTTTTCAGGATGTAAGAGACGGCCCAATGTGCACTGATTTCAGTGTTCATGCAGCCAGATGTGTATGGCTTATGCACATGGACATTCTCATGTAAGCATCACTCATTTATTTGAAATCATAGAAAACAATGCAGCTGTTTATTTTAGTGCATGAACTTTGAGATATAGTAAATACATTTTTGCCTACACATCTAAAATGCCCTGTTCAGTGAAAACTTTACTTATTCATTAAGCATAGCGAAGTACAGCTCCTCTGCAATTTGCAGTTTTTCAGCTAGCTTCATTATTTCTCAACTCAATTACATTAAACCTAACAAAAACATGATTTTTTTCTTGAAGTACATGTTTGTCAGCTTTTACAATAAACCAGTTTTTTGAGTTACTTATGCACCAAGAAGTACTGACATTCTTAAGCATGATTTTTTCCTGCTTACGTTATTTATAATAAGACACACAATTGTAAATTAACAGAGTGCTTCGGAGGTCATAGATAAAATGTGTTCCTGTAAATGTTGCAGGGTGAGCTGTACCTGTGTCCTTCCTCTGAGTGAACCCACTTACTGTTAGGCCTCATGCCTTTACTTCTAGGAAGTCCAGGAAGATTGATTTGCTATTTAACTTGTAGCAATATCTCTTCACTATTGCACATGTGAAAGGGGAAAAAAAAAAGAATTATTGCTGCTCTGGATCATGGTTTCCAGGAAAGAGTAAGACGAATGAGTGGATTTTGTGGCCTATGAGAGGAGTTTCACTTGGACAGGTGTACGTATAGTAAAATTACCACTGTATTTGGTGGACTCTTCAGAGAATTCAGTGACTGAATGGGCTCAGAACTCTTCTTTCACTCCTTGTTCCAAATTGTGATCACTATTACAACAGAGTAAACCCAGTGCAACTAATTTGATTTAAATGGAATTATTGTGGCTTTAAATTAGTATAATGAGAAACCAGCAGGGGCAGAATAGGCCCTTCAAAAGCATACTGTTAGGGCAACATGAAGCAAGCTTGCACTGTTGCTGTCCCTGTTGTGCCTTACTTTGAAGAAAGAGATTGACAGCCTTACAAATGCAATCTGCCACCTTTCATAAGCAATGAAGCCAGTTTTTAAAAAAACAGTGAGTAGGGGACAGCATGTTATTTGTCACTCGTGGTGTTTTATAATTGTGTGGTATTGCTTGTGGAAAACATAGAGAAAGATAGGTAATAACTTTGTACAAAGAGAACCTCTTGTAAGTAGGGCAGAATGTGGACTTGCATGTTACAAACCCCAGTATGTTGTTAAAATGTCTCAGCTATTTGTTCCTAAAAAGGGAAGCCCCTCTGGATATTTGCTCCTTTAAATATAACAGGTTGCCACTGAATTTGAATTATGTTCAGTACTGTCTTTATTTCAGCACAATTCTTGATACCTTTACAATATGAAACAAATGTTTAAATTAAGCAGTAGCACTTAGGTGAAAATCTGTTCAGGGATTTAGCACTCCAAAATGTATTGCAGAATATTTATTCTCATTATACCTCAAGATGGCCATCTCATCTTCCAACAGAATTTAGGATTGGAAAAAGCTCTAGCACTTTGAATTATAGAGCAGGAAAGCAATAAGTGAACAGCGTACAGTGGCATTTCTGTGGGAATTTGGGGCGGGGGTTGGCATTTCTTTCTCTAGGAGTACAGACTAGGAAGGGAAGATAATGATGGCTGTGAAGACAGCACTAGAAATGACCTGAGGAGGGAAAGAAGAGGTGAAGATGTGGGATGTACATTATTCTTGAGTGGGTATCTGATGGAAGCTACTTATGCATGATATGCCACTTGATAGAGCTCATGGCAGAAAGTATCCAAGGATTAGAAATGCATCTGGAGACAGTGATGGAATTCAGATGGGGATTTCAAGGTATTATGCAGGAGAGGAGAGAGGTGGTGGCACTGACAACTCAAGATTTGAGGACACCGGCTGAGCAAAAGGACCTGGAGGTCAGACTGCCAGCAGAGGAGTGACCTTCAGAACAAAACAGAGAAAGAGACTGGCTAATGGAGGTGAAAGATTTAAGTAACAGGCAGAATATAGGGTAGCAGGGAAGAAAAGAAGGAAAGTCCATCCCTACAGAAGAAAAGAAGAGACAATGAAGATAGTCAGGGACTGGAGCCTGGATAATGTACAGGGGACCGTGAAAGAAAACTGGAGAATAGCTATCACCATACCAATATTTAAGAAATCGGGGGTGGGGGAAAGAAGGGGGATGAATCTGGGCAATTACAGACCTGTTATTCTGACCTCAGTAATATGAAAGACTTTAGCACAAACTGTGAAGGAAAAAATATTTGATGGAGGTAAATGGAAAAGGAGATGTAACACAACATAGGTTTACCTAAGGTAGATCATGCCAGAACAATCAGATTTCCTTCTCTGAGGAGGTAACTGATTTATTTTGGTTAAGGGAAATGTAGTAGATGTAATATACTTAAACTTCAGTAAAGCATTTTACATAGTACTATGTGGGAAATTATTAGTAAAATTAGAGCCGATGAGGATTGTTACAGGAATTGTAAAGTGAGTACGGAACTGGCTAAAGAGAAGAAGGCAACAGGTTGTGCTGAAAATTTCTGGACTGGAGAGAAGCTACTTGTGGATTTCCTTGAGGATCAGTCTTGGGACCAAGCTTATTCAATATTTTTACTAATGAACTTGGCACAAAAAGTAGCATGCTAATTGTGACGTTATTGACATGAACTATGACCATATAGATCACGGTGGCAACCAGCGTCCTATAGTTGCATCAAATCTTGTACAAAGGAAGTCAAGTAAGGTGTCTATGGAAAGGTTGTAATTTGTTGGTTATGAGTATGCGGTCTGTATGTTTGTATCATTTTTGTATTTGAAGTTATGAATATTGGCTCTGTACTTGTATCTCAATGTGTTTGATTCTAAGACGCCTCAGTGAAGCATTCAGTCAGCTTTTTGAGAAAGGACTATTCTGAGTAAGTGCCCAATCAAGAACATTTAACTGACAATGGACTTTGGGAGATACCAATCCACATCTGAGCTTTCCTGGGAACGTTCAAACTAACATGTAAACAATGGCATCGGCCTGCAAAAAGCTGAATCATTCATGGACATGTAACTTGCCCAGGTGGCTACAGACTCCATCTTGTTGCTGTGATTTTGCACAGAAGAACAAAGGGGTTTCCGCCCACGAGCAAGAATATAAAAGGCCCTTGAAGCCCCTCCGTTTTGTCTTGAGCTGGCTCAAGAGATGGCCTCTCCATCCCAAAGAGATGCCTGAAAGAAACTGGGACAAAGGATTGTAACTATGAGGGTGTGAGTGATTGCTGGACCGAGGCCATAAGCCACAACGTTGGTTTGAAAAGGATTGAGCCCAGACTAGGAAAGAGTCTAGTCTGTGAAAGAAGCTTATTGGAACATATCTGAGGGTGAGATTTACCTGTATTCAGTTTCCTACTGTATTAGGCTTAGACTTGCGTGTTTTGTTTTATTTTGCTTGGTAACTTACTTTGTTCTGTCTAGTATCAGAGGGGTAGCCTGATAGTCTGAATCTGTAAAAAGCAACAGAGGGTCCTGTGACACCTTTAAGACTAACAGAAGTATTGGGAGTATAAGCTTTCGTGGGTAAGAGCCTCACTTTTTCAGATGCAAGTAATGGAAATTTCCAGAGGCAGGTATAAATCAGTATAGAGATAACGAGGTTAGTTCAATCAGGGAGGGTGAGGTGCTCTGCTAGCAGTTGAGGTGTGAACACCAAGGGAGGAGAAACTGCTTCTGTAGTTGGATAGCCATTCACAGTCTTTGTTTAATCCTCATCTGATGGTGTCAAATTTGCAAATGAACTGGAGCTCAGCAGTTTCTCTTTGGAGTCTGGTCCTGAAGTTTTTTTGCTGTAAGATGGCTACCTTTACATCTGCTATTGTGTGGCCAGGGAGGTTGAAGTGTTCTCCTACAGGTTTTTGTATATTGCCATTCCTGATATCTGACTTGTGTCCATTTATCCTCTTGCGTAGTGACTGTCCAGTTTGGCCAATGTACATAGCAGAGGGGCACTGCTGGCACATGATGACATATATAACATTGGTGGACATGCAGGTGAATGAGCTGGTGATGTTGTAGCTGATCTGGTTAGGTCTTGTGATGGTATTGCTGGTGTAGATATGAGGCAGAGTTGGCATCGAGGTTTGTTGCATGGGTTGGTTCCTGAGTTAGAGTTGTTATGGTGCGGTGTGTGGTTGCTGGTGAGAATATGCTTAAAGTTGGCGGGTTGTCTGTGGGCGAGGACTGGCCTGCCTCCCAAGGTCTGTGAAAGTGAAGGATTATTGTCCAGGATGGGTTGTAGATCACTGATGATGCGTTGGAGAGGTTTAAGCTGAGGACTGTAGGTGATGGCCAGTGGAGTTCTGTTGGTTTCTTTTTTGGGCCTGTCTTGTAGCAGGAGGTTTCTGGGTACATGTCTGGCTCTGTTGATTTGTTTCTTTATTTCCTTGTGTGGGTATTGTAGTTTTGAGAATGCTTGGTGAAGATCTTGTGGGTGTTGGTCTCTGTCTGAGGGGTTGGAGCAGATGCGGTTGTACCTTGGCGCTTGGCTGTAGACGATGGATCGTGTGGTGTGTCCGGGGTGGAAGCTGGAGGCATGAAGGTAGGCGTAGCGGTCGGTGTGTGGGTTTTCGGTATAGGGTGGTGTTAACGTGGCCATCGCTTATTTGTACTGTGGTGTCTAGGAAGTGGACCTCCCGTGTAGATTGGTCCAGGCTGAGGTTGATGGTGGGGTGGAAGCTGTTGAAATCATGGTGGAATTCTTCCAGGGTCTCCTTCCCATGGGTCCAGATGATGAAGATGTCATCAATGTAGCATAGGTAGAGAAGGGGCATGAGTGGACGAGAGCTGAGGAAGCGTTGTTCCAGGTCAGCCATAAAAATGTTGGCATATTGTGGGGCCATGCAGGTGCCCATAGCTGTGCCACTGGTCTGGAGGTATATATTGTCACCAAATTTGAAATAATTGTGCATGAGGATAAAGTCACAGAGCTCAGCAACAAGTTGTGCTGTGTCATCATCAGGGATACTGTTCCTGACAGCTTGTATTCCATCTGTGTGTGGGATGTTTGTGAAGAGAGCCTCTACATCCATGGTTGGCTAGGATGGTGTTTTCTGGGAGGTCACCAATGCATTGTAGTTTTCTCAGGAAATCAGTGGTATCACGGAGTGGTGTTACATCAAGAAAGAGCTCTCCAACCTGGAGACTTTCATAAATAACCAACCCTCCATACAAATGGACTTTACTAAAATAAGACAGGAGATCTACATTACACACTTCACCTCTCTACAAAGGTCCTCTCTAGAGGTCCATAAAATCATGACTGGTGTGGAGAAAGTAAATAAGGAAGTGTTATTTACTCCTTCTCATAACCCAAGAACTAGGGGCCACCAACTGAAATTAATAGGCAGCAGGTTTAAAACAAACAAAAGTAAGTATTTCTTCACACAACTCACAATCAATCTGTGGCACTCTTTTGCCTGAGGATATTATGAAGGCCAAAACTATAACAGGGTTCAAAAAAGAATTAGATAAATTCATCTCAATGGCTATTAGCTGGGATGGGTAGGGATGGTATCTCTAGCCTCTGTTTGCCAGAAGTTGGGAATGGATAACAGGGGATAGATCACTTGATGATTACCTGTTCTGTTTATTCCCTCTGAAGCACCTGGCATTGGCCAGTGTTGGAAGACAGGATACTGGGCTAGATGGACCTTTGATCTGATCCAGTAGGGTCATTCTTATGTTCTATCTGAAAAGAGGAAACTGAAAGAGCTTGGCTTGTTTAACCCAGCAAATGAAGCCTGAGAGGTGGTATGATTGCTCACACATGGGAGGTGGGGGAAATACCAGGGAGAGTGAAGAGCTATTTAAACTAAAGGACAATGTTGGCAAAGAAACAAATAGGTATAAACTGGCCACGAACAAATTCAGGATGGAGATCAGAAAAAGGCTCCTACCCCTCAGAGAAGTGGGGTTTGGGAGCAACCTCCCAATAGTAGTTGTGGAGACAAACAACTTAGGCCTTGGCTACACTTGAAGCGGCATGTAGGGTACTTGTACCTACATGCTGCAGTGAAAGGCAGGCTGTGTCCACACTACCAGAGGGAAGCTGCACATGGCAGTGAAAGGCTCTGGCAACAGGGAGGCAGTACAGAAAGTGGAGCTGCTCTTCTCAGTGTAAAACCAATGCCTAACAGCTGATAAAATGATGTTTGCTCTCAGACTAATTGTTTTTCTCTGGAGGTCAACTTGACCTTTCCACAAATGCCTGGGAGTGAAGATGGGTCCTGTAGCAAGTTCAGGCACTTCATAGCAGTGGACTCTAGCAAACCAGTGTGAAGGAACTAATTCCAAAACCAAGGATCCCCGTGGAGAACGCCAGCAGCTCCCTCCTGTTTTTGATGACCAACTGCTCCAGCTCAAGCAGATCTCAAGTGTGGCATGAAATACTGAAGGTGGGTTTTGGGTTTTTTAGAATTTGTCTGATTAAGCCATATGGGACCTGAATCTCAGCAGGGTAAATCCTTAAAATTATGCTGACTTACACCAGCTGATCCACAAAAGTAAAACCACTATCTTTTGTTTTGTAACAAGCTGTAATGGTGGCTACCTGGGCACTGGCTCGCGCAAATACTAGAATGTGAAGGGAGAAAATAAAAAGTTGCTCATTATGAAGGTTGCTGGTGGAGAGAGCTTTGCAGGCTGCTCCCTTCACTAGTCTTCTGAGCCATTCAGTCATCCTGATTCCTTATTCTCCACTGCCTTGCCCTTCCTGTAATGATTTACACTTGTGCAAACACTAGGTAAAATGCTATCAAGTCAGAACATAAGAACGGTCACACTGGGTCAGAACAAAGGTCTATCTAGCCTAGTATCCTGTCTTCCAGCAGTGGCCAGGTGCCCCAGAGGGAATGAACACAACAAGTAATCATCAAATGATCCATCCCCTGTTGCCCATTCCCAGCTTCTGGCAAATAGAGCCTAAGGACACCATCCCTGCCCATCCTGGCTAATAGCCATTGATGGAGTATCCTCAATGACTTCTTTTTTGAACCCAGTTATAGTCTTGGACTTCATAACATCCTCTGGCAAAGAGTTCCACAGGTTGACTGTGCATTGTGTAAAGAAATACTTCCTTTTGTTTGTTTTAAACCTGAATTGCAATCGGTTTGGTTCACTTTGTACATGTGTAAATGACTACTCAAGTGGGAAGGCAGTGGAGAGTTAAACCTTCAATCATTTCCTCTTATAGGTTCTCTAGATTTAAGGCAAATTTCTTGCTAAAGTGCCAATTCAGCTGAAGCTGAAACACAGCAATTGTTCATGGAGTAGCTTTGAAATGGCTAAAATGCATTTTTCAAAAGCACCTTTAAAAAGATACACCCTTCAGGAACAATGACAGCGGTAATCTTTAAGAAAATAATTTAATTATTCCAAATGCTGTTCATCACTATATATATATATATATATAAATTTACATGCAGAAATCCAGAGGCTAATCTTCAGAGACTCTGAATACCCAAAACTCCAACTGAAGTCAGTACTAGCTGTGGTTGCTCAACACCTCTGAAAATTATGCCCAAAGTTTCCTCACCAAAGAAGTTTGCCCAGGCTTCTGAAATATACTGTTAATTTTTTCCTACATAAATATATTAAAAATGTAGCTTCATTCTCCCTGGTTAATATTCTTTCATACTCTTGTAACGATCCACTGACCCATCTTAATTTTGTCATAGATGGAAAGCTTCTAAAACCATGCAGGCGAATTTCATGCCAGTGAAACTGAAGCAACGAATGGGCTTTCTCCTCTGCCCTTTGATAGAAAAATGATAATGTGGGACATGTTGCCTGTGCAGTTTAGGTTTGCTTTCAATAAATAAGCCTGCCCTCTATTTAGGGCAACAAAAATATATCCAATTTCTTGTATAGAATTAGTCCTTTATGTTTTTTTTCCACTGTCTTTGGTCACTAGTGCTTTTTCCTATTAACATATAGAACTTTGTGACATTTTTCAAATGGATAGTTTATTCACTGGAAAAATGCAGTTTCAGGTTGACCAAAGCTGTTCACCAATTTGACACAAATTCACCTAATAGTTTTGTCCAAAACAATTGGGGAGGGAGCACTAGATTCACAAAGGGCCTTAGGCACCATTCAGAAAACAAGGGAAAGAGGTGGCTCCCTGATGCCTTAAAATATCTTGCTTGAGAGCAGTAGCCTGGGATGGGGGATCTTGGTTTGATTTCCCCACTCTGCCTAATTCAGAACAGGGATTTGAACTTGTGTCTCCCATCTTGCAGGTGAGTGCTCTAATCCCTGAGCTATATGGTATTCTTGGATAAGGTTTTTTCAATCTCTGCAGCTGAAGTTGTTCCGCTTCATATGAATATAAAATGCTTGAAGTAAGTGGGGGTGGGAAGGAGGGGTTAGGGCACTCACCTAAAAGGGGGACACCAGGCTTCCAGTCCCTGTTCCAATTATTATATTTTCGTTTCACTGGGGAAACTGAACATTTTTCATTTCAAGTTGATCTAAAACTATTTCCCCATCCCCTCGCCCAACACTTTGGCCAGCAAACTGAGCAATCACTCATTCACACATCTCTACTAACATAGCACCACTGGCCAGGACGTTTCATGGGCATAAGTACAGTACAGAATAGAATGGAGGAGGGAAGCTAGTCTTGTGTTTAAAGCCATGAAGAAGTGTGTTCTATTTCTAGAAAAGCCACAGACCTCGGCCAAATCACTTAATGTCTCTTTATTGCTGTAAAAAGGGAGCAATACCTTTGTCACATGGATGTTAAATGAATTAAGGTTTGTACACACTCCAAAGTCTTCAGGTAGATGGTTCTTTATAACTGGAAAGGTTTAGGGCACAGTGACCCGGGGCACAATGCATATGCCTACTGGTATACGGCTTGGTACTGTTAAGCAGGGTTCATATGCTTCCTCCTTCTCTAGCTGTGGCAAACTAAAACAGGAGCAGCTCAGATTTTGTAATTGTGAGTAGATCATTTATAAGAAAAGAATCAGTTATTGACACAAGTCACTAATAAAAGATATGGAAAAGGCTTTGTCGCAGCAGCTGGAATTCAAAGAGGAAGATGGAACCTTTAATTCCTTCTAAAGAACTCATCGACAGGATTTCATTATAGCATAATTTCTAGCCTTCCTTGGAAAAATCTTGGTTTAAAATCTGCATTGATTAACAAAACCAAAATGAATTTAGCTGTCTCTTTAAAGTCTTTAGGAGACACTCGTCCATGTTGAAAAACTAAGCTATGCTTCATTGCATTTGGCAGCCTCTGCTGAAGAGAAAATGAGGTGGAAAAGCAAGGGGATGTTGCAAGTTGGGGTTGAACTGCATTGGTAAAGCTGTGTGCATGTATTTGTGGTCAAGGACTGGATGACCCTAGACAGTGCTATCTATCCCTCACTTTCATGAGCACATCTCAGTCCTTTTTACAATATATTACATCTTTCTGGTTGTGCACAAAAGATATACAAAGTGACACCTTACAGTTTTCAGAATGCTAGCCATCCTTCTGTAGATGGGTGGGATTTTCCTCAGCACCACTGTGACTTAAGAGTACTCATCCCATTGCCTTTCAGTGAGACATGTGCTCCTCAATCATGGCAGCAATCTTTGTATCATGTTAGATAAACATGGAAGGCAGAACGATTTTATCATGACTAGTTAGGTATGTGATCGTGAGGCCTGTTTGTGTGAAGGTGCTAGTGATGCAGTTGGGCCCGGAGACTCCCAATGTTTGCATGGAGGGGTTTTGATTTCTGATTTATTCCTGTGTGGAAACAGCAGGATTTTAAAATAGCATAATTTATGAGTGAGGGAGAGGAAGTAATTAGTGATAAGACTGGGGTGTGAGGAATGTCAGCATCAGTGTCTGCATCAAGGAGAGTCTGAAATTTAACCCTCTAATATGCATGCTATGGATAGACAGCTTCTCGCTCTTTAGAGAACTTAGGGTTACCATATTTTGTGCCTCCGAATGGAGGACACTCCATGGCCCCCGGCCCCGCCCCCAGCCCCGCCCCCTCCCCAAAGTCTCCGCCCCCTCCCCTGCTTCCCGGGAATATTTGATTCCCGGGAAGCCTGAAGCAGGTAAGGGGGGTGTGGGGGGAGGAGGCGCGGCCCAGGCTGGCCCCCCGGCGTTTCCAGCCTGGGTCAGCTCGGGCCCTGGGGTGCCGGCCCCGACCGACCACCCCCGGCCGCCCAGCACTGCCGGCCCCCAGCGGCCCGGCGCACCCCCCCGCTCCCGGCCCCGCGGGCCCGGCTGACCCGGCTCCCCGCCGGCCGGGGTCCCCGCGGGCCCGGCTGACCCGGCTCCCCGCCGGCCGGGATCACCGCGGGCCCGGCTGACCCGGCTCCCCGTCGGCCCGGCTCCCCGCCGGCCCGGCTGACCTCCCGATTTTCCCGGACATGCCCGGCTTTTGGGGATTTCCCCCCGGACGGGGATTTGAGCCCCCAAAAGCCGGACATGTCCGGGAAAATCCGGACGTATGGTAACCCTAGAGAACTTGCAGACTAAGTTTTTGAGAGGAGAGGGATTGCAAGGTAGCACAAATCTGAGAACTCCCCTGCCCTGCCCCGATTACTTAATCCCATGTTTAACTTCAATAGTGAATCAGTTTAACAGATTTTCCAAGTGGGGCCCTTTCTGTACAGAAGGACTGCTCCCTTTAAGACATATATGCAGTATGACCTGAGTGGGTTTTTAATTAAAATCTCCTTCCCATTTCCCACACTTGCCTCAGTCTTTGTATTAATTTTTCTGTCTGCTCCATTTTTCATAATCACTCCTTAGTGTAACGTAAGGCCATTAATATTTCTGAGTTGAACTTTCAAACCCATCTTATTAGAGCACTTTTAAATTCCACCAAACAACCTCACTTGTAAGACACTTTAAAAAAATGAGCCAACAGGATATAATGTGATGAAATGAACCTAAAGTTCTATCACGCTCTTAAAAAAAAAAAAAAAAAGTGCGGCAACTGGTTTGATACTTTTTTTTGGAATTGAGGATTTTATGGCAGCGTTGTATTGTATTTTGTTCATGGGGGAAAATGCCAGCTAGATAGGCCTAGAGGCTAAAATATTGAAGCATTAATGAATAAAAAGGGAATAAAGGCAGAAATTCTGCCTATGTGGGGGGAGAGGCTGGAATGTGTGAGGGATCTTGAGCAGGCAGTGGCCTGGCACAGCACACTGTGGGTATCAAGAGAATAAGGGCATCTAACACAGCCGAGGAAAGTGCTCATTTGGGCAGCTGTCTTTTATGCATGTCATCTCTTACCTTTCTTGTTTCACTACACTTTCAGCATCACAAACGCAAACCAAGTCCAATTTGGTCCGATCCTGTCTCTTTGAGCTCCCAAACTGCCAAGGGACAAATGTGGGACAGACCCAAAGAAAAGGAACCCAAAAATTGTTCATGCAGGAAACTCCAATATTTAGTTTATTATAATGTGTATAATAGTATAGTATAATATAATATAATATACTAAATATTCATTTATTCCTCTTGTAAATAATGTTGCACTTTTGTCCCAAGCAGTTAGCTAAAATTTGGGCCTTGCATAGTTGTTTCTGTTAGGATGAGAAATCTATGAGTTGCAAATACTCTTGGTTTATTCTTGTTCATATATTAAAAATAAACCCCACCAGGTCCTGTTTTTTATATATTATAGAAATACATACCAAGTCCTACTTCCCTGAACACAGTAGAAACAAACAGCAGGCAGCTTCTTTGCTTAGAAATTCCCATGTCTGCCACTCTGTGCTGAAAAAGGCCCAGACTCTCTGGTTTGCATTCACAACAATGTCACCTGGTTTTCTGCTTTCAATATATAGAGCCTGTTGACAATACCTCTAGTCCCTGCACTGGCAAACAAAAAAAACTCTAGCCATGTAACCTAATTCCTTGGGCAGTAGCCCCACAGACATCAGCTATTGGTTACTACATAAAAGGAGCTTGATTGTTCCTTCTTTTGAGCCTGAGGGAGAATGTGTGGCATGGTCCTTGCCTCTAAGGCGGTCTGTGATTGTCTTTATATCAGAGACCACTTGCTGGCAATTATTAGCATAAGTTTCTATAACCTCAGTTTAATGATTCACTAACTTTTCTGTGAATAATTTTCAACCATAAAAATGAGGGGACTCTGAATCTCTGTGGACTGTAAAGAACGGGGGGCATTAAAGTGAAGGAAATTAGAGAGGTGTGTCCTATGCACCCACAACTGTCACTGAAATCAGTGAGTTTTGGCTGTGCAAAAACTTGCAGGATCTGTTTTTTATGACATGTCTGCCAAGTGCTTAATGAAATTTCAAAATTCACTGTTGCTAAGCCAGATGCCAATAAAATAACCAGGAATCCAGTGTGTTAAGTAGACAGTTATCTTTTGGGGGGGGCGGGATTTCATTTTTAATGATAAATTCTTAGTTTGAATGTAGGCCAACTCTCATGCCTGTTTTCTCAATGCCTTTAACTCATTTTAAAAACAAGAAATGGTACACTTGTCTCTTAAAAGCACATTCTTCAAAACCTATGATCTTTCTAAACCTGGGTTTCCAGCTTCAGTGAACTACATTATGTAATTGATTTAAAATCTAAGGATAAAACCTGACATTTTTGCTTCCCCAAAACAGTCAGAATTCTATATGCTATATGGGTAGAACTAAACTATCACTGAGGGAATATACAATGCTTTTTGGTTTATTACGTTTGCCATAGTAATCACTGTGGGTAGAAGACAATTTTTCTCTAAAGGCTTATTAATTAGGAAGCATCTTGTATTAATAGAATGACACCCAGTCTAGCTGACAGCAGTTGCCAAATATAAACCCTGTTTAATAGGAGTTCAAACTTCAAGTATTTGAGTTCAAACTTCAAGTATTTAAGCTGCTTCAGACTGAAACCTGACGTTAAACCAACAAAAAAAAAAAAAAAAAAACCCAAACCAGCCGTGATGCACATTCCACTCCTCAAAAGAGAAAGTAGTCTTAAATCAGATGTCACCACATGTCAGTAAATGACTATGTCTACATTTCCCCCCTACTAACACTGTCTGATTTTAATGGCCTTTTTCTTTTTTCAGAGACAAACACTATTTACAATACCCTTTGGAAGGTAAATCCCTATAGACTTGTCTCTTTTCCAGGGAGACAATTCCTGACAAAACGCCAATGGACACTTTTTCTTCAATTCAAAAAATTCAATGTGAAATGAACAACCAAAAGAAATATTTCAGAGTTTCTCCTGCTCCCCGCCTTTTTTGTGTGTGTAGTGCCACAGATTCCAGGAAGTCCACTAGGGACTGAGCTATTGCTATTGATTTTATATGGAAGGCCCTCAGATACTATGGTGGTGGGTGGCAGTACAAAACCTTATGATCGCTTTTTAATGGGCTTCCATTTCCTACCCTGGCACAGATGGAAAAAAGCCCACTCAAGTTACTGCTGTGATATAATCTAACAATAGCTGGGGGTATAAAACATACATTGGCATTTAATTTACTAATTAGTTACTTGTACTACATCCAAATGTGCTGTTGCATGAGGATTTAACCTGTGAGTATAAAACGTAATTCCAATTTAATTAAATAGGTACCTGTTCATAACCCTTTGGTTGAAGTATTTCATTCTCCTTAGGCTATGTCTACACTTAAACCACTACAGTGACACTTCTGCATTGCTTCACAGTAGACACTCACTACAGCAATGGGAGGGATTCTCCTGTCACTGTAGTTAATCCACCTCCCTGATAGGCAGTAGCTAGGTCAACAGAAGAATTCTAGGTTGATCAACCTAACTTTTTACTGTAGACTTGGCCTTAATGAACCAAGTTTTATCAAATGCTCAATATTGCTGCTAAATCAACTTTGGCTTAAGACTGGACAGGCTATGGGCTAAGTAACAGATGGATACACCTCATAAGTTTTGCCGGCTTGCTACAATTCAGAAAGATTCAAAAGCTATGCTAAACCACAAACTTGGTGTAGAATACGATCACTGTGGGCCCTCTGATTATTCTCATATCAGTGCAAGTGTAATTGAGCCCTGTGGCTCCAATCCTCTTACTATTTTTAGGTTCTGTTTTATTATAAATATTTACTACTACTAATAGGACGGTGCCCAAGGCCCCCAATCCTGATTGGGGGCCCGATTAGGCTGAGTGCTGTACAAACACAAAAAAGAGACGATCTCCAATCAGAAGGGCCAGGGCCGGCTGTGGCTTTTTGGCCGCCCCAAGCAAAAAAAAAACAAAAAACGGGCTGACCAGAACGGCAAAGCAAAAAAAAAAAACACCACCTGCGGCATGGCCGGAGTGCAGGCGCAGGGGGACCGGCTGGGGGGGAGGGAGAGGGAGTGGGCAGGAGAGAGAGAGAATGGGGCAACCAGGGCTACAGCAGGGGCGCTGCCACGCGCAGCCCTCCCGCTGCACTGCCTCCTGCTGCCTGCCGCGGGGGCTCCGCTCCGGTCGGTGGGGAGGGAAGGAAGAGGACTGCCCTGCTGGGCGCTCTGGTCCTCCGCGCCGCTGCCCCCTACAGGGCGGCCAAAGCGGAACAAAAAAAATAAAAAATAAAGCGGCCGTGCCGCCCTAGGATTGGGCAGAATGCCGCCTCGAACAATCTGCCACCCCAAGCACCAGCTTCCTCAGCTGGTGCCTGGAGCCGGCCCTGAGAAGGGCTATTACTATGCTATGTAATATTTATATTATGGTAGCATCCAGAGTCTCCAACTGAGATAGTCTCCACTGTTGTGTACAAAGCACAAAAGTAAATACAGTCCCTATTGTGAAGATTTAATGGTCCTAATAAATAGGATAGTCCAAGAACAGTAAAGATGTGGTGGCTATTGAATGGGTATAACTGGAGACCCCTTGATTACACTCCAGGCCCCAAACTCACCTTTGTGCTACCTGGCCCATTTGGGATGTGTGGCAGTTCTGCTGCATGTGCATTTTCTAAGGTTCTGGAAGAGGAGTGGTTGAATTGCAGCCCTAACAGAATAATCTACATAATTGCTGTCCTCTGCTTCAGTCTAATACTCAGTTCTCCCTTTGACCATCAATCCCCTCATACAAGAGATTGGCCTTGGCACCAGTCCTCATAAGGGCTCTCCATTGACTGACTTCAGTGGGTTTTGTTCAGGACCCAGCATGTGGTTCAAGCTACCCTATAGTTAGCATCTCATTTTATGTTTATCCGGCAGCATGGCTGCAGTAGCATGAGTAGTGGTTCAGGCTAGACACCTGATCATGTGGCCAGGGGGGTTGGCTATCCCATGCTGCCACAGCAACACTGCTGTTTTTAGCATGCTTCCTCAAGCGGAGGTAGCATATCTCAGCTGCCATGTGTAATGGAGTGCCAAACTATTATATTCTAGACCCACCAGGTGGTACTGTGTGTAAAATACAACAGAACCCCATTTATACCAGCGCCAGATTGGATAATCAAAATTCCGGATAAGCCGGAGAGTGGGAAAGAGTGATGCTGCAGTACCATCCAATGGCCACAGAAGAGATCACCCACTTTGGGCCCTGGTGTCCTGGTTGTTCGGTTAATGTGGAGAGTTGGATAATGGAGGGTTGGATAAACAGGGTTCTACTGTAGCCTATTTAAGCTAACATCAGCCAGACCTGGCAGTTCTTTTAGGGTACGTCAGTACTGCAATTAAAAACCTGCAGCTGATCATTGCCCACTGATTACAGCTCGCGGGGTTCGGGCTAAGGGGCTATTTAATTGCACTGTAGACATTTAGGCTCGGGCTGAAGTCTGGGCTCCAGGACCCTGCGAGGTGGGAGGGTCCAGCCCAAACCCCAATGTCTACATCCCAATTAAACAGCCCGGCAGTCTGAGCCCCGTAAGCCGAAATCAGCTGGCACGGGCCAGCCATGGGTGATTAAATTGCAGTATAGACATACCTTAAGGGGGTAGTCAAGTGGGCCAAATCCAGACCACCAGACGCTTTTGAATGGATCCCAAAATATTTTTTAAAATTTTTCTCTGGAATCTGGGCTTCAGCTATACCTAGACCAAGAGATTTGGACCTTGACAAAAAATAATTTACTACCCCTCCCCTAAGGGAATGTCTACACAGCAATTACACATCTCTGGCTAGCCCGGATCAACTCAGGCTTCCGTAGCTTGGACTGCGGGGCTGTCAAATTGCTCTGTAGACATTCTGACTCAGGCTGGACCCTGTGAGGGAGGAGGGTCCCACAGCTCGGTCTACAGCAATTTTTACACAGCAATTTTTAGCCCGGCCGCCTGATCCCTGCAAGTCTGAGTCAGCTTCACCTGAGCCAGCCGCAGTTATGCCACGGGTCTTTTACTCCATTGTAGACGTTCCCTAAAGCAGTGGCTCTCAGCCTTTCCAGAATACTGTGCCCCTTTCAACAGTCTGATTTGTCTTGCATATGCCCAAGATACAATTCACTTAAAAACTACTTGCTTACAAAATCAGACATAGAAATACAAAAGTGTTACAGTGCACTATTACTGAAAAATTGCTTTCTTTCTCATTTTTAACATATAATTATAAATATTGTACTTACACTTCAGTGGATAGTATATAGAGCAGTATAAACAAGTCATTGTCTGTAAGAAATGTTAGTTTGTGCTAACTTTGCTACCTTTTTATGTAGCCTGTTATAAAATTGGCAAATATTTAAATGAATTGATGTATCCCCAGAAGCCCTCCGAGTACCCTTAGAGCAGGGGTGGGCAAACTAGGGTCTGTGGGTCGGATCTGGCCCATCAAGGCTTTGGAACTAGCCTGCGGGATTGCCACCGCCCTGGGCCCCACACTGCTCCTAGAAGTGGCTGTAGGGGGTGGGGGGTAGGAGGGCAGAGGGCTCCGCGCGCTGCCCTCACCTGTAGGCACTGCCCCCCGCAGCTCCCATTGACCAGGAACAGGGAACCGCGGCCAATGGGAGCTTCAGGGGAGGTACGCAAAGGCTAGGGCAGCACACAGAGCCCTCTGTTCCCTCTCCCCCAGAGGCCACAGGGATGAGGTGCCGGCCGCTTCCGGGAGCAGCGCAGGGCCGGGGAGTCCCTGCCACTCTGGAGTTGCTGCAGCACTGGGCCGAAGCCCGCACCCCGAACCTCTCCTGCACTCCAACCCCCTGCCCCAAGTCCCCTACCTCACTCCGCACCCCTCCTGCACCCCAACCCCCTGTCCTGAGCCCCCTACCTCACTCTGCACCCCTCCTGCACTCCAACCCCCTGTCCTGAGCCCCCTCGTACATCCCGCACCCCTCCTCCACCCCAACCCCTTGCTCTGAGCCCCTTCCTGCACTCCGCACCCCATCCCACACTCCGCACTCCCTCCTGCACCCCTAACCCCCTGCCCCAGCCCTACATTCATGGCCCTGCATGCAATTTCCCCACCCGGATGTGGCCCTTGGGCCAAAAAGTTTGCCCACCCCTGCCTTAGAGGCACACATACCCTTGGTTGAGAGCCACTTCCCTAAAGACACGATGAACACATTTGGTATGTATCTTGCTCTGTAGTCAGTCTGTATCTGACACAGGATCATGGCACCATGCCATAATGAATCATAACACTATCCTAGCCTCCTCGTCTCATTGTATCCTTCCTCACCCAGACAAATAATTTGTAAAAGCCAAGATGGTAGTCCTAGCACCTCATATCTCTTTCCCTGTTGCCTCCAGTCTTTCAATTAAAAGAATGAGCATTGTCCTGTCTTAAATATCTTTTACTTCTTATTTCTTCTGCCATCCTGTGCTGGGTTCTGATGTCACTCTTGAAGGGGGTGGAAGCTGCCACCACTTGGGGAGAGAGTAAACCAGAGTTTATGGCTGTCTCCCTACTGCTTGAAGCCAGTACAGGGTGGCAATGAGAGGAGAGCCAACCCAAGAAGTAGAACCATGAACTGATTTGCAGTTCACTGCCGATTCCAAAATACACATAACAATAATTTGCGGGTCAGACAAAACATTGTTTGACCCACCAGGAAACTTTTAGATTTGGAGCCGCTCTGTGTTGTTACTTTTTAAAAAAAACAACAAAACATTGTTTTGAATGAGAATCAAAATAAAAAATGTTAAAACAAAACATTTTGACTTTTTTTTTTTTTAATTTTGAGGAATTTATTTTGACAAACAATTTGGTGAAATAAAAACAAATTTTCAGAACACTTTGGTGTTGCTGAATTTGCATTTTTGGGTGAAAAATTTCATCCAGCTCTACCCAGAAGTAATAACCTTTTGTAGTGGTGGGAGAAGAGAATTGCATAGGACCTGT
This sequence comes from Trachemys scripta elegans, assembly GCF_013100865.1. NCBI lineage: Eukaryota > Metazoa > Chordata > Testudines > Emydidae > Trachemys > Trachemys scripta. The sequence goes on from NC_048299.1 coordinate 94,368,051, forward strand.
AGTCCCAGAGAATGCGGCCTGGTGCGGAGGATCCCTGGATTGGGTTTCCCCAGGAAACCGAGAACTGCTGGCAAGTACAGGGACATGGCTTTAAAGTAGAGGGTTTAAAAATTAAATAGAGAAATGTAGAATATCACTGTGTGAAACAGATTTCTTCAGGTAAGTGTCTTACAAGAAAAAGTGGGAACAAAGGAGACTTTATAAAACTTTGAGGGAAACTTTCAGGAGAGTATCCCATATGTCTCCTTCATGTGCTGTTTGAGGAAGGAGAGAGAGCTCCTAGAAGATGTCTTTTTGTTTGTTTTAAATATGCATATACCAGTGCACATCTCCACAAATACTAATGCACACAGCTTTAACATTGACATGTTTCATAGAACAGGCTACATAAACTGAACCAAACACATTGAAAAAGCACTTTTCTTAATGTAAAATCAAATACAGCAAACTACTTTGTTAAAGATGCATGATCCAAGACGCTAAATTGTTTAGCTACTATAAAATGTTGGTATTACAAAACATCACTCTCCATAAACTTGGTTAAAATAAAATGGGACTTGTTGAAAATATGGCATTTATGAAAATTGAACCACTTATTTCAGTGCCTAAATATGGAATTGAGAGTCTTATTTAGGCTCCTTTGTTGGACAATCTGGGCCTATGTTTCAAGAATATACAGCATAGAATGAAGGCAAAATATAATATAATAATTGTTCCTCTTCAATGCGCATAACTATTTTACCTAGTCATAAAATTAAAAGTAGTTTGTCTTATACATTGGCTAATAAATAATGACATAAATTTGTACTTAAGACTTGTAGCTGTTAAGGTGCAATATCCCACCCAGAGGATGAACAGCAGAGTAGTGAATAACTGATGTAGCCTTTTTGCTTGTTAAATATCTGAGACTTCCCTAATTTAACTTGTTTCAATTACTTGGGATGAATTGGAGAAGTTTTTATTAAGTGATTTTTAACTAATAGAAATCCCACATAAATGTGATCATATATGCACAACACTTAGAGCTCTGGATATATATTTACGTTAAAATGAATGAATGTTCTCCTTTACCTTATCTTTACACTGGAAATAAATTGACTTATACTACAGAATGGGAACTCAAAATGTGGAAATAAAAGTTGCTTAGATATTCAGCTGATAACCCTTACTGGTAAATGATCACGAGAGTATGAACTCAGCTTAGGTTTTCAACCATGAAAATGATCCACTTAAAATAAACATGATTTTGTGAAAAGGTTGATCATTAGAGTATGGAAAAGCTCTCAACCTGCTCCAGTAATTAGGGCTCTGAACTGACTATGAAGAGACTTGGCAGAGCCAGTTTTAGAGGTTGGCATACAGGTCAGTTGCTCTGGGTGCCAACTTGGGGGGGGGGGCAGGGAGGGAGGGAATGGCCCTGTGCTGTTCAGCTGTTGTTTGTTTGTTTGTTTGGCTCAGCCACTCAGAGGTAGTGAGCAAAAACCATGTTCCACTATGGGTGGCAAAACTGTTAGGGCCACTTTTGAAACTTGGATTTTATTCCCAGTCTTGCTGCAACTAGTGACCTTGGTAGTGTACTTGGACTTTCAGAAAGACTTTGACAAGGTCCTTCACTAAAGGCTCTTAAGCAAAGTAAGCAGTTATGGAATAAGAGGGAAGGTTCTCTCATAGATCAGTAACTGGTAAAAAGATGGGAAACAAAGGTTGGAATAAATGGTTCAGTGGAGAGAGGTAAATAGCATGATCCCCCAAGGATCTGTACTGGGACCAGAGCTAATCAACATATTCATAAATGATCTGGAAAAAGGGGTAAACAGTGAGGCTGTAAAGTTTGCAGATAATATAATATTGCTATGGCTGTCGATTAATCATAGTTAAGTCACGCAATTAGAAAATTTATTGTGATTAATCGCACTGTTAAACAATAGAATACCAATTGAAATTTACTAAATATTTGTGGATGTTTTTCTACATTTTAAAATATATAGATTTCTATTACAACACATAATACAAAGTGTACAGTACTCACTTTATATTATTTTTATTACAAATATTTGCACTATAAAAATGATAAACAAAAGAAATAGTATTTTTCAGTTCACCTCATACAAGTACTATAGTGCAATCTCTTTATCATGAAAGTGTAACCTATAAATATAGATTTTTTTGTTACATAACTGCATTCAAAAACAAACTGTAAAACTTTAGAACCTACAAGTCCATTCAGTCCTACTTCTTGTTCAGCCAATCATTAGGACAAACAAGTTTGTTTACATTTACGGGAGATACTGCTGCCTGCTTCTTATTTACAATGTCACCTAAAAGTGAGAATAGGCATTCGCATGGCACTTTTGTAGCCGGCATTGCAAGGTATTTATGTGCCAGACATACTGAACATTCATATGCCCCTTCGTGCTTCAGCCACCATTCCAGAGGACATGCTTCCATGCTGATGATACTCATTAAAAAAATAATGCATTAATTAAATTTGTGACTGAACTCCTTGGGGGAGAATTGTATGTCTCCTGTTCTGTTTTACCCACATTTCATGTTTTAGCAGTCTTGGATGATAACCCAGCACATGTTCATTTTAAGAACACTTTCACTGCACATTTGACAAAACACAAAAAAGCAACCAATGTGGAGCTTTCTAAAGATAGCTACAGCACTAGATCCAAGTTTTAAGAATCTGAAGTGCCTTCCAAAATCTGAGAGGGAGAATGTGTGGAGCACGCTTTTAGAAGTCTTAAAAGAGCAACACTCCGATGTGGAAACTACATAACCTGAACCACCAAAAAGAAAATCAACCTTCTGCTGGTGGCCTCTGACTCAGATGATGAAAATGAACATGCGCCAGTGCGCACTGCTTTGGATCATTATCGAGCAGAACCCTTCATCAGCATGGACACTTGTCCTCTGGAATGGTGGTTGAACCATGAAGGGACATATTAATCTTTAGTGCATCTGTCATGTAAATATCTTGCAATGCTGGCTACAACAGTGCCATGTGAATGCCAGTTCTCACTTTCAGGTGACATTGTAAACAAGAAGTGGGCAGTATTATCTCCTGCAAATTGTAACCAAACTTGTTTGTCTGAGTGATTGGCTGAACAAGAAGTAGGACTGAATGTACTTGTAGGCTCTAAAGTTTTATATTGTTTTATTTTTAGTACAGTTGTTTGTACATGATTCTACATTTCTAAGTTCAACTTTCATGATAAAGAGATTACACTACAGTACTTGTATTAGGCCAAATTGAAAAATACTATTTCTTTTGTTTTTTACAGTGCAAATATTTGTAATAAAAAAATAAAGTGAGCACTTTACACTTTGTATTCTGTGTTGCAATTGAAATCAATACATTTGAAAATGTAGAAAACATCCAAATATATTTAAATAAATGATATTCTATTATTGTTTAACAGCATGATTAATCACGATTAATTTTTGTAATTGCTTGAGAGCCCTAAAAATTACACAAGATAATTAAGTCCAAAGCAGAATGTGAAGTGTTACAAAGGGATCTCACAAAACTGTGTGACTAGCAATAAAATGGTTGATGAAATTCAATATTGATAAATATAATTCCAACTATACATACAAAATGATAGGGTCTAAATTAGCTGGTACCACTAAATAGAGAGATCTTGGAGTCACTGTGGACAGTTCTCTGAAAACATCTGCTCACTGTGCAATGTCAGTCAAAAAATGTTAACAATCATTAGGAAAGGGATAGATAAGACAGAAAATCAGCATAATGTCAAATCACATTTGTTGCATGCCCACACCTTGAATACTGCATGCCGTTTTGGTTACCCCATCTCAGAAAAGGTATATTAGAATTGGAAAAAGTACAAAGAGCAACAAAAATGATTGGGGTATGGAACAGCTTCCATAAGAGGAGTGATTAAAAATACTGAGACTGTTCAGCTTGGAAAAGAAATGACTGAAATCTATAAAATCATGATATAATGTGGAGAAAGTGAATAAGGAAGTGTTATTTATGCCTTCACATAACAAAAGAACTAGGGGTCACCTAATGAAATTAATAGGCAGCAGGTTTAAAACAAACATAAGGATATACTTCTTCACACAACACTCAGTCAATCAGTGGAATTTGTTGCCAGGGCATGGTGTGAAGGCCAAGACTTATAACAAGGTTCAAAAAACAATTAGATAAGTTCATGGAGGATAGATCCATCAATTACTATTAGCCAAGATGATCAGAGATGCAAGCCCACACTCTGGGTCCCTAAACTTCTGACTGCTGGAAATGGACAACATCGGGTGGATCACTTAGTAAAGTGCCCGGTTCTGTTCACTCCCTCTGAGGCATCTGGCACTGGCCACTGTCAGAAGATAGGCTACTGGGTTAGATAGACCATTGGTCTGACCCACTATGGCCGTTCTTATGACCTTCAGCAAGTCTGCTTGGCTCTCTATGCATCCATTTCTGTATCATGAGGAACACAGTGCCGACCCTCTTTTGTACAGTGCTTGGGGATCTAGGGATGGAAGAGTGGTACAAAAGAATTAAGTATTTATATTATATCCCATTTATTGATATGCCAGGAATTGCTTCATATGAATAGCTTTATAAGACTGTAGAATTCCAAGTCATATGGGAAAAATTTATCCCTGTTCTAAAGGCAAACAGATGTCTGAGGTATATGAGATTATGAAGGATGTGTTCAGGTAGGATGGCAGTCCCAGACTACGTTTGTAAAGTGCTTACATAATGCTATTACTCCATACTTTAATAACTTTTAAAAGAAATCAAGCATGATGTCTAGAATATAATTTATATACTTAGGGAAGTGTCAGACCCAGGTGTTGCGAGATGCTGTATCTTCTTCACTAAGTCAGGTTTCAAGGGTTTACCTAACAGCTACCTCTGATGTCAAAAAATGGATCTGTTGGCCTATTTCTGCCAGAACAAGTGACAGAAAGAAAGCCACTATTTTTAAACAGTGGTTAATTAATATAGAAACATGTAATTCTGATTTGATTTCCAAAACACTGTTTAAAAATAGCTAAACGGTCTTTCCAAACTGCTAAAATCCCTAGTAAATCTAAAAATATACAGCCACCTGTGATGAAAATGGTAGTAACTCTACTTGTAAATCACCAAGATTACTTATTATTTTCTGATATGAGTTTTTTTTCTTGACACTCAAGTACTACACAAATCAACCCGGTGTATACAAATCAAAAGTTATTCAATTAGCATAAAAATATCGGATGTTGCCTGAAATGTCATTTAATGTCAGGGCTGCAATGAGCAAATAAATTGCCTCATCAGTTTAATTAACAAAACAAGTAACCAAGTCAAATTAATATACTTCAAATCACTTTTAAAGCCAGTTTGAATGGGATTACTGCTATTGAATTTTAATTGGAAAATCCTTTTAAAGGACAAGGAACAAAAATATTTTGAGTGTTCAGTTCTTGACAGGAAGAAGTTAAAATTTTCCAACTGGCAATCTAGTGAAATAACAAAAAAATTGGAATGCTGATATCTATAAACCACGACTTTGGATGTTACCAGTTAGCTATGCCTCAATTATAAATGTGTTATTAAAAATCTGAACTCAGGTCAGTAAAGTTAAGGTTCTTCCTAGCTGTGTGGAATTGTATAGTTCCTGATGATTAGTGAAGCCATGGAGATTGAGGGCCCATTGTGGTACGCACTGTACCAAAACAAAGTAAGAGTCCCCATCCTAAACAACTTACAATAGAAATAGTAGAAAACAGAACAGGGGCAGGAGAGAGGGAAATATTATTGCCCCATTTTAAAGATGGGGAAGTGAGGCACAGAAAGAGTAAATGAGTTGTCAAAGGAAGTCTGTGGCAGAGCCTGGATGTGATTCTGCATCGGACTCTTGGTGATTTAACCTCAAGGCCATTCTGCCTCTCATCCTTTTATTTTCCACTTGCTCTTCAAGAAAAACAGGTGTCATTAGGAGCTAATAAATGATCAAGACTGAGCTCATATCATTGAAGGAACTTATTCAATAGAGTACATTTTCTCTTAACATCTCTGTTTCCTTATAATGAAGCAGGATAAATTCACTGTAGGGTCAATATATAGGCCTTGGCAGAAGTTAACAACAGCAGGAAGACCACAAGGAAGGAGGCTGTGGTTGCAAAAACACCCCCTTAGCAGCATCAGCTGCTGGGGCTTTTATGGACCCATAGTGGAAATTGAAACTGCTCTTGCATGGCAGAAGGCCTGTGGGAAGTGTTGTAAAATTTCCTGCATACATCAAGAGCCAGGGGCCTTAATAGTACAGAGAGGTGAATTTATACATCCTTGAACATCATGCTTCAGTGAATCTGGTTCAAAGGGTTTTTAAAAAAGGAAGCAGCACTTCAGGACAGTTTAATGGCTTGAAAAGCATAATTACGTGATCAAACAATCAAATTTTTAGAACTGACAAGTAATGCCATTTGCCAGCATCTGAATCATGCTTTGAATGTGACTTGTCTGACTAACCTCACCATCTGATTTGTATTTTGCACAGACAGTTCTCTTTAATGTCTAATCCAGTCACCCTTGTGCATTTGTAAGTGGGTTCAGCATCATGTTTGTTGTTAAAAGCTGACATGCATCTGCACTAAGAATAGGAGTTATCTTTTCATGTAAATTGTTAATATTTAGCACCTATACCAGACACTATAATAACAGATAGCATTAGTCACTTGGGTGTGTATGTTATACCCAGTTTCACTATTGTCTCTGTAGCTAAAAATAGCTACATTCCTTAAACAATTTAGACAATAAAATGAACTCATGAGCCCATGTATTTACTCAAAATCAGTGAATAAAGGACTGCAGCAGTAGAGAGAAAGCAGACCACTACTATGGCCACCAAGTGAATGATTCCTGGATACACGGTGTACAGAGACTTTATTTTCAAAATCAAGCTATAACTCTTGGTTCAAAACCCCCATCTCTAATCTCTGATGTCATATTTCTTCTTTTACAGTGGGATAGATTTGTGTGTCCCTTTAAACCTCGGTTTAAAAAAAATTAATGTCTTCATTGCTAGAAATCAAAATATCTTCAGAAAGACAGGCCGCAGATTCACTGTCTGCGAGTAAACCATCACAAAGATATGGAGTTATCATGTTATTCTCTTAGATTAAACATGTTCATCTGATTAACATCCTAGGGATACAAGAGGCACCAGTTAAGACACTTACTGAAGAGGGCAATAACAGGGACGCTTCTTTAATGCAGTTACTTGGCATTCTAAATTGTCACATTATTTCAGTTTATTTTTAACTGGCAGCATGATTATATCCCAGAATCTAAGCTATCAGTTGAAAATGACTGAGGGCTTGTCTAGAGAGAAAAGTTGTACTGATGTTAAGCAAATTGATTTAGAAATTGATTTAGTTAATATGCCAGTTCCCCTAGCTTGGGCACTCTTACTTAAGTAAGAGAGCCCACACTAGGGAATTGGCATATTTAACCAGAAACACAGTTAATATCAGCACAATTTTCTTGGGTAGATCTGGCCTAAGTCTCTAGCCAGGGCCGGGTCTAGGTTTTTTGCCGCTCCAAGCAAAAAAAATGTTGGCTGCCCCCCCCGTCCCAGCCCTGGGCTCCTCGCCGCACCCCCTGCTGCCCCAGCTCTGGGCTTCCTCATTCCCCCCAACCATTGCCCCACACACACACCTCCTGCCGCCCCAGCCCTGGGCTCTCTCCCACCCCCACCTGCACCCTCCTTCCGCCGCAGCTCTGGGTTACTGGTAACTCGCTCCCACGGCAAGTCATTCAGCAGGAATTTTAGATGTGCACAGAACACAGACAGGATTGGTTCCCACATGGTTACAGAACTGCAGTAAAGCGGAACAATTTTCAGCTTGTGTGACTGGAGGATATCTGGATGCATATTATAAGACTGTCCTACATAAATGAGGAAAAGTTGAAGTGCCTTTATTATTCTTTTCTTTCACTCTTTCTTTCTATGGGGAATTTGCCAATGCAATATCACTGTCTTCCTTTTAAACAAACAAACAAACAAACAAACAAAAAAGGCAACGTCTGTTGAAAATAGCAATTCCAGTCCTAATAACCACTGGGAAGCATTTCTTGCTCAATTTTATCCTACTTTTTCTACAGCAAGTTACAGTGGATCAGTATATTTGATTTGGGAGAAATGAAGTAACAACTGCCCAAACTGAGCTTGAGTACTCCTGAATTTTGAGGTGTTCAAATCTGGAAGGCAGGTGCTGGGGGGGAGGGGGGACTTGTGGCTCTGCGAGGGAGCACAGCAGCATGTATGCAGCAGTGTGTCTGGCGCTGTGCAGAGCCAGACACGCTGGTCTGAGTGGCACAGTAAGGGAGTTGGGGGGTTGGATGGGGCGGAGGTTTGGGGGGGCCGGCAGGGGCAGGGAAAAGGGGGGGTTAGATGGGTCAGGGGGTTGGGGGAGCAGTCAGGGGACAGGCAATGGTTGGATAGGCATGGGAGTCCTGGGGGTTTGTCAGGGGACAGGTAGGGGGTGGGGTCCTAGGGCAGAAGTTGGAGGGGGGTCTCAGGAGGGAGCAGCTGGGGACAAGGAGAAGGGAGGCTTAGATAGGGGGTAGGGTCCCGGGGAAGGGGCAATCAGGGGACAAGGAGCAGCGGTGCTTAGATAGGGGATTGGGTCCTGGGGGGCAGTTAGGGGCAGAGGTGATCAGGGGACAGGGAGCAGGGCGGGTTGGATGGGTTGGGGTTTCTGTGGGGGGCAGTCAGAGGGAGTGGATGGTGGCAGGGTGGGGCTACCCTCCCTCCCTGTGGAGTGTCCTATTTTTTGAATGTTAAAATATGGTATCCCTACTCACAACGCTGCTCTCCATTCACAGCAGGCTGCAGCATGAGGTCTCAGCTACCTCACTCCCTCCCCCTCTTTCCTGTTGGTAGTGGCTGTAAGAATAAAGGCAACCTGCAAGCTGTGATCCAGTATGGTAGTTTTCCCATGACATGGCCAAGGGAATGCTGGGAAATGTAGTTCTTTCCCTGTTCCAGGGCTGGCTCTATAGGCAGGGAGCTAACCAAGGAACTACAGCTCCCAGGGCCCCCTGTTGGTTCTCAGCTCCCATGCTGGATCCTACCAGTCCTGCAAATGGACTGCCCCAAGCACGTGCTTGCTTTGCTAGTGCCTAGAGCCGCCCGTCTCTAGCCCTTGTAGTTGTGGAGGAACCCTTCAAGGTGAAAATAACAGGAGTACTTGTGGCACCTTAGAGACTAACAAATTTATTAGAGCATAAGCTTTCGTGGGCTACAGCCCGCTTCTTCGGATGCATATAGAGTGGAACATATATTGAGGAGATATATATACACACATACAGAGAGCATGAACAGGTGGGAGTTGTCTTACCAACTCTGAGAGGCCAATTAAGTAAGAGAAAAAAACTTTTGAAGTGATAATCAAGATAGCCCAGTACATACAGTTTGATAAGAAGTATGAGAATACTTAGAAGGGGAGATAGATTCAATGTTTGTAATGGCTCAGCCATTCCCAGTCCTTATTCAATCCTGAGTTGATTGTATGTAGTTTGCATATCAATTCCAGCTCAGCAGTCTCTCGTTGGAGTCTGTTTTTGAAGTTTTTCTATTGTAAGATAGCCACCCGCAGGTCTGTCATTGAATGGCCAGACAGGTTAAAGTGTTCTCCCACTGGTTTTTGAGTATTATGATTCCTGATATCAGATTTGTGTCCATTAATTCTTTTGCATAGAGACTGTCCGGTTTGGCCAATGTACATGGCAGAGGGGCATTGCTGGCACATGATGGCATATATCACATTGGTAGAAGTGCAGGTGAACGAGCCCCTGATGGTATGGCTGATGTGATTAGGTCCTATGATGATGTCACTTGAATAGATATGTGGACAGAGTTGGCATCGGGCTTTGTTACAAGGATAGGTTCCTGGGTCAGTGTTTGTGTTCAGTGATGTGTGGTGTGAATTGAATTTAACCCCAATGCAATGATGTCGCCTTCTAAGGTCGATTCATTTACAAAGAAAATGCAAAGAGAAAACAATTCGTTTAATTTGCAACTCTCCCCTTTTCTCAGTGGGATGTTTAGCCATAGCAAGATAGCTGGACTTTTCATGAGAGTTAGAGGTGATGAATGGCTACACTCCCATGCAGAGCAATGGTATCTAGGCAGAAGGAGGCAAGTTTAGCATAAATTGGCCCTGGAAACTCTGAATTCCTTTCTTTCTTCTGCTTCACATCTGGCCCTTTGGTATTTTCATGTAGCTAAAGACATTAGGAAAACTGATTCAGCATCTCAGGGATGGCATTATGATTTACAAGATCTCAAGCAAGAGCTGAGTCTCAAGATGCTAAAAGAGGATAGGACAGTTAGACCATGGGATGGTTCAGCTATGGAAATCAGAGCTGGGAGGTGCTGCCATTCCATACTGAAGCAGTGGGAGGGCTCTATGATACAAATAGTTTGGAATTTGCCTTCTAAATGTTTTATTTCCATGGAAAATGTGGCTTCTTCAAAATCAACATTTTCCATAGGGAAAAAGAGTTTTGCTGAAAATTTTCAATTTTCTGTTTTGAGGAGGGGAGGGGGAACTGAAGCAATATTTCATTTCAAGTCAGTTTGCCACTGCTCTGCATCCCTGTGAGCTGCTGCAATGCCTCATGGAAGTGTAGTTTGGGGACCTCACAACTCCATTCTTTTCTATGGGCTCATCCCGGCCTTCATCCTCAGCCTGAGCTGCTGTGCTGCATCAGGGGAGATGGATGACAGAGGTGCATCATGGAAGAGGTAGTCTGTTATGGACCATGATGTAGATGGTCTGGCCTAGTAATCAGAGCGGGAGTCAGGTCTAGTGGGTGGAGCAAATGTCTAGGCTGGGGAATGAAGCCACGGGTCAGCACAAGAGTCAATGGCCAATTACTGGAGCCAGAGGTCAAGCCAAGGTCAGAAACAAGAATCAAAGCTCAGGGTCAGAGCTGAGGTAAGATACCAAATGCCAGAGCCCAGGGTTAAGGCAGAGGCAGGCTCAGAAGTTGGAGCCAGGACTGGTGAATGATGAGTGAAGGCAAGGTGTAAGGGCAGGAACTGGAGAAGAGGCAAGGATCAAGCAGGTAGCAGGGGCATGATGGGAACAGGAGTGAAGTGAGGGGTGAGGCAGGATCCAGGAATGGAGCAGGAATCAGGAACACAATTGGGTGCAGGAGGCAGACAGGTTTGGTGTGCCTTGGTTGAGGTTATAGTCATACTAGCTTCTCGGCCTACTATGTTTCAGCAGATATTGGGTGTAGATTAGGATGCAGCAGCAGTCTGGGGACTCCTAGGACTGGGTTCAAGAATTGGAACATCCCATCATCCAGTCAGATACCAGCCCATATAAGAAAATGGATCCACAAGGTACCAGGGCCATCCTTCGGCATACACAGGTGTGTAGGGCACCCGAAAATTTGGGGTACCATTCCCCTCGCTGGCCACATCTGGACTCCTCTCTTCTCCGACCCTTCCTCCACGCTGGGCCGGCAGGTTTCTCTATGACCCCAACCCCATCCCCTCCCTCACTTGCTCCTCAGCTGGCCAGCTGAGGTCTCCAGCCTCTGGCTGTGCCGCCCCATCCCCAGGGAGCCCAGAGCGGAGTGGCTGGTCACTGGTGGCACGGCGGCCCAGCCCACCGCCACCCAGAGCCAAGTCCCTCCCTGGACCCTGCCTGCCTGCGCTGCTCGGTCTCTGTTGGGGGCTGGGGCCAGGACTGGAGGAATGAAACTTCCACATGAGTCAGTGAGAGGGGAAGTGGGGGAGCCAGGCCAAGCAGGGAAGGGATGGAGGGAGGGAGAGACTTAAAGTGACAGTGTGCTCACTGCCTCTCATACTTCCCTAACACACACATGGTCTCTCTCACACTCAGATCGGCCCTCACACCCACATACACTCTTCTTCTCACGAGTCACAGTCCCCCAATACAGATTGTGTATGTGTGTGTGAGAGAGAGCGAGAGACAGACTCTCACACTCCCCACACAGTCACACACACACTAGGGTTACCATGTCTAATAAATAAAAAAAGAGGACCCTCCACGGGCCCTGGCCCCGCCCATTTCCCCTCCCTTAGCCCCGCCCAACTCCACCCCTTCCCCCGCCCTAACTACGCCCCCTCCTCCCTCCCACTCCCAGCCATGGGGAAAGGGCTGCCCCAGCGCTACCGGCTTCACGGTTTGCCGGGCAGCCCCCAGACCTTGCGCCCCTGGCCGGCGCTTCCCCTGAGCCGCGGGAGCAGAGCAGCTGGAACCGGGAAGGGAAGTGCCTGGCCTGTGGCTCGGGGTCCGGAGGCAGCGGGGGCTGCCCGAAGCCGGTAGCGCTGGCTCGGGCAGCTCGGCTCTTAAATTCTGAGAGGGGAGGAGTGGAGCAGCTCAGCTGGAGCCCGGGAAGGGAAGTGCCTGGCCGGCGGCTCGGGGTCCGGAGGCATGGGGGGGCTGCCCGAAGCCAGTAGCACTGGCTCGGGCAGCTCGGCTCTTAAAGTCTGAGAGGGGAGGAGCGGAGCAGAGCAGCCGCGGGAGGGGAAGTGCCCGGCCGGCATTTTCCCGGACATGTTTGGCTTTTCAGCAATTCCCCCCGGACGGGGGTTTGATTGCCGAAAAGCAGGACATGTCCGGGAAAAACCGGACGTATGGTAACTCTAACACACACACATACACACACACACTCTCACACAATCACGCACACACATGTATTATTGTTGTTGGTATTACTGCTTGGTACTTCCTGTCAAAATGCTCGTGGTGAGCCAGGAGTGGCTTGGGACTGCAGGAGGGCCGTGGCCTCTGGCAAGATGCAGCCCCCATGTGACAGTGTGAAGCCTGCCTTGAGCCTCCGCTGCAGCATCTGCTACGTATGAAGCTCGGTGTGTGTCAGCAATGGGGGAGAGTTTCTAGGGGTCTGTGGGCAGGGGTGGTGGTTGTGCCCCCTCGACACACTGGGGCCAGTGGTGCCGGCTGGGTGTCTGCCTTCAGTGGAGCATAGGGACACCAGTTTAATAATACTGCGTAGGGCCCTATAAATCCTAAGGATGGCCCTGCAAGGTACTCACCCTACAGCTCCTGTAATGCACTATGGCAATTAAGATCAACCTAGATTCAGTTTGATGTTAAACATTGAGACATTTGAGACATTCAATTTTTTTCTGAATTTTTGTTGCAGAAAAAGTTTAGCTGTTTTGCCTTTAACTTCAACTGGTGAGGAAAACCAATGTTGAAACACAGGATTTTCTTTCAGGTGAGGAATACCTACTTTCAATCGGCTCTGCTTTAGGCCAAGCCTTAAGCAGACACTCCTTTTAGGATAAGGTCTGACCATGATGTGGATACTGTCCTGGTCTGTAACTCAGTTTTCTTAAAGAAACAATATCATCTCTGTCTTTCTCTTTTTTGCTGAAATTCATCACGTCCCACCCCCTCACCCAGTGAATCTGCCCTCAAACCCCCCCCTGACCCCTCCACAGATCTCTCTGTTCTCAGACCACCCACCACAAATCCTCTTGCTTTCTCTGTGGCAGACATGGAGCTACTATGTAATCCAGAAATACTTTGTAATGATTTTATGAATAGTGCATGACCCGATTTATGAGGGTCACTGTATACTTCTGGTGGGTTGCTGGGCTTTCCTGTATGAATGTACTGGCTCTCTTTAATAGGAGACACTTGGAAAAACAAGCAGACAGTCAACACAATGTGTCTAGATAAGCAGCCTCCCAACAAACAGTTGGGGGGGGGGGGCAATTACAAGACAATAGCTGCTAGAAGTGAAGATGCTACTTCCAGGCTCCAGCCAAAAGTTCCCCAGTTGTTTTGCCAAGGCTAAGAGCCTAGAGATCGAAAGGACACTAAATGGCTAAAAAGACTGTCTGGAGAGAAGGTGGGGGGGGGGGGGGGGGAATTGTCACACAGAGACAGATGTGCAAGATCTGTCTGAACCAGTTGGGCCTTCTTTGGCTTGCAGAGAATGGTAAGCCCTTTGACAAAGGCATGCATGCACATAGCTTGTTTTAAGATCTTTCTTTGAAATGCTTTAGCTCTAAATAAACAAAGTTTGCTGTAAGAAGGTTGTCAGGATGGCACTGATTGTAGCTCCTGGAGGGAAGAGACCTGCAGGTACTGAACTTAAGTTAAGCCTGCTGAGGTAATTGCTATTGTTACACAAGGGACTGCAGCCCAAAACCTGGTCTTATTGTGAGAGATTCATGTGGTTCCACCCTGAGAGAGGAAACAGTTCAAGACCTGAAACCTGAGAAGGATTGCATTCAAAGACCAGGAGGCCTCAGAGATGCAGTTAGCCTGGTAACTGACACACACTCCCTCTGTTCCCTCTGCCTCCATTCTCTCAACTGAGATGCCTCAGCAAATGACTATAGATGGCACATTGTCTCTGTACTGTGTAAGTTGAAGCACTTGCACTGCAGTTTGCATGAGCATTGAAGGCCGTGAGATTCGGTCAATGGATTCACTGGGACTGGGCTCTCTGTGCACTTATCATGGAGGAAGGAGTAGAACTGTCCAGTGGCCAAAGCAAGAGACTAGCCCAGCAAGCCAATGCCTGATGGTCCAGTGGTCTTGTACAGACACAGAACTTGGGCCAGGTTTGCAGTTCTTTGAAGGAATCTGAGCTCAATTTCAAATGAACTTGTGCTGATTCTGTGGCTGCATTTCTATTCAAAACTATGAACAATGAAGTGAGTTTTCTTCACTTCAGTTTACACCAGCTGAAGAGCTGACCCAAGATGTGCAAATTAAAACCAAATGAAGTAGGCATAACCCTTTTTGCATAAAAAAGTATTGACTTTTGCACAGCAATGCTTATGCATATATGAACTGCTTTCCTGTACTTTTTTTAGCACTACTTTCTTTTTATAATATAGATGTAATGAGGCACTAATTAAAGCTTTATATCGATACACATTTAGTTACAATTTGTGACCTTTTGCAAACTGATTTTAAATGTAGGAATTAACACAAGATCTCAGCATGAATGAGCATTCTCTGAATTAATTTGTCTGGAAAAAATAATGTTGGCAAGGTTATTTAGCTCAGAAAAAAATAAATGAGTTGGATGAAAATATAAACATATGTTGTAGCAAATTAAACAGCTAACGGTATTTAAATCCTGTTTGAACTAGGCTAAGATAAAATTTCGCATAAGAGTACATTGGGATAGGAAGCAAGTGGAATTTGTAAAGAAAATATAATTAGATATAAAAGTCAACTAAAAAGTACTTGGCCATATCTATATTGGTATGTGATTATCATGTTGCATATCTTGGTGCTAGCTGCACAATTATTCCATCTGAAGAATGGACTCAAAGTATAGCAAATGAAGTTAACTGCTGCTGTACCTTGTGTCATCTACAACATAAATGGCTTTTTAAAGTTATTGGAGGCATGATTTGCATTCACCCCATAACAGAGGAATTACATTTTATCATCAAGCATTTTAATAGCTGGAAGGTGCTATGACTTACAGTTGTGTGAACAGCAACATGTAGGATTTCTGAAAGTTCTTCAGATATAGCCTGCACTTCAGCAGGACCTTCATCTTTCCTTTCATTTTAGCAAAGTCAAAAGAAGGTGGACGATTGTGACCTTAAGTCCCCTCTGCACATAAAGGCTGAAGACCTGAATTTATTCAGGTTGTACAATACACTGATTTAATCTTCCCACAGACACCTATGTTTATTTTCCAGGGACATGATCAATGGCCTACTGCAGTCAATAGGAGCCTTTTCAGTGACTTCAATGGAGAATTGGAATTCAGTTTCTTCTGGCCTTACATTGTGCCTTGTCTACAGTAGAGCAGGCTTTCATGAAGCAGTGACAAAAATATCTTAGCCCTGTCTATGCCAGTGTTTGGTTTTCAGCCATAATGCAGCTGTAAGATAGCACAGTTTTCTAGAGCAGATATATCTAATGTGGCCAGTTTTAAGGCTTAACAAAGATCTAATTATTGTTCCAGTTACACCTCTACCTCGATATAACGCTGTCCTCGGGAGCCAAAAAATATTACCACGTTATAGGTGAAACCGCGTTATATTGAACTTGCTTTGATCCACCAGAGTGCACAGCCCCGCCCCCCCAGAGCAGTGCTTTACCGTGTTATATCCGAATTCGTGTTATATCGGGTTGCTTTATATCGAGGTAACGGTGTACTTATTTCTTGCTGAGTTCAAGGGCCATTATTGCCTATGGGATTACCTGTTAAAGTAATTGAACCACTTGTAACTTTACCCATACAGCCCAGTAACTAACACACAAGCACATTTATGACAGGATTGATGTGTGTCCCACTGTTATTCAATATTTGTGCACTTTCAGTCACATCCCACAAAGGCAAGCAATTTTCATCAGGGTCTCATCCTATTCCTCAAGTTATGCTGCATTTATGAAGATGTATATTTAGAAGAGAGGTCAGTACTGAATTTCCAGTTAGAGCTGGGGTGGGAAAACTTTTTGGCCCGAGGGCCACATCAGGGTTGTGCAACTGTACGGTGGGCCGGGTAGGGAAGGCTGTGCCTCCCCAAACAGCCTGGCCCCCGCCTCCTATCTGCCCACTCCCACTTTGCACCCCCTGATTGCCCCCCTCAAACCCCCCAACCCATCCAACCCCCCTGCTCCTTGTCCCCTGCCTGCCCCCTCCTGGGACCCCCTGACCCCTATCCACACCCCCGCCCCCAGACAGTCCCCCCCGGGACTCCCACCCCCTATCCAACCATCCTCTGCTCCTCATCCCCTGACCAACCCCTCCCGGGACCCCCTTCCCCTAACTTCACCACGGGATCCCACCCCCTCATCCAAACCCCTCATGTCCCTGTCCCCTGACTGCCCTCCCGACCCCTATCCACATCCCTGCTGCCCAGACAGGCCCCCAGGACTCCCACTCCCAACCATCACTGTTCCCCATCCCCTGACTGCCCCCCACCCAGAACCTCTGCCCCATCCAACCACCCCCTCCTCCCTGACTGCCCTCCAGAACCCTCCGGTCCCTTACCCAACCCCCCACTCCCCGCCCCCTTACCAGCAGCAGGAGCTCACAGCTGCGACACCCGGCCAGAGCCAGCTGCGTGGGGGAGGGGGGCAGCGGGGGAGGAGCCAAGGACTAGGCTCCCCGGCCGGGAGCTCAGGGGCCAGGCAGGACCACATAGTAGTAGTAGTAGCTCCAAAACCGCAAGTCATTAAGACAACTCTCTTACGATTTATAGCTGAAACTCAGATCTACATGCCACATTTTCAGAAAAGCACTGTAAGGGACAGACATGTCAGCAAAATGAATGAGGACAAACAGTTGCATTGTGTAAGTGGGACTCAGTCCCCAGTGGACTTCTACTTATCTTGTTTTTATTCCATAAGTCATCCAGTGCGTAAAAATAGAATATGTCTAGATAAAAGTCAGGCCTTCAACATACACAGAATTTACCAGCTCATATCATTTGGTGTATACGTGCCATTATTGGGGCAGGGAGACAAAAATTAAAACCTAACAACTGATCTCTTTCACGCCGTTATAGCTTAAGAAAGAAGGTGGCAAAACCAGTGCATAAGTTCACCAAATCAAATGAGTAGGTGTTCAGTCTAGCTAACCGACCGACTGGTTGTATACTCCTGTCTAGTTGAGGAAAATGCTTGGCAGATACAGCAAAAAAGCACTTAAAATAAACTTGTCAGCTGTACTGACTGAATATCAGTGGAGTAAACAACAAAGCAAAAGATAGGAAATGGACGACTGGCAGGCAGAACAGAGAAGCAATCTACGATTGCACAATTGTCTCAAAGAAAATCTTCTAGAAGCAAAAAACTTGAGTGTATAACACTTTCTATAGTGTTCTGAAAGTTCTGTTTCTTTAATGATTCGCTAATGATAATTACATCTCTGGAGTTACCTGTGATAGCCTCTTCTAAACATGTTTGACTTGTGCTGGTGGAAAGAAATGAGTGGTTGTAAACATCTATGTTATGAATAAGACTGGTCAAGTCTATTGCTTTTCCAAGCAGACTATTGTTTTTTTGGCCCTTTCTACTGATAAAATCAATATCAGCGCGACTATGCCTATTTACTCCAGTTGAGGCTCCTGCTTTGTATATTCAGAGGTAAAAGTACGCACAAATATGGATCTCTGTAACTGCAATTGATTATTCTTAATCTCAAGTATTTTCCAATTATTAAAGTTAAAGTTTAAGGTGCAGTATTCCTTCTGCAGACATTTGCTTTTAATTAACAAAGGATAATCTGTTATCAGAAACTAAATGTTGAACCTAGTAGAAATAGATTCTGGCTCCAAAAAAGTATATAAGGTCACATGATGTAGAGATGAAATGTTTTTTGCAAGTGAAATGTAATAATGTTTTAAAAGTTCTGTGATGGTATAATTTGTTTGGCTCTTCTGTGCCAATAACTGTTTTGTTACAATATATATTTAAAATCCTTTATTTCATGTCAAATGGAATTAGGCCTAGGATGGCTGCAGACTGCAGTTACAGGGCAGGCTTGAGCTAAATTTAAAGAGTAGATTGGTTAATCTGGGTGCATTTATCTACCAGCTTTTGCCAATATCTGGTATCTTAAACATGCCACCATAAAATAAAATTTAAGAAAGACAAATGTATCTAGCCAAACAATTCTCCTACATAACTCAATCCAGATTAACATAGTTAATGTTTGTTGGGCAGGGAAAGCAACTGGAGAAAATGCTAACATTATATCTGCACCTCTGTTTAAATGTGCTGTGTCTCCCATTGTTTCTAAGGCTTTTGACCAAGCAGGCCTTTAATTTTTTGGTTCCCAATTGCATCCTGAGAGTCCAGCAGCAGAAGTAGCCAAGTGCTCTTGTTATCATAACCACATTGCCAAGGGCATGTATGTTTGTTCCTCTGAAATGTGATGCTGTAGATGTTATCCATGCCTTTGGCACTTTTTTGCAACATTACTGTAGTGGCAGGAATGGTGTCCCTAGCCTCTGTTTGCCAGAAGCTGGGAATGGGTGCCAGGGGATGGATCACTTGATGATTACCTGTTCTGTTCATTCCCTCTGGGGCACCTGGCACTGGCCACTGTCGGAAGACAGGATACTGGGCTAGATGGACCTTTGGTCTGACCCAGTAGGGTCATTCTTATATTCTTATGGTGCCTTCTACATGGGTTTACACCTTCAAGTACTTATAAATTTCATCCATGTGCTTGTTCAAGCAGAGCTTCAGCGTCAGATCATGTTATACCCATGCTTATTCATGTATACTGGCTACCAGCTGATTTACAACAAAGTTGAAAGTATTGGCTTTGCTATCTAAAACTCTTTCTGGTTTGGGTCCCAGCTATTTGAGAGATCACCTCTATCCTTGTGTTTTACCATAGCAATTGAGGTAATCTGAAGTGACAGCCTCAACTTGGTATAAATGGGAGAGGACCAGTGCCAGAGCATTCTTGGCTCAGAATTTACTTTCCAGCTTGATCCACAGAACATGATTTGGCAACTTTCAGGACACAGTAGGAACAAAGTATTTTCCCAGACTTCACTGAGGAGGAGAGATGGACAATTGGGGGATGCTGTGGATGTATTTGGGGGTGTGGAGGGGAGGGTAATTGTTGGGATGGGGAAGGATGGAAATGAGAAGTCTGAGTACCTGAATAGCTGTTAAGAGCTATTAGAGATAAATAGAACTGTCTTATAATGGGCAGTAGGCCACTGAAAAGGAGTCAAGATGTGTGGAGTTTCTTGTGACTTGTTGAGACTTTTATTTTTCTATGCTACCCAGAGAAGTGGAGGGGGTCCTTTACAAAATTATTAGCAGGATAAATAGAATGATTACCCTGGGTCTAGTGGGAGGTCTGAAGACTTATGTATGAATAGAATTTTCTAAGCCCCTGGAAACACTTTTCATAGCTGGACAATCTTCCTAGATATTTTCCTCATATAATTTCAGGATTTGGGTCCAGATATATTAATAATAAATATCTTCCTTTGGATATAGTTATGTGTTTCTTTAAAAAAAAAATAAATTGTCTTCCCTTACCAGCCCAGTATATGCAATTTTGAGATTCCCTAGCTGATATTCCATGCCTATTTTATTAGGTACAAATTCCCCATCAATGTTTATGTTGCTTTGCAATTTTTTTCAAAATAGGGATTAACTGACCCACAGCTTTTAATATTCAGAGCTTTTACCCATTCCACAATCAGTTCAATTATGGAACAGACCAGGAAGTCTAACTGAATAGCAAAGGGATTGTAGGAACAGGTTATGTTCTGGGTCACTATCAGATTGTATTTAATTTTAATTTTATTGCACACGACTTCATTTCTTCCATTTTAGAAATATACAGTTTAATAAAAGAATACATGCTAAGGAAAATAAAAACGAATTAAATTGGTATTACCTAAAATTTGGCTTCATTTGGACACATTAGTGCTTGCATTTGTCCATGTCATTTTTTAGTTTTTTAAAAACTTCTGTTATAATAAGAACTGAGAAATAGGGAAAATCTCAAGTCTAATGATTCATCCAAACAGCAATTTAGTTCTGTTAGGGTCTGATCCAAAGCTTATTGAAGTTAATGGGAATATTTCAGTTGACTTCCCTGGGCTTTGGATGAGACCCTAAATCTGAGCATGCATTTAGTAAAATATATATATATGGTATCCACCTTATCTAGTTAAATCTAGAATTGATTCCCGGACTGGTATCTAAAGGAAGTGATCATAGATCAAGGAGTCATCAGAATGCCTCAGTGATAACTTACAGTTTTGGTCTGTGGCTAGTAGAAGTTTCACATATTTGTGCATGCACATGCATCTGTGTATGCACATTTAAAAACACGAAAGACATTCTTATATGTCCTAAAGATAAGGATATAAAAGTAGAAAGTCTGTATCAAGAAAAAGTTAAATCAATTATGTACCCTCCATCATATGAGAGAATTCAATTGTTACCCCAAAATTCAGACCTAAGGCACCCCACAATGGCCTTCCTACCCTAGCAACTCAATTATAATCTTGGTCTGCTTTGGTGGGCAACAGGAGGTGGCCCACCCTAGAGGAATTGTCCAGGTTTTGCCAGGGAGTTTGTCTCTAATGATCAGAGGACTCCCCAGAACAGTTTAGTTCTGTTAACCCTTGAGAGAACATGGATACATCCTTCCACTCAAAGGATTAACACATAGGCAGTAATTTCTTTGAAAACAAAATAACTTTTATTTAACATATAATATTCCCTAATACAATAAATCAAATGCATATACCCCAATGAATAAACCATAAACTTTCTAATATATGCCTGTTATGTTAAGAATAGAAACAACTCTATCAGCATATATGCACATTCAAATACCCAATATTATATTATCTGATACTATAATATTCAATACTCAATACTATAAAACTGTGTTAGTTGTTTAGTATTAGTTGGTTACATTCTGCATGCAATGGCCAGTCACATGCAGAATGTTGACAGCAAGGCATTAAACATATAGAAACACACATACACAGACATCCAGCTTCATTAACTCAGGCATACACATACATGCTTCAACAGGAGTCTATTAAAATCATCAGGCTTACTTTCTTCACTGTCTTCTTTCTATCCCTCTGATTTGGTCCTTCTGCTCTGTCACCTGACATTGCCCCAAGCTCTGCTTCTTTCTTCTGTCTTCTGTGATTTCAGCTCTTTCTTTGTCTTCTAAACGTCTCCTGAGGACAACTCCTCTGCTGCTCACCGGTGACTTCCAATTGCACGACATGGACTGACTGAAGCCTGTCAGCACCTTGCCTTATATACAGTTGGCCCACCAATCAGCTTTGAGCCGTTTAGAATGTGGACCTGATTGAAAACATGCACCTTTGGAGCTGAACCTATTTGAAGACCCATGTTCTACCTGCCTCACTCCTCCTTTCAGGTGTTGGAGTGTCTCACTCCAGTCTGCCTGCTCACCATTGGCTGAACATTTTAAGGCCACAATTTCACAACTCTGATTCCTTTCAGCTGCCATTTTGTTTTCCCTCTCTGCGACCACCTCTGTGACCACCTAAAACTATTTTTTATTAAATTCCTATACACCTTAATAATGTGCTTCACTGACACCACTCCAATTTCACTAATTTACAAAAGTCCAGATCTAGATCTCTCCCTCCTTCTGCTAATGATGACAGATCAGCACCATTGATGCTGGACAGCGCCTAGTGCTGAACAGCATTTTCAGCTATGTTCAGCACAGAGAGCAGCTGAAAAATCCTCTGTATCACACTATTCTGTTTCCATGCATTATGGATGTTACTCACCAAAGGCACAAAGAGATAAAGGTGTTGCAATAAGATGCCAGCTCCAGATGGAAGCCACACTGATCATCAGCTCTATCAGAGGCTGCTGTGTATCTGCTGAACTTGCAATTATGATGTCATGGATTAGTTTAGAGTCAGGGGGGAGTTTACTAACAGTAACACAAAGAATGCAACCGAAGTATAGAAACTGTATTTGCATTTCTTCATGTCTATTTTGGTATAACATGATCGAGCCTGCAAACCAAAAGAGAGGGCCTGCTTCTTGGAATCTAATCTGCAGAAAGGAGAAATCTCAGGGGAGTTGCAGGGAAATCATTATATTTGCAGAGTTCCCACTGCAGGAGACTGCTGATTAAAATCAAGAGAACATTACTATCCTTGGACTACACCAAAAAGGAAAGGAAAATTAACAAAGTAGACCTTTTTTATACTATAGATTCATAGATTCTAGGACTGGAAGGGACCTCGAGAGGTCATCGAGTCCAGTCCCCTGCCCACATGGCAGGACCAAATACTGTCTAGACCATCCCTGATAGACATTTATCTAACCTACTCTTAAATATCTCCAGAGATGGAGATTCCACAACCTCCCTAGGCAATTTATTCCAGTGTTTAACCACCCTGACAGTTAGGAACTTTTTCCTAATGTCCAACCTAAACCTCCCTTGCTGCAGTTTAAGCCCATTGCTTCTTGTTCTATCCTTAGAGACTAAGGCGAACAAGTTTTCTCCCTCCTCTTTATGACACCCTTTTAGATACCTGAAAACTGCTATCATGTCCCCTCTCAGTCTTCTCTTTTTCAAACTAAACAAACCCAATTCTTTCAGCCTTCCTTCATAGGTCATGTTCTCAAGACCTTTAATCATTCTTGTTGATCTTCTCTGGACCCTCTCCAATTTCTCCACATCTTTCTTGAAATGCGGTGCCCAGAACTGGACACAATACTCCAGTTGAGGCCTAACCAGCGCAGAGTAGAGCGGAAGAATGACTTCTCGTGTCTTGCTCACAATACACCTGTTAATACATCCCAGAATCATGTTTGCTTTTTTTGCAACAGTATCATACTGTTGACTCATAGTTAGCTTGTGGTCCACTCTAACCCCTAGATCCCTTTCTGCCGTACTCCTTCCTAGACAGTCTCTTCCCATTCTGTATGTGTGAAACTGATATTTCCTTCCTAAGTGGAGCACTTTGCATTTGTCTTTATTAAACTTCATCCTGTTTACCTCAGACCATTTCTCCAATTTGTCCAGATCATTTTGAATTATGACCCTGTCCTTCAAAGCAGTTGCAATCCCTCCCAGTTTGGTTTTATCTGCAAACTTAATAAGTGTACTTTCTATGCCAATATCTAAGTCGTTAATGAAGATATTGAACAGAGCCAGTCCCAAAACAGATCCCTGCAGAACCCCACTTGTTATGCCATTCCAGCAGGACTGGGAACCATTAATAACAACTTTCTGAGTATGGTTATCCAGCCAGTTACGCACCCACCTTATAGTAGCTTCATCTAAATTGTATTTGCCTAGTTTATCGATAAGAATATCATGCGAGACTGTATCAAATGCCTTACTAAAGTCTAGGTATACCACATCCACAGCTTCTCCCTTATCCACAAGCCTCGTTTTCCTATCAAAGAAAGCTATCAGATTGGTTTGACACGATTTGTTCTTTACAAATCCATGCTGGCTATTCCCTATCACCTTACCACCTTCCGAGTGTTTGCAGATGATTTCCTTAATTACTTGCTCCATTATCTTCCCTGGCACAGAAGTTAAACTAACTGGTCTGTAGTTTCCTGGGTTGTTTTTATTTCCCTTTTTATAGATGGGCACTATATTTGCCCTTTTCCAGTCTTCTGGAATCTCTCCCATCTCCCATGATTTTCCAAAGATAATAGCTAGAGGCTCAGATACCTCCTCTATTAGCTCCTTGAGTGTTCTAGAATGCATTTCATCAGGCCCTGGTGACTTGCAGGCATCTAACTTTTCTAAGTGATTTTTAACTTGTTCTTTTTTTATTTTATCTGCTAAACCTAACCCCTTCCCATTAGCATTCCTTCAGACTTGTCGGTGAAGACCGAAACAAAGAAGTCATTAAGCATCTCTGCCATTTCCAACTTTCCTGTTACTGTTTCTCCCACTTATCTGAGCAGTGGGCCTACCCTGTCTTTGTTCTTCCTCTTGCTTCTAATGTATTGATAAAAAGTCTTCTTGTTTCTCTTTATTCCCATAGCTAGTTTGAGCTCATTTTGTGCCTTTGCCTTTCTAATCTTGCCCCTGCATTCCTGTGTTGTTTGCCTATATTCATCTTTTGTAATCTGTCCTAGTTTCCATTTTTTATATGAGTCCTTTTTATTTTTTAGATCATGCAAGATCTCGTGGTTAAGCCAAGGTGGTCTTTTGCCACATTTTCTGTCTTTCCTAACCAGCGGAATAGCTTGCTTTTGGGCCTTTAATAGTGTCCCTTTGAAAAACTGCCAACTCTCCTCAGTTGTTTTTCCTCTCAGTCTTGATTCCCATGGGACCTTACCTATCAGCTCTCTGAACTTACCAAAAATCCACCTTCCTGAAATCCATTATCTCTATTTTGCTGTACTCCTTTCTACCCTTCCTTAGAATTGCAAACTCAATGATTTCATGATCACTTTCACCCAAGCTGCCTTCTACTTTCAAATTCTCAATGAATATGAGAATCTATGTCTTGGCCAGGAAGCAGATGTTATCTTCAGCAAGATGAACCTAGCCACCACAGTCATCTTCAAACAAGACGAATCATTGCTAGGAGATTTAAGATTTGCTCCATATTAGAATAGATGACATTAAAAGAAGTTCATCTTCACTGAAGGGAAATGAGGATTTGATGAAAACTTGTGCAGAACGCTGAAGTGTGGGTGGTGATGGGGGACTGGAAGTGAAAATATATCTATGCAAAAATTAAAATGACTAATATTCCTAGAATGGTGGTGTGATGCTTCCCGGGTCATCCAGAATTGTAAATCACTTTGTTACCCTATGCCTTAGCTAAATAAATTTGCTGGTACTAAACTGAGTCACATCTCCATCACCCCAGTTTGTTTGCCAGCCAAACAAACTCCTTAGGGACTCTGCCAGCCTTTACTTTGTCTTGCAGGTAACACTTGGTGCACCCCAGTTCCTAACCCCCTGGTTCCTCTGTAGTATCCAGCCCCTGTCACTGGACACTCACAGAAAATACTAAGTCTGTTGTCTCCAAATAGGCAATATACACACTGACCTGTTATCTCAGCAGCATATTCACACTTTAGTTTAATATTGCAGCACTAAGATGAATTAATGGTAAAACCAAGAATAAGTTTATTAGAAGTGAACAGAGATTTAAGTGATACCAAGCAAAGATAATAGAAACAGAAACTTGTTGCAGATAAAATGAAAGTATAACATGCTTTCTAGTGTTTAAAACTTAACCAGCTACAATCCTTGTCTAAGATAGTTTCTTATCTAAAGTCACCTCTCAGCATCACCAACCCACATGGCTGGGGATCCACTGTTCATGGATACAAAAGCTGCTGACTTTTTTGTTCCCTCAATGATGATTACCCAAGGGGTTCCTTCCTTTTCTTCTGAGAGTCCAGAAAATCTGTGGAATGTATGCGTTTCAAGTGTACTCCCAGACAAAGTTCTTCTCCCCCACTGGTGTGCAGATGCCATGCTGTCTATGCTGTTTCTCATCCTTCTGTTAATTTACTATTCCTGTTGACTTCATATGCAAACAAACCTTACTATGCATTGGCTTTTACCATGACCGATTTACATCTAAGAGCTAGGCAGAAATTAATCAATATTCCTTTGCCTAGGAAGATCTTATCTATCTGCCCTGCCTGGTTTGCTCTGTTTAAACATATACATACAGCTTTTTAAATGTCACCCATACATATATCACCCAATAATTAAAATGACCAGTATGATACATGTTTTCAATTGATACCTTACATGGCATTCTTTATGGATGAAAACCATGACAGCAATGTATTAGGTGCAGTGAGTTTGTCAGGCAAGATAGGAGTTGCTGTTACATGACAGTGAGCATTGTGGGTCTCTTAGGGCCACAGGTATACTTGATAAAAAATTCTCATTCTGATGATCATCAACTAGACATGTTGGAGAATTAAATATGTTTGAACACCAGGGATATTGGTCTGAAGAGACAATATAATAATCAAGTTGTGGTTATGGAGTGTTTAACTACAGAGACTTGGAAAATAGACTCAAACAATCTTTAAATACAGATCAGAGTACAATGAGCAAAAGCAAGAGAGCACCATGATTTCAGAATTATTTGGATATCCAGGAGCATGAGAGTTGCAGACAGGAAAACTAGAGAAGTTCCATATCGCGCTGATGGAATTTTCTTCCCAAAAGGGAAAAGACTAATTTGTGATACTTGTCCTGTTGAAAGTGACAGTTCAGTTCAGTCTCAGAATGTGGTTTTGTTTGAAAAAGGATTTACAAAAATCAAGATCAAGAGAAATGTTTCTGTTTTTTTAAAGAGTCCACTGACCACAGTTGTTGTGCTTATATTACACATTATTAACGCCACTCTACTCAAGTATATCCTGCTAATCTGCATGTGGGTTATGAAGGTGGATCTTTCTAGGACAAAGATTGCATGCTGAAATTTCTGGAGAAAGGTTGTAATACTTCAAAGTGCTGAATAGTCCTTGCAAACCTCTGAGTCCCTTAACTCCCACTAAACCTAATGATAATTGAAGGTGCAGGGTTTCTGGCAGGTCTGGGCTCTAAGAAAGAGGAAAATAAACCAAGGTTGGCTCAGAGTTTGGTGACTGAGGACAAATAACCATTACAGCCCACTATATCTCAGCATGTCAAAGATAGTGACCTTCGCCACTCCTCCCCACTGTAATCAGATTGTCAATCTATTGGGAGAGTAGATTCACCCTACCCCATCTATCCGTAAAGGAACACAGCCTTTACCCTGTTCTCTCCTGATGAGAAATGATAAAGCTGTGCGAGAACGATGGGAATTAAGATTTTTACAGCAGTTCTCCCACGTCTGGTAACTAGCAATGAGAATATGAACCATTTTGTCAAGTTATAAATTACCCAGTTAAAATGAAAATATAAGTTTAAAAAATCCCTACAATCCCTAGTAGAAACATGACTTCGTAGCATTCTTTAAAAATATGTCTAGAACAAATAAGAGACACAGCTTTTTAATTTAATAATTGCTTAATTTTGAAACCCTTCTCATAGAATGGATAGCTCCCCCTATAAAGTATTCCTATAGAGCATAGTCAATAAAGAAATGAATTGTTTACGTAAGTAAAACACCCAATCTGAGCTCATACTAGTTTAATTTAATTAATCAGTGGGAAAGAAAAATATTGAAATGTTAAACACATTTTGTATCTCTGCCCAACTAAAGTCAGTGTCCTTTTGGTTTGTTCAGAGGCTCAGCTTGCTCAGTCTCTTCACTGTGGTTTCTGCTTCTTTCCCTCTGTATGTGCAGAGAGCACATGCTCTCTAGAAAATGAGTTTTAACATAGGGAAAGTCCACTCAGTTTAAAAGAAAAAAAATAATACAAATCTGATGGGGGAAGAGGGATTGGTGAACCTCCAATGGATCTCTTACTTTTCTCATCTATTCCAATATTTATAAAATGCCCATTCACCTTCGTATCAAGTTGCTTGTACAGAATTATAAACCACAAGGGACCAGCTCCTGAGCTAGTATAGCTTTTCTCTCCATTGACTCCAACAGAGTGATAAGGCACATCAGCTGAGGAGCTGGCCTAATGGGTTGAGCCTGAAGAGGTTCTGGGTGAAAACGAACTGTCCACTGAAGTACGATGGCACAAGACTGTGGTAGAACATTGAGGAAGTCCAACACTTGCTTGCACTTCTTAAACCAGATACGAAACTGCTAATTGCATCATATGGAGACGTGTTGAGTGCAAAGGTATATTTACTAGTGACATACATGGTACAGTTACAGTGGACTGACATTACCCCCTCCAGACTATTCCAAAAGTGGGCACTTTCTTCCTTCTGATTCATCAAGTGGAAGTTGTTTGGCCAATTCCCCTTCCCACTTCCTAGGGCAATATTTGATGGCCCCACCCCAACTCTGCACAGAATTCAGTACTTGACATCTTCTGGAACCACAAAGACTTACTGCCCCAAATAATTCAGAACTAGGAAATTCCCTAGGAAGCCCTACTGCAGTTATTGCTTCCAGCCATCTTACTCTGGGCGTATTCAGAGTGTAAAATCCCTGAAAATGAAGGGAAGAGAAATTGGCTAACAGGCTGCTCCAAGAGACTAAAAGCGGTGGATTAATGGCCCAACAAGATCTCATACTGGAAGTTATGTTGTGGCTTGATGAACAGAGAATGAGCAATGCAGAGGAGATTCTCATTTGAACCTTCCCAAAGTTCACTGATGTCTATATCGGGTGTCCTGGTTCAGTCCCATATCTAATCAAGATTCTGCCACAAGAACTCTAATAGGAATTTTGGTGGTGATACATGAGCCAGAAAAGAAGCCCAGCTCAAAGCTCAATTGGCTCTGCAATGCTAACAGGAGTAAAAAAAAAAAGTAGTCAAAATTTACTTTTCTCAGTAAAGTCAGTACAGTAGGTCTGACTCTGAATACACACAGGCTGCAAATTAACTGAGTTCTGTAAGAAGGTGCCATTTTTAGATAGAATTTTGATCAAAACTGCATGGTAATATTGTCTGTGAGAGAGAGAGGAAGGAAGCAGAGGGAGTCTATCATTTTGGAATAGTCTAGAAGAACATATTGTGTGTGACTATACGTGGAGCTAAACAGCACATATCATTATATAGATAACCAAACCAAAAAGAAAAGTTCATAGAAGACCCAGCAAATCAAACTGTATTTTCCAGCAACTGTGAAAGATCTAGCAGGAAGATCAGACTAGAAATAAAACTGAAATGGAGTGTATAGCAGAAACATCATGCCCAGACTTCTTGCTGGTGTAGATAGGCATGCATCATGCCAATTAAAGTGGATGGAATAAGAGAGCTCTGGATGGTTTTGACAGCCAGTTACTGGAGAGAATTCAGATGGCAGCAGTAGTGAGACTCTAAAGGAGATGGCAAGCCAACCATTTGTATCTGACAGAAATGCCTACCTTATCGAAGGAACCTGCCACGCTCTTCTCATCTAAGTGGCTATAAAGAGAATGAACAGAGAAGCTGTTGCTGTAGTATTTCTAGTTTGATATTAACTGTACCTTCTCTCACTAGAAGACCTTTTGAGTTTTCCAAAACAGCGTTACAAACTTAGCAATTCGGTGAGTCTGGTTAAAAATTGGAATCTTCTATGGTTGCATATTCAAACCAAGCCCAAAACTTTTAGAGATTTATCTATCAGTAGTTGTCATACCTACTCATATGTAGAGTAAAAGAAAAATTTACACTTTACCTGAGCAAAATGTGGCTTCCAATTACAATTTTTCAGTGGTAATATTTCTTATTGATTTCAAGTAACGTAGTCTTCTGTTTATAGGACAAATAGATGTACTATATCTATGTATTATATATACAATGGGACAAATGCCTGTACCAAAAATGTCACAATTAGAGCTGGTGAAACTATTGATCATCAACAGCTGTTTCACTGGAACTGGCCAATTTTTCTGTTTAAGTTATCCATTATTTCATATTTCAGATTCCATGACTTCTGCAAGCTCTGTGAGTAAATCATAGTCTTAACAATCACTGATTGAACCGCAATTCAGATTTAGCAAGCATTTTCATGAATGCTTTTTTCACCACCTCTAGCCCAGCTATAATCACACTTAAGAAGAGAATTTTGGCTTCTGTTCATTTTTAACATGCATTTCCAAGACTGTTCTCAGGAGGTTGTTTCTCCTTCTGCCATCAAGAAGCTGCACAACAATATAACCAATGACTAATGCAAGAGGAAAATTACCAGATTCATCAGCTGTCAGAATTGAAGCCATATGGTCTAGACACGAGAGGGGTGCTAAATGATGCACTAGTAATTCAGATGCAGAGGAAACCTCTTTTATATGATGCATGAAAAATGTACTTGCTGTGCAAGTTAGTGTCTAATAGGTATTCATATTTACATTTATTTTATTTTGGGGGACATACTTTGGTTTAGTGTATTAAAGTTTTTCCTCCCAAACAAATTTAAAACTAAACTTGCTAAACTATTGCTCTATTTTATAATTTGATGTATAAGAATTTTAAATCTGCCCATTTCTTAATGTGTTCTGTGTGCTAGGCACAAAGAAAGTCAGTTCAAGTTGGGTTCAATCTGTGGTTGGTTCATTTTCTGGAACACTGAACCTGCCATATTGTATTGTACAACAGATCCAGCTCTAGTTGCTAATACCGCTGGTGGTGGCTATAACCTTATCGAAAAGAGAGGGCTGGAGGCACATGCTCTCAGCATTGTACTATTGTGAATTTCTCATAATAAATTTAGTATAATTGCATACAATAGGATTCATATTACTCCTTGATTGGGGCACTCTATCACTTAAACATCTGGAGTTCTTGTACACACAGGCTCTACAAGTTAAAGAGGCTGCTCTTTGTTTCACGAAGTATGTTTTATTCAGGACATGTGGGAGAATGATACACAGACACAGGAATGGATGTTAAAGCAGCTTCAACTTTAGCTTTAATGGGGGATTGTCTTTCTCCTGCCGGACCAATCAACATTCCACCTTCTGCCCCCAATCCCATGGCTGAGATGAAGGGCATGAGAGCAGAAGAGGGATAGGTTTGCAGGTTTCGTATTCTGACTGCCTGACCACAAAATCTTGTAGGCAAATATCTCAGATCTGGCAGGGGACTCTCTCCTACGATTGGGTGAGTTGGGGTCCCCCACCACCAAAGGCATCTGTGGAAGGAGCTCCATTAGCTTTCAGGGAGCTGAAAATGGAGTACTTCTCTTTGCTCACCAGGCTTCTACAAAGATACTTATCAAGACACACCTCCTTTGTCTGCCCACCCCGTTAGGGCCAAGCAGCAGGCCCTAGAACTGCAGCAGTACTCATGCCCTATGCAATCCTTAGTTCAGATGCCAAAGTAACAACTGGGAATTGTGGGGCAGCAAACATCCTTATTTTTGGTCTTGTTTAGCAAGACATCCTTGCCTTTGGATAGACAAAAAGCAGTCTCCCTACTTCCTGAGAATAATATGTATCAAGTCCTGGTATGAAGTCTCACCAGGAACGGGCCCTTAAACTGTGTTAATGATGGATTCCATTGGTTCCATCATTATATGAATCCTCAAGGAAGTCCTAAAGGTTAAAAAGCTCGGGGGGAGGGAGGAGAACAGAAAATATTTTTTATTCTCTCTGCTCTATTACTTAATGGTGTTTAATATAATGTCTCTCCCCACCAGTATTAATACCATGAATGTGTAAATCAGTGTGTTCCCGAGTTTTGATCTTCATTCGGGAGGTTTTAACATGAAGGGAAACAGCCTTAATTCAGTGTGGTCAAGAAATAAATGTAATTTGCTTCAAGAGTAAAAGTTTGCATCACAAAAAGACACTTTAGGTAGATGTATATAAAACACTATGTTAGGTGTTAAAATGATAAGCAGAAAGGCCCTCCCAAGAGGTTTGAAAAAAAGGATTTATAAAGAACAGGAATTGAAAATACTTACTATCTGCTTTACTTGTTAGAGCTATATTTGAAAAAACACACTGGGTTTAAATCCATTGCCTTCAGAAGAGGTAAGCCAAGGTAGTTTGGCTTTGTGTGTGTGTGTGTGTTCAATTTAAAAAAAATCAGTTTGAAAAAAGTTAGCTTATTTGGCTGAAAATGATTCTGCTTTCTTTCTAAAACCCTGCAGTCCATACGTAGGCTGAAAAAAACCTTGTAATGCATCCATAATAGATCACAAGTCTTCATAACTTATGATCTTATAAAACCCATTATGGTTGAATGACAAATCAGAATAAGAAATGATATTTCAAGTCCACTGCACTGTTCAGAGAACTTTTTCTTAAACTGGCAATAAACTACCCAAATAGTATTTTAATATATCTTAGTTTGAATTGGTAAGTGTGAAATGAAGTTTACTATTGCTAGGTCTTTGGTCATCTTTAACTTATTTACTCTTTTTAATTGGTGTTAAGTGAACTTGAGAGTAAGTTTACAGTATTATAGCATTTGTGGACGCAAACACTACAGATGGAGTGCAAGACAACTTTCAGTTATAACAAGGAATACATGGGATGAAGTTTACTCGACCTCTGGAACTTTTCTTAAATATCTGCATTTTGGTAAATTTTTTTTTGTTAACTTCATTAAGTACTTTTCCCATTAATTAAATGAATGGAAGTTGTTGTACAAGTATAATTTAATGTAGAGGTCCCTATGCCAGATCCTGAGAAGCCCTTGAACAAAGATTTCCTTTGCTCTCCCCTAATCTTTGCTAGCTGGTATCTCTCACATAAATTAGAGCGGTGTGCAGACTCCATGAAATCTATAGCCCCAAATGGTTTTTTTAAGCAGCCTGGCATCATCTGGGCATGAGGAGGTCCTGTTCATATTCCTTGGTCATTCCTTGGGTACTGGCAGCAAAGGCAGGGAGAGACAGGAGTCACTATAGCAACTGTATACTGGATCCCCTTATGTAGAGAAAATCCTTTGGGAGCCTGGTAAGGACCTGGAGTGGCACAAAGCTGCCCTAACGCAGTTGAGGATTTGCACATCCCCCCACTGTATTGCTAACTACATGGAAGACTGTGCTATGCAAATAATGAAGATTCTTGTTTAAAGGTAGTAGATTTATATCAGCCCAGGATCTGGCCCACAACATATCTTTGCTGTATTTTAATTAGAAATTTAGTGTCCAAAATTACTTCCATCCTTACTCCATGCACATTACCACTACCAAGCTGGGCCTAATGTGTGGTCTGTAGCTATGACGATTGCAGAGGAGTTCCTCCGATTGACAATTCAGGATGGATATGACTATGGAGTTATCTAGTGAAGTAGAGGAACTCCAAGTATACTGCAGGAAGGTTTGATTAATTTTAACTTCTGTCTGCCTCACAGGCGTTCCTCTACTACAGAAATGTAGAATGGCAGCAAGAAATTCACAGTAACTTTGAGCTTTAGTGAGCAGAGCCTGCAGGCTAGAGTTCTAAGTTACTGTGAGTTGCCTGCTGCTGATCTGCATTTCTGTAGCAGAGAGGAACACCTGCAAAGCAGATAGGAGGCGAATTTAATTTAACAGGACCTTTGTATACTCAATTTTCACAGAGACTGAACTCTAGCCTGTAGGGTCTTCTCACAAGAATTCATGTATTGCTAGTAAGTTGCTGCTCATCCAAGTTGTTCTAATAGAGTAGTACCTTGTAGAACAGCTAGTTAATTATCAAACCTTCTTTGAAGAGGCTGGGAATTATTTTATAGGACAAGATAACTGCATAATTTCCACTAATGTGTTTGAGAGTTTTAATCAACTATATTTCTGCAGTGCCACTGTGGAAGCTGCTACCAGTGGATGGTAACTAGAACTGTGTACTCTTCCCACCTGTATTTAAAAATCAGTTCTCTTTTGCAGGACCACACAATCAGGTTCTGACAAACACATGTAGAAGGGCTCAGAGTTGAAAGAACCTGTCTTTTCTATAGTTAAATGTCATTAAGGGAATAACCTTTGGGTTCAACCAGGGTACGTTCATGGGGGCTTTCTAGAACTGGGCCTAGAGGTATGTTAAATAGAACCATGTAACATGTCCTCTGTGACCTTTCTTATTTAAATCATAAATAGTCCAAAAATGTCACTGATGTTGCAGGGGTCATCATGTGGCATAATCTGAAGCCACTGTAAACTGACTTTGCTCTGTTCCTGCACATTAATCTCTTTTTCTGAGATCTGTAGCAAATCTGCAGAATGACAGCATGCTGGAATATACCATAGCTTCTGCAGGGAAAACGCCTG
Source organism: Trachemys scripta elegans (assembly GCF_013100865.1). Classification (NCBI taxonomy): domain Eukaryota; kingdom Metazoa; phylum Chordata; order Testudines; family Emydidae; genus Trachemys; species Trachemys scripta. The sequence goes on from NC_048299.1 coordinate 94,402,309, forward strand.
TGTGAAAATCCTGAAGTTCCATAAAATATCCTGAAAAATTTCTGAGAGTGTCTCCCTTCTCCTCCTCAGAACCACTTCCATGAGGAATGGCAAGAAATATTGCAACAGGGCTTGATGACAGCAATAGTGCAAACTTCCATAGGAGTAATAAATCTTTACAACAGCAAATTGACAAAGATGTTTAGGCAATTAAGACAACCTGTTCTATAAATTGGACTCATTATTCCAAAAGCATATGGAAAAGATGGAAGCACAAATCACTTATCTTGAGGTTCTAAAAAAAAGTGATCCAGGCTTGCTTGTCCGGTTGTTGAAGTAGAATGTGCACTTCCTAAAATCCCTTTTGTAGGAATTTGTGTAGGAGTTGTTTTGATATGATGGCCTTCTGCCATAATCCATTACATTTGGCTTAAAGCACAAGGAATCCAAGTGATGAGTCCACCCATAAAACCTTGAGATCCAAGAGAAAACTTGAAGCATAGCTATGTGCGGTGATCCCCACACATGTGTTCACACTTCATGAATAAACTGAATTTTTGCTGGAGACTAGGAAAACCATCTCAAACAATATGTAGAAATCCCCCTATACCTAGACCTATACATGAGGAAAATGACTAAGCAAGGATAATGTAACAGCTGATTAAACATGCTGTGTAACCACTATATGGTTCCTTGAGCAGCTGACCACGTTCAATAGTTAGTTGTAAGGAAATAGATGCTTTTATCTAGCCTCATGCATGTAGTTCCTCCAACCTTGTCTACACTGGAAACCTTTACAAAGAACATTCCAATCAATGTGGGAATCATAGTATAGAAAAGACTCCTGCAGCACTAGCATAGACATCTTCAGAGACTAACACTTTACAGTGGCCAGGATTCAGACAGAACTTGAAAGCTACAAAATCTCTGAAAACTATTTTCACTCTACTTCTTGTTGTTTCCCTGTTAAACTGCCTGCAATCCAATCTTTTATTTGTCCCTGATTAATAAAGTAGATGCCGATGAACCAAGATAAATACTAGGATAACAGACTTTGATGTCACAGGGGTTAACAAGTCATGTTCAGAGGCTCCTGAATCTGAACTATCTAATTTATCACAGCCATTGACTCGTGACATCCTGGAGACTGAAGTTAGAAACAACTTTATCATTGTTAAAATATTTAGTTATTGTTCTAAAGTTTGTGATTTATTTATTCAAGCAACAGAAAATGGAATGGTTTATTTTTCACAATTGTCAAAGTCAAACGGATTGCAGATCATTGGGAATGCCACTTAACGGGACAAATCTCCAGCACCCATTTTTCCCCCTTTCAAGTTGAATGCATGTTCTCTGGCTTTAATGGTATCATCATAATTGATCAGATTGCATTGCTGGGATGATATTCAACCTAACTGCCCTTTTAATTTCAATCATAGGTGTTAATATGGCACTTAAAGGTCAGAAATTTCTCCAGGCTACTGCTGTATGACTGTCTCACACGCTAGCAACCAAGAAATTGACCTGTCAATTATAATTAGAGGTGTTAATATAATGGTTAAAGGTCACAACAAATACTTTAATAGAATGAGTTCAGTTGCAAAGATATGTAGTTATAAATAATATTAAGTAATAGTTAGATACATTTTGTTTAAATGGGACAACTGCTTAATCAAGACAAATTTGGATCTTCCACGCCCTCTTGATTAAGGAGTTTCTACTCAAATATATCTATTCTTTAGTACGGAAAAGCAATATGTTCCATTCCTTCTTATGCACAGATGCTTCATATTGGTTTAATTTAAAACTCAGTACCAAAGAATGCCCATCCAGAAAGTAAATGCTCTTAAATTTTAAAATATGGTAATTAAGTCAAGTCACACAATCAAAGGAACAGAAGCACTTCTCATTTTCCCAATTTCTAACCACATATCATTCTAATCAGCAGTCATCAATCAGACATACTGTGAATTAAAACATCCAGTTCACACCATATCCCCCCCAAACAGAAATTCCATCCCTAAATACCTCAGGCCCCCGCTAATGCTCACCAGCATAGGTGGCATTTGCAGTATACCAGAAGGTTACCAGGTGACATCATAGCCTGGCTTGTTTAAATCTTTGAAAAATAAATAGGAACTAATTCATCACAATTAAAACTGCCTTCCATTTATCTTGCCACGTATTTGTATCCAAAATGCACAATAGAGCCCTATAAAGCTGCTTCCATGTTGGCATATAAATACACACTGGCCATGTAATGGTTTGATATGTTATAAACTGATATCATGGTCTGGTTTTCATATTTCTGGAACTGACTGTATCCTTGAAACATGATGCCAACAATGTGGTCATTCTTAGAATTACAGAAATGTAGGGCTGAAAGCAACCTCGAGAGGTTATCAAGACTAGCCCTCTGTGCTGAGGCAGCACCAAGTATGACTAAATCTCTGGTTTTCAACCTGTGATCTGCAGACTCCTGGGGTTCTGCAGACTATGTCTAAAGGGGTCTTCACTTCCATTCACATTTTTTTACAAGTCCGCAAATGAAAAAAATGTTGAAAGCCACTGGCCTAGATCATCCCGACAGGTTTGTCCAACCTGCACATATAAACTTCCAGTGCCAGGGATTCCACAACCTCCTTTGGAAGCCTATTCCCCTGCTTAACTATTCTTATAGTTAGAAAGGATTTCCTAATATGTAACCTAAATTTCCATTACTGCAGATTAGTCCAGATTACTACTTGTCCTGCCTCCAGTGCACATGAAGAACAATTGAACACTGTCCTCTTTAGAACAGCCCTTAACAAATTTGTAGTTTTATCCAGTCCTCCCTTAGTCTTCTTTCTGGGCTAAACATCCCAGTTTTTCCTAACCTTTTCTGTAGGTCAGGTTTTCTAAACCTTTTCGTCATTTTTGTTGCTTTTCTCTGGACTCACTCTAATTTGTGAGTTTTCCCTAAAATACTTATTTTGTCCTCTTCATGCACTGGATCTGCTGCTGCTGCCAGGGCCGGCTCCAGGGTTTTTGCTGCTCAAAGCAGCGGAAAAAAAAAAGAAGCCGTGATCGCGATCGGCGGTAGCTCCACCGCGCCGCTTTCTTCTTCGGCGGCACTTCGGCGGCAGGTCCTTCCCGCCAGGAGGCACCGAGGGACCCTCTGCCGAAGAGCCGCCGAATAGCCCGACGTGCTGCCCCTTCCCCTTGGCCGCCCCAAGCACCTGCTTGCTGAGCTGGTGCCTGGAGCCAGCCCTGGCTGCTGCTACCTTCATATGAAGTCTCTTGTATTCTGTCACTCTGTTCATATCTCCGAGAGGTTTGTTTACCAAAAAGGCAAAAAGCTGCTTTCCTATGCACTCTCTGACACAGGCAGGCAGTATGGGGAAAAACAGTAAATAGACTTTGGTTGGTTGACCAGTTCACTATTCATAGTCCATTGTTTCTTGTATTTTAACCTTATCCATGTCTTCACTCTCTCTGTGACCCTCCCCCAATGAAAATATGTTCTCAGACTATTTTCAATCCAGTGTTTTGTCTCAGTATAGTTTGTACAGGTTGGATTAACATGCAAAGCTAATGTCACCTTGTTATGGCATCCTCTTTAGGACAATCAGGAAACAATTTTTCAATTGTAGATCCTAGAGCTGGTTAGAATTTACCCTCTCGTGAAAATTGTTCACAAGAGTGTAATCCTGTAAGGTGAGTTGTAGCTGCTCAGCATGTCTCAGAAGCACTCAGTGCCTTGTGAGATAAAGTGCTTAATAAGACAGATAATTTAAATACATAAAAATCAGGAAGTACAAAAGTTAAAGTTCTCAAAAAAAGATTAACTTTCTTCCACACTGCAACATGGAGTGTTTTTGATTTCTGCCGTTTGGTATATACAGTCTGTGCAATATAGGTGAGTGCCAGAGACAGACTGGACTTGTGTCTCTTTCAAAAGGATGGGAACATTAATAGTACATTCCTCCCTCCCCAGTACTGCACTGAAATTGGGTGCGAGCCCAAGTTTTACTCTGTGTAAGAGTAAGGAAGATCTCTCTACTTTTTAAATAAACTTGTGATAATGTATTCCTTGAACAGATAAGAAGCGGGGTATTCATACTTACATTAAAAGTAGGGCTGTCAATTCATCACAGTTAACTCACGCTAATAATTCAAAAAAATTAATCGTGATTCATCGCAGTTTTAATCGCACTGTTAAACAATAGAATACCAATTGAAATGTATTAAATATTTTGGATGTTTTTATAAATTTTCATATATATTGTATTCTGTGTTGTAATTTAAATCAAAGTGCATAGTATTTTTATTACAAATATTTGCACTGTAAAAATGATAAAAATTCACCTCAACTACTTTAGTGCAATCTCTTTGTTGTGAAAATGCAACTACAAATGTAGATTTTTTGTTACATAACTGCACTCAAAAACAAAACAATGTAAAACTTCAGAGCCTACAAGTCCACTCAGTCCTATTTCTTGTTTAGCCAATTGCTAAGAAAAACAAGTTTGTTTACATTTGCAGGAGATAATGCTGCCCTCTTCTTATTTACAATGTCACCAAAAAGTGAGCACAGGCATTTACATGGCATTTTTGTAGCCGGCATTGCAAGGTATTTACATGCCAGGTACGCTAAACATTCGTATGCCCCCTCATGCTTTGGCCACGATTCCAGAGGACATAATTCAATGCTGATGACGCTCATTAAAAAAACAATGTGTTAATTAAATTTGTGACTGAACTCCTTGGGACAGAATTGTATGTCTCCTGCTCTGTTTTATCCACATTCTGCCACATATTTTTAATCATGCAATTAATCGCGATTAATTTTTAATCACTTGATAGCCCTAATTAATAGCAATACAGGAATCACCAATGAACTTCTCTACTCATTAGTTATTTTAAAATGCTGTACTGCTAAAGTAGAGTTCAACCTAGATCAAGGAATAACCTTAAGAAAAACATCTTCTCCCTTCCCTCTTAAATGCATTGTTATTAAGGGAGGATGAAGTTATAAAAATAAGCAAATGTTAATAACAATACCTATCTCTTATAATAAAATATCTAGTTATTTTAATCAGTAGAGCTCAAAGCACCTTATAAAGCAGGTCAGTATCATTATTCCTATTTTACTGATGGGGAAACCGAGGCACAGGGAGGTGAAGTAACTTGCCCAGGGTCATCCAGCAGGGCACTGAGTGAGCTGGGACTAGAATTCAGGTCTCCTGAGTCCCAGTGCAGGCCACACTTCCTCCTACAACATATCTAAGTATTTATAGTGAAGTCACTACAATTGCATAGAGGTGTTTAAGATTTCTCACATTGGGGGAAATGTCAGTAATATTCAACAGATCTCTCTTAAAGGTCTTATTTGTTACTGAAAGAACTTTGCTACCTTTCATTATTTTAATCACAATTATTTGGTGTTTTTCTGGAGTCACATGCTTAGATATGAATAGCACATTAAATAAATAAATGAAGCTGTTTCTAGCCTTCAGCACTGCTGGAAGAGGCAAACCCTGAAGGCACAAAACCCAGAAAATAAATAAGATGACCCCAGATTTTCTTTTAAAAATTGGCTTAAAAGTAATGACATCTCATTATTTTGAGCACAGCATATTGGCGGTACACATGCACAGCCCCTGTGAAAACAAAAAACCAAGGCTCCACATCACTGGTCCTACTATACTCCGTCCCACCCTTTTTTTTAGCCCTCTGATGGGTGTGTGTGTGTGTGTGTGTGTGTGTGTGTGTAAAATCCCACCGAGCACTGAGATAAGCAGAAACTTTGCTAAGGACCTTTTCTGGTACAGCTGCTCAGTATAGTCTACAAACTTAAGGCTATCAAAGGGAAGAATGGAGAAACCAACTGCCAATGAGCAAAACCAAATCAATCTGGAGTTTGCACTACTACATATTTCATATTCTGTTAGACAAAGAGAATTCTAGGGAGGAATGCAGCTGAGCTGCCCCAGTTATGCAGGTTCTTATTGAAATTTAGAGATAGGATATAAACAGAGTATCTTAAGTACCTATTAATCAAATTTGAAAAGGGAAAGAGACGGCTAAAGGAAGAGTAAGAGAGCAATGGACCTTCTTGTACTTCTGACCTAGAAACTAAGTTTACCCTGCCTGACACACATCTGGTTTTACTTCACAGCTGATTGCTAGAACTTCAAATGTAAGAGGCAAAAATTAACAAAGTTGGTACCTGTGCATGTTATAGAAGTCTCTCTTTTGCATCTTTATTGCCTGACCCACATGTTTTAAAGCCAGTAGGAGACATCTCGTTGTTGGATGATTCAGAGACATAACGCCACCCTTCAGACTGCAAAGACAATTCAATTAAAAGCAGGAGGCTGGAAATGCTAAATCCTCTCGAGTCATGTGATCCTTCCCCACCAGTTATTAGTTTGGGCTATTAAATAGAAACAAAATATTTTTAAAGAGCCTAATATGCCCTTATAAAGCAGGGAGAGGGCAGGGGACGGGAGAAGGGTTGAACAATAGTTGTTTCATGTGTAGAACCACGTAGCCTGAATTGTCTTGCTCTGCTGACAGTAGGTAGTGCACAACTGAGTGGAGCTATGACCATACCCTCTCTGGATGGGCAGACTTCACTCATGTTGGGTAACATATACTGCTGGCAGTACTAGCAATTCCCCACCACAGCCACTTTGTGATGTGGAGCACTTTCAGATGTATTATGGCTGTCTCTTTGTGGGAACAGTAGCACAAGGTAGGAGATTCCTGTGCCTTCTCACCTCACTGTGAACCCATGAACAGTGGGGCTATAATGTATAGATATGAAAGCCTTCTTAACTGGAAGTTCAGTTTTGAGTATGATTGTCTACATTCCAGCCAGACCAGAGGACTCCCCATGCATGGAACAAGCAGTACTGGTAGATTTTTATACTGAGTGTGAATGCTACATACAAAAGGAGTTGAATGTGACAGATACTACAATAAAAAGTGTAGAAAGACTATTTGAATTTGGAAACAGCGTATCGAATTAGCAATTGTCCCGTTTTAACATGGAATCTTAAGCAACTCTTTACTACAGAAGGTCTATTAACCTCATGCAACATTATTTTTTTCAGTATTGCATTATAACTACAAAGCCTAAAAAGCTGAAGTTATTGTGCAAAAAAATAAAAACAAAAATTGCAAAGTAACCTGAGATTGTAAGTAAAGCTTATTGTCACCAGTTGTTTAGCTACCATTTTTGGAAGATGGGACAGTTTATGTTGCAAGTTATCCCTACTGTAATGCCCACTTACAGTAAAATATAACCCATGTCAGCCTTAAAAAAGAACCATTTAAAATCTAATCATTATGCTCCATTTCAAATTACTTTTGTCAGCATGTTGCTTTTCTTCGCCAGACTGAAGATATAGCATTATGAGGTGAATATGAAATAATTGATTGTGCTCCAAATGAAAACGTCCTTGATTTGAAAGTCATATGTAGAACCGCTCTGGTTGTAAAGCTGCTCTGGCATATAAGCAAGAAGGGGCAATCAGTCAAGGAAGCGAAATGCAATAGCTCTTCATTAGATGGGACATTTTTCTTTTTGACATCCAAAGTTCTCCCTGCCCCATAGTGGAAACGTATGATAACAATATGTCTGATGTTTAAGCCAAAGGTATCCCTAGTTAGAACTGCGAGGAGTGCTTGCTTTGTAAAACAATGATTCCCAATGCCTTGGACTATACTAAACGACAGATCAGCTGTTTTGCAATGCTGACAGGCAGCTCCACAGCTTTTGGTCAATTTTTTTTACTATAACCATGTTACATTCATATACTTGTGATTGTTGTCATGAGAGTGTATTCCTGCTGTGCCTTACACCACTTCCTCCTAGGATGTTGAGGCAGTAACTAGGAAGAAATAGAAATGGCCAGGAAATAAGAGAACATTCAAAGAGCAGAGCTACACAATCATCCTATTCTCTTTTACAGATGTGTACCAAACAAACATGTCTTATTTCTCATGTGTTCTTTGGAAGCTAAATTGTAAGATCACTTCAGAGACCTTTATATTAACACCTTGTGTAGGGAAGGTGTTGGGGGACAGTATCACTGGACAGCAGTCAGAAATGGTGGAAAATCTGAGAGGTCAGCAAAAAGGAAAGGTTATGGGGAATCTCAGAAATAGCCGATTTGTAGGTATCAAAGTCATTGGACAGAGCATTAGCAAAGGCTCTAAATTCAAATCGGACACTAGCTCTAAATAGTTCAGGTTTAAAGCTAAACACAAAAGACCCAACTTTGGACTGTCACAAGAGTCTGCAGTATGTTAAATTCTGACAATTTTTATAGCAATGTAATTTCAACTGGGTGCTCTTCTTGGGATGGGATTCACTTGGGGTTCTAGGTCCTGACAGAGCAAAGCACTTAAGTGTGTGCTTAACTTTAAGGAGGTAAGTAGCTCTACTGACATCAAGTAAACCTGTGCACTTTTACATTGTTTTGAGTACTATTAGATTATAGCCCCATTTCAAACATGTTGTGCAAAAGAGGATTTCTTCCCAAACTGTAATAACGTACATGAAAAAATATGTATTTGTGCTCCTGCGAATGAAGAGCTCTGTCTAAGCTTGAAAGCTTGTCTCTCACCAACAGAAGTTGGTCCCATGAAAGATATTACCTCACCCACCTTGTCTTTCTAACATCCTTGCAAATGATCATTTTGTCAAACAAGTTGAGCAATGGTGCATCCAAGTTCTATATGCAGAAACAAATAAGATTTGTAGATATTTTTGCAGGTGCAATCATTGCATTTAAGATTTAAAATATTTTAAATACTCAGGAGTCGGGGTATATTTTAGTTACCTGTTGTGGATTATATATGTGGCCATAGGACCGCAGCATGGACTACTGGATAAGGCAGTGGATTACTAGTCAGGTGACCTAAATTCTATTCCCAGCTCTGATATGCTCTGTGATCTTGGGCAACTCACTTCACCTCTGTTTAACTTCCCATCCTTTGACTGTCTTTTCTACTTTCCCTATATGCTCTTTGGGGTACAGACTGTCTCTTATGTGTTTGGGATGTTATTGTGCTAGGAGTTGTTCAGTCTCAGTTGTGGTCTGTAGGTGCTGCCATAACACAAATAAACTAATAATCATAGTATAACACATTGTTATACACAAACACGGACATCTCATTAAGTGCACCATGGATCTCATAGGCAAGGTTGATAAGATACCTGTTGTTGTTTTTTAAATGGCCTCCAACTCTCAATGAAAAATATATATCCAATTCCATTCAAACACAGATTGTTTTACCTGTTATTATCATAAGTGCAATGAGTTTGGTCCACTTTGTGTGCTTCTTCCAAAACCACCAATTCCACCCAATTGGTTTTCCATGCTTACGAGAGGCCTAAGTTATGAAATAGCAAAGCTGCTGCAGGCCAGGGTGGGCACTGCATGAGGACAGGCCTATTTGGAGGCCCATTGACTTCTGTAGGCTCTGCAGAAATACCGGGCTCTGCCAACATGGATGCAGCAGCACGAAGGGGGTCAAAAATGCAATAGGACAAACATCTTCAGTTGAGCAGGGAAGCAATATATACAGTGTCTGTTCATAGTGGGCTTGGCTTTAGAGCGTGGTATCCGTCCCTCACTTTCAAGAGCATTACAGTCAACAAAAAAATGGCATAAGAAACCTAAAGAAAAACCCCCAACAACTCCCACATTTCTTTAAATAGGTTACTTATCAGTCCAAGAATTTTAGATTAATAGCCACTAATGGACTGTTAGGCTAGAGCAGTGAAACTATATATTATTAGTATAGTGAGCCTTCACAAAAGAAAATACCATAAAATAATATTGAGCACAGAGAAAAGCATTTTTCACATATATTTTTTTTAGGTTTCAAACTTTACATTTTTAGCAGAGTCCTTCTATGAAGAAATAGGATTCAAATATAATACACGTGCACCATTAAATCTAATAACTATGGTAAGAGGTCATTAAGATTGCACAGTTAAATACTCAAAAGTCAGTAAAATTATGGTAATCTGCGCACCTTGACTTTTCCTACCATGCATATGCTTTACCATGTAGTCCTTAATTACAAACTAGTTTACATATTATTTCCATGTCACTCCTGCTAGCTCTGTGTACAAGTGGATAGTGTGCAGTGAATGAAATAACTTGAATTTATGAGTGGACATGGGGTCCTTCTATTGATATAAAGCAATACATTAGCTCACTTTATTCCATCAAGCATGATGGAAATGGAAACTACAAACTAGTTCCTGTACTATGCTTTCTGCTCTGCAATCAGTTTCTTTTAAAGAATGAAGTTTTCAAATGTACTAAATAGAGAAGTTGAATTTTGAAGTCAAAAGGTATTGCTTAATCTCAGTACAAGAACCCCATTCGAAGCACAAATGTGGTCTTTCAGAAAAAGTACAGTAATGAACCTTACTAGCAAGAAAAAAAAGGCAGTAGTTTGTTCCGGAAAAAGAGTAAAAAAGAAAGAAGCATGAATGAATAGCTGGAATTTTTTTACTCATGCTCAGAGGTATTCTAGAGAACTCGCTCTAGCAAATAATAAATTCAAAACATTAGCAGTTGCTTGCATCTTCAGATTCCCAGTATTCAAATGCCTCCAGGAACAGCTTACTTCAGTAAAAGTAAAAGACATTAAGGGCACAAGATACACCTAACTCAGTTACAGGCTCATTAAACAATCCTGAATGTGCCATCAAAATCAGGTAATTCCAACACCCTCCCCCGCCCACACACATTTCTCTTTACCATACTTTAAAAAAAAATCTGTCTCATTGGCTTAGACTAATGCACAGAAGGAAAGCAGAAAATGAAGGCATTTTGAACTTGAAAGAGGAAGAGAAAGTAAAAGAAATCACAGCTGTAAATGAAACATAAACTCTCTAGTAATGAAATTAATGTCCTGCATGCACAGCTGAATTGCACTCTTTGCTGTGAGTCTTTACAATATTATACATACAATTTATCTTTTCTGTTTCTCTGATCCTGCTAAAAAAAGGAAGTCAGTGGCACAGCTCCTGCTAAGTTTAGTGGGAATAGGATAAGACCCATGGTGTTTGTTGTTTTTAAATACAAATATGTTGGTTACCTTGTGATCTGAAGTTCCAGCTTTTGTCTATGGTAAGTAAACATTTAAAAAATCCTAACTTTTTTAGAAAGGTGAGCTGAAAGGGGGGCATAAAATGTAAGATACTGAGTGCATAAGAAGGATAAAATGCTGCTATGGTGTATTACTTCAGTGATGATTGAGGTAGGTTTCAGGATAATGTAATTATGTAGCTAACATTGAAAAATGTAATGTAGCCTGGCTGTATTTTATGTATTTTGGATCTTTTCTGGCCCCCATTAGCATAGTATCGGAGCACCTCACAATCTTTAATGGCTTTATTTTCACACCACTGTATAGAAGGGAACTTCTATTATCCTTGTTTTACAGATGGGGAACTGAGATGCAGTCTATGGGCCAGATTTTCAGAGGTATTTATGTGCCTAAAGGTGCAGATAGGCACCTAGTGGGATTTCAAAAGCACCTGCAAGTTTGACAGCTAAATATCTTTGAAAATCTGGTCCTAAGTTACTTGCCCAAGGTCTCTCACACACACAGTCTATGGCAGAAGAGGAAATTGAACTCAGGACTCCCAAACATAAGGCTATGACCCTACCCACTAGGCTGTTCTTCCTTTCCTTTTACTGAATCACTCTCTGGTTCTTGTCTTGGTGAGAGAGAGTCTGTGAGCGACAATATGAAGGGTGGCACTGAACAGTGCACTGCAGGATGAGCGGCAACTTTCTCTGATGAAGCTTAACTCTGTAGAGCACATGTTTCCTCAAACAAAACAATATTTTATAAAATTTAAAAATGTTGAATTTTCTCATGGAAAACGTGACATGCAGGCAAGGAATATGCCAACTTTCTCACACATTTTTGACAGATCATATATCTTAGGTGTAGTATATACCACATTAATAGGTATTATGTGCATGGTTTTAAAATATAAATAAATAAAAGTGTTGGGAAGTTATGTTAACTGAAAGTTATGTTAACTGAATTTATTATTGCTCTTCCTGCAATTCTGTTCACCCATGTTGAGTACAAGCTGGAGAGGTACCTTCATGGACCAGTACCTGTAATAGATAAGGAAGGTACAGAGCAACAAATTAAGGAACTGGTACAAATGTGTGCGTTGAATTTTAGAGATGTGTAAGGAGTTTTACAAACTCATCTTATAAATACTACTAGCTGAACTGCGTATCTTGGAAGCACACCTTTTATTTAAGGTTAACATGCTGTGTGAATATGCTTCCTGGAAAGAAGATCTGTGTGTCTCCTTTTTGTGTTGTACTGTTTTGTCTTTTGGCAATAAAGCTGCATAAGTTTGGTTATTTGGTGTCTGAACACTTTTAAGAATGAACTGCTAGTGTAGTTAAACAATTGGCTACACCTTTGAGCCAATAACTTCAATCCTGATTTGCATTATCCCTCTCCGAACATTCCTTCTCCTGTCCTGACCAGCGAATACTACTTGTACCAAATCATGTGATGGGTTTTTGTGATGTGGGTTAACATCTATTAGAATAACAAGGATGAGATCCTCCAAAATTAATACCCTCTGTGAGTGTTAGTACCATTTGAACTAAGGTCTTGCTGACAGGGAAAGCCTAGTGCAATGTAACATCTAGGCTTCTAGTGTTCATTATATTGGTTAGGAAGATCACTGGGTGAATGCAGACACTTTAATGGAGCAGGGGTCAGATTCTGCTCTTAAGTATATTTGTGTGAATCCAGGATAACATCACTGATGTCAATACCAGATTTATTCTAGTGTAACTGAGATCAGAATCTAGTTCTCAGGAAGGAGACTTTTTAGATGATCCAGAGAGAGACAACAGTACATAAAGCTACTCCCTCAGCTTGTTTTCCCCCCTCTTAAGAATCAATACATTGACCTCTCTCCCTTCCTCCTTTTTCCTCCTTCAGTGGGTGGTTTCTCTCTTGGTGATAGCAGAAAATTGATGCCCTGTGGCCCATCCTCTCTGGTTGAATTGACAATCATGGAGCAGAGGGTACAAATACTCTTTAAATACATGGTGGCCTCACTAATGACTAGATTAAATTTTCTATTCTAAATTTTCTGCTATCAAGCGTGGATAGATGGCAAATCGCATGTTAACTCTCAGATGCCACTCCATGATTTGACGTTTCAGGCCATTTTAGTTCTATTCAATTTTAGAACATGTAGAGGCAAGCACATACCACTCAATCTGAGGAGTGGCAGCAGAGCCTCTACAGTTATTACTGCAGCTTCACGCTGCTTTGCTTTAGTCAGATTCCTATGCAGCTGTGGGGACATTTTGATTGGGGAGGGAGCACCAGAATTTATTCCTTAATGTCTCACAAAGAAAGCAATCGCTGTCAATTCTGGGCTTCATTACAGTAGTCTTTCTAGAGGTAAAGAGGATCACCAGGAATCTCACTTGCATCTGGACTGCATATGTGCCATTTAAAACAAACATTCTACAAAGAAGCTGTTCTAGTAAGAACCACACAGAATCCTGCACTTGGCTGATATCTCAGTGTTTGATTTGCAGAGTGAAGAAATCACCCCTCTGCTGTAATAAAAGCACCCTGATTCAACTAGTGCTGACTAGGTGATGCATAACAATAAATCTTACCTGGCAGAATAATAGATCTTATTGAAGATAAACACTGGAGCAGAGTGCAAGACTGTAAGTGTCATTCATTTAAAACTGTAGCTCTGGCTCATTCAGGGTTGTGTTGAACTCCTCTGTTTCATTTAGAGTTTATATCTGTCAGAGCTATTGTTCCAGGCACTTTACAGAGTCAGCTGCTTTGGTTACACTTTGTCACATATTTTGAGGTTTTCTTTATAACCATAAGCAGTAGAGATTTACTTAAACAAAAAACAAACAAACAACCCTCTCCACTCCCACCCCAACCCCAAGATTCTGGAGAATGAGACAGTAGCTTCAGAGAAGTGCTGATATTGCATATGGGTGATTGCCATCTGTTTTCTGAGCACTGATTTTAACACATAATATAGTCTAAAGCGCTACACAATTCCAGTTTAAAACCAGAGCTAGGCCCACTTAGAGAAATCAAGATGCATAATCATGGAAGGAATCTGAGTTTCAGTTTTGAGAACCTCCCTAAAATAATTCCCAGAATATATCTTTTGGAAAAATATCCACTCTTCATTTAAAATTGCCAGTGATGGAGAATCCACCACTACCCTTGGTAAGTTGTACCAATGGTTAATTACTCTCCATGTTAAAAATGTGCACCTTTTTTCCAGTCTGATTTTGTCTAGATTCACCTTCCAGCTATTGGATCATGTTATACCCTTCACCACTAGACTGAAGAGCCCATTATTAAATATTTGTTCCCCATGTAGGTACGTACAGACTGTAATCAAGTCACTCCTCTCAACCTGTTCTTTGTTGAGCTAAACAGATTGAGCTCCTTGAATGTATCACTATAAGGCATGTTTTCTAATACTTCTATCATTTTTGTGGCTTTTCTCAGAACTTTCTCCAATTTACCAACCTCCTTCTTGAACTGTGGACTCTGAACTGAACACAGTATTCCAGCAGTGGACAGACCAGTGCCAAATACAGAGGTAAAATAATCTCTATACTCCTACTTGAGATTTCCCTGTTTCTGCACCCACGTATCACATTAGCCCTTTTGGCCACTAGGACACTAGAAGCACAGGTAAGCTAATTATCCCAAATATTTTTCAGAGTCACCCATAGAGTCCCCCATCAGGTAAATATGGCCTACATTCTTTGTTCCTACATATATACATTTATATTTAGCTGTACTAAAACACATTGTTTGCTTATGCCTAGTTTACCAAGCAATCCAGATCGCTGTCTTTTAGTGACCTGTCCTATTCGTTATTTACCACTCCACTGATTTTTGTGTCATCTTCAGACTTTATCAATGATGATTTTATATTTTCATCCAGGTCATTAATAAAAATGTTAAATAGTATAGGGCCAAGAACCAATCCCTGTGGGATCCTACTAGAAAAATACCCGCTCAATTGTGACCCAACATTTACAATTACAATTTGAGGTCTAGTATCAGAGGGGTAGCCATGTTAGCCTGTATCCACAAAAACAACGAGGAGTCCAGTGGCACCTAAAAGATTAACAAATTTATTTGGGCATAAGCTTTCGTGGGTAAAAAACCCACTTCTTCAGATGCATGGAGTGAAAATTACAGATGCAGGCATTATTATACTGACACATGAAGAGAAGGGAGTTACCTCATAAGTGGAGAACCAGTGCTGACAGAGCCAATTCAATCAGCTTAGATGTGGTCCATTCCCAATAATTGATGATGAGGTGTCAATACCAAGAGAGAGAAAATTGCTTTTGTAGTGAGCCAGCCACTCCCAATCCCTATTCAAGCCCAAATTAATGGTGTTAAATTTGCAAATGAATTTAAGTTCTGCCGTTTCTTTTTCAAGTCTGTTTTTGAAGTTTTTTTCTTGAAGGATGGCACTGTTAAATCTGTTATAGAATGTCAAGCGAGATTGAAGTGTTCTCCTACTGGCTTTTGTATGTTACCATTCCTGATGTCTATTTGTGTCCATTTATTCTTTTACATAGAGACTGTCCAGTTTGGCCAATGTACATGGCAGAGGGGCATTGCTGGCACATGATGGCATATATCACATTAGTAGATGTGTAAGTGAATGAGTCCTTGATCGTGTGGCTGATGTGGTTGGGTCCTCTGATGGTGTCGCTAGAGTAGATATGGGGACCGAGTAGGCAATGGGCTTTGTTACAGGGATTGGTTCCTTGGTTAGTGTTTCTGTAGTGTGGTGTGTAGTTGCTGGTGAGTATTTGCTTCAGGTTGGGAGGCAAATAAGGACCTTGAGATTTGGCCAAGATTTTCAAAAGAGCATAGGCAAGATTTTCAGATAACTAGCACACAACATGGGCTAGTGCCCAGCAGCTCCCATTATGGCACTAATTGCCAGGCTTTCAAAGGAGTTGAGGTGGCTGCTTATTTTGGTGCCTAAAGAGAAGGAGAGCTATTTTAAAATTGGCTCTTATTGACTCCCAATAATGAAGGATAAACTTCCTTCTGTTCCCTGCATATTGTGCAACACTTCATATTACAGATCTTCCATTCATCCTGGTTCATTCTTTTCATACTATATAAAGAGATAATGCTTCCTTAATACCATTTGTAGATTTTTTTTTCAATAAATCAGATGTTTTCATGGTAAGAAAAAACTATCATTTGGTTCTATGTCATCAGTATGTGACTCAAGAAACAAATTGAAGTGCACAACACCTCTCTCCAGCAAAAGCGGAAAAAAATCGTGAATAATCTGGGTCTGAAAAGGCTTGTCTGCACAAAGAATGGCTATTTTACTTTTTGTTCATCTTTTGAATGTTGCAGCTTTTTCAATTTGTGCTCAGCATCCACTGTGATCTCTTAAGACAGCTACAGAAATACTAAAAGAAATGCTTTGTGCTCCTGGTTAGTCATAAGAACTCATAATGCTATATCATTCCGGTAGCTGAGTGTATGTGGGCAATAAGTGTACTAAAGAACCAGTTTTGTTATTAATCATTTGCTGGAGCCAAGGCGCTGCTACAATATGAGCTATTCAGAGCCATAAACTGCATAATATTTACTATAATAAATCAGTCTGCACTGGATACCCTAAGGGATCCCAAACCACTGGACTGGATCCGAAAGATTCTAAGTGAGACATTTTACAAATCCATTAATAGTTGAAAAACAGAAGAAAAACTGCTGTTTATGACAAATATGTGAGACATCATATAGAGGGGTATGATTTATTATTTTGGCAGGTCTATAATGCTATGCATGTTCATTAAAAGAATCAGTTTTTCATCTAAGATGTTTTTAAGTCTATGATGGGCCATGGCTAGGGAAAGCATATTTGGGTTTCAGTTTGTTACAAACCTTCAGTTTCTTGATTTACTATACATAGACATGCTTCAGAACACAAGTAAATCTTTTGCAATAAACAATTATGAGTAAAAGTGACAAATAATAAACAACAGGATAAGAATCAATCAAAAGTACAATGTGTCTGCATAGCTTAATGCAGTGGTTCTCAACCAGGGGTACGTGTACCCCTGGGGGTACGCAGAGGTCTTGCAGGGGATATAAGAACTCATCTAGATATTTGCCTAGTTTTATAACAGGCTACATGAAAAGCACTAGTTAAATCAGTATGAACTAAAATTTCATACAGACAATGACTTGTTTATACTGCTCTATATACTATACACTGAAACGTAAATACAATTTTATATTCAAATTGATTTATAATTATGGTAAAATGAGAAAGTAAGCAATTTTTCAATAATAGTGTGCTGTGACACTTTTGTCTTTTTGTGTCTGATTTTGTAAGCAAGTAGTTTTTAAGTGAGGTGAAAGTTGGGGGTATGCAAGACAAATCAGACTCTTGAAAGGGGTACAGCAGTCTGGAAGGCTGAGGACCACTGACTTAAGGCATTTTTAAAAAAACTTGAGGTGGAGGGAAATGGGTTAATATACACTACGTTGACAAATCTGTGAATATGTTTATTGCACACACACCCACACACACACACACACACACACACACACACACACTTGTTAAAAGAACATTATTAAGGTTTCAGAGTCAAACATTCAAAAATTTAAAAAATGCAAACACTACAGTTGCCGGGACAACCTTAGTTCAGCCCTCTTGTGAATATATATTATGATAAATCCTTAATTACATGATCACAGACTATTTTGTCCAGAGGACCCCTGCCTCATTCAGTGCACAAGATGGACGGTGTTCAATTAAATATATTAATACACAGTCCTTTGTTCAGTGTGAGGCCCAGTGCCTTATTTACACTACTTAAAGGCTTCTCTGAAGACACTACTATTAATTTCCTCATGGGCTCTGTATGGCATTCATCAGTACAATATCTGAATGCTTCACTAACATTAATTTATCCTCACAACACCGCTGTGAGGCTAAGAGGTGGTGTTATTCCCATTTTACAGATGGAGAGCTGAAACACCGAAAGATTAAGGTGGAAAGTTACCACTAATTACACTGGTCTACCATTTTTTTGAAGTTGTCTGCTTCAGAGATAAAATGTGCTATTTATTATGTATTTTGATGTGCTGAATTCAAATTAAAACAACTGATTGGCTACTGGTTCTAAGATATTTAAGTTTTTACATTTTATGGCTATGTATATTGTGTAGATAGTAGAGTTTTAATCATAAATTGTAAACCGAGGTCTTTTCATGTGTTTATGGTTGCTTTACATGATAATATTTCACCTGTCCTGTTTATGGAACACTTTAAAAATCAGCAAAAGGGTTATATAAATCAAATTTATTATGAAACAAAAGGCAAAAAACTATTATGTACATAGTTTAGTCCTATTCAGTGTCTACTCGGCGCTTCTTGGCTTGTCTCTTGTATTCATTAAATGGAGCATCTCTTGTCACAGTCCAGCAATAGTCTGCAAGCATTGATGGGGTCCATTTGCCCTGATAGTGTTTCTTCATTGTTGCAATGTCCTGGTGAAATCGCTCGCCATGCTCATCGCTCACTGCTCCGCAGTTTGGTGGAAAAAAATCTAGATGAGAGTGCAAAAAATGTATCTTTAGTGACATGTTGCAACCAAGGCTTTTGTATGCCTTGAGGAGGTTTTCCACAAACAACCTGTAGTTGTCTGCCTTGTTGTTTCTGAGAAAATTTATTGCCACTAAATGGAAGGCTTTCCATGCCGTCTTTTCCTTGCCACGCAGTGCATGGTCAAATGCATCATCTCGAAGAAGTTCACAAATCTGAGGACCAACAAAGATACCTTCCTTTATCTTAGCTTCACTTAACCTTGGAAATTTTCCATGGAGGTACTTGAAAGCTGCTTGTGTTTTGTCAATGGCCTTGACAAAGTTCTTCATCAGACCCAGCTTGATGTGTAAGGGTGGTAACAAAATCTTCCTTGATTCAAGAAGTGGTGGATGCTGAACACTTTTCCTCCCAGGCTCCAATGACTGTCGGAGTGGGCAATCTTTCTTAATGTAGTGGGAATCTCTTGCACGACTATCCCATTTGCAGAGAAAACAGCAGTACTTTGTGTATCCAGTCTGCAGACCAAGCAAGAGAGCAACAACCTTCAAATCGCCACAGAGCTGCCACTGATGTTGGTCATAGTTTATGCACCTCAAAAGTTGTTTCATGTTGTCATAGGTTTCCTTCATATGGACCAACTGGAATTGATGGCAAAACTTTGCCATTATGCAGTAAAACAGCTTTAAGACTCGTCTTCGATGAATCAATGAACAGTCTCCACTCATCTGGATCATGAACGATGTTGAGAGCTGCCATCACACCATCGATGTTGTTGCAGGCTACAAGATCACCTTCCATGAAGAAGAATGGGACAAGATCCTTTTGACGGTCACGGAACATGGAAACCCTAACATCACCCGCCAGGAGATTCCACTGCTGTAGTCTGGAGCCCAACAGCTCTGCCTTATTCTTGGGTAGTTCCAAATCCCTGACAAGGTCATTCAGTTCACCTTGTGTTATGAGGTGTGGTTCAGAGGAGGAGGATGGGAGAAAATGTGGGTCCTGTGACATTGATGATTCAGGACCAGAAGTTTCATCCTCTTCCTCTTCCTCATCTGACTCAAATGAGAATGATTCTGGTGCATCAGGAACCGGCAGTCCTTCTCCGTGGGGTACTGGGCATATAGCTGATGGAATGTTTGGATAATCCACAGTCCACTTTTTCTTCTTTGACACATCTTTCCCAACTGGAGGCACCATGCAGAAGTAACAATTGCTGGTATGATCTGTTGGCTCTCTCCAAATCATTGGCACTGCAAAAGGCATAGATTTCCTTTTCCTGTTCAACCACTGGCGAAGATTTGTTGCATAGGTGTGGGGCCCACCTCTTGTCCTGATCTCCAATTTTGCAGCCAAAATAAAGGTGATAGGCTTTCTTAGCCATAGTGGTTATACTGCGCTTTTGTGATGCAAAAGTCACTTCACCACAAATATAGCAGAAGTTATCTGCACTGTTCACACAAGTATGAGGCATCTCTGCTCACTTTGGCTAAACAGAAATGTGTCCCTTTGCAAATTCAAACACTGACAAATAAGAGAGCATGACACTGTATGATTTCTAGAGCTGATATAGGGCAATTTGTTCAGCAGAGTGATGTAAGCTTCGTTATGATTGCATCATCCATGACTTCTAGGAATAACATGATGCAATTCATATCATGTATGACGCAATACCAGCTTCAGATTGCATCATTCATTGTTTTGCCTAAAAAGCAAGTACTATCCAAACCCAGTCATAGATTTATTCATAGATCCAGTCAAAGATGTATTTTAGTCATTTCTGGTTTAAATTGAGATCCCTTCCCTTTATAACTCACCTATCCTCCGCCATTCCCAAGTCAAGGGTCGTATACACTGACCCAATAGCATATCTTGAAAACTAGAGACAATCAACAATTTTAAGCATCATTTTCATTCTCAGTGACCCAGAACTAGTAAAGTTTGACTACATTTATTTCAGAAGCATTTTGGCTGTAAAGCAGTATTATGGGTACCCAATTGGAGATGATTAGGACCTGATTTTTCAGAGTACTTACTTAGCAATATATAGCACTTTCTATGTTAAAAGCACAGCTCCCATTGTCCTCAGTTGCAGCTGTGAGTCTCAAGTTGGGAACCCAGAAAATGAGGGACACGCAGTTAGTGACCACCTGTGAAAAGTTTGGTTTAAGTCTTCACCCCTGTAGCCCTTGGTTGGAACAAGCTCAGTTGATCTTTGGGGATGGCCTATGCACAGCCTGGTCAGCACTAGGAGCTGTGAGAGACTGGAGCATGTTCACTGAAGATGGACTCTTTGGAGATTTAAGCTGCTAAAATCTAAGATGTTTCTACTGATCATGTGCTAACTGACTTTTTCAGAGGATGGTAATTCAGCCATATTTAGGTGGATTTTTATAGGGACCTCAAAAGGTACATCTATGACAAAGGCCTCTCCCCATCCCATCCCACCTCCTAACTAATTTCAAATCGGTGTTCAAGCATGAAGGCATTCTTTTATTTTTTAATAAAAAGCAACCAGAATTTTTTAACCTGGGAAAAATAATGTATGATTCCTAGCCTTGTTTTTTGAAATCGTTGAAGTGTTTTGGCTAAAATTTTCACCAAAATTTTGGCTTGAGCATACATCTAGCATGTAAAATTTCTGCCCAAGCAATTAAAGTTAGGCAAAGTTGTTGTAAGCAACTAAAAACAGGATCTTACAATATGACTTGTCAGGCAACTTTAATAATAGATGGTGCTACCAACCCTCCTCATAATACCATTTTGCAACATGATATAGTATGGCAACCCTTCTTAGGACTACATTCCAAGCAGATGCTAATGTCGAGGTTATGACTCATCAAGTACTGCAAAACCTGCTTTATGATCCAGTACTTGAGATATTGATTTTAACTCCAGAATGTACTTCGTCTGGATGTAGGTCAGACGGCCTTAATTAATTCTTACACTGTTATATCCTTGTAATCTCTATCACCTTTCTATTTCCATCTTCTCTTCTCACTTTCTTTCTGACTTTAAACTTTTACTAGTTCATAATGTCAAACAAACCTTTTAAAGAGGTATATGTTTGCTGATAGGATGCTGTCTCATTTTACTTTGTAATAATCCTATATTGTTGGGTTTTGATGGGAAAGTATTTAAAATATAATTAAACCAAACAAGAAGAAAAATGGAATAAAAGTCTACTTTGAAGGCATATGCTTAGTTATCTGCATTTTAAATGAAACATATCTAACCTTATTTTTCTCTTAAGATAATGGGTATATATGTTTTCTCTTTTATATAAATGTTGGATTGATTATTTTGCCACACAATATTCGTACTGAAGGATTTGCCACCAACTGAAGTTACAAGACTCTTAATTTTTTCCATTTCTTTGTAAATTCCAAAAGTAGGCACATATGTCACATGGTGACTGCAAAGCTGCCAAGCAAGTCTCAGAAATACAGTACTAATAAGATGAACAGACGGATTAAAGAACATTCATTCTCTTATAAGATGAATAATGGAGATGATTTTACATCACTTCCACTGAAAGATGTGATGCTCCTATATATGAGGAATAGGACTTCTCTATAAAAGTATGTGGAATTCATCTTCATGACTCATAGCTATGACACTCTAAAGGTGTAGGATGCTAAATTTCTCAGTCTATGTACTTGTACTATGGACATACTTACCACTTGATAATTTTGTCCTAGATGAAGATGGTGCTTAAAATAAGGGAGGAGATGGAGGAAAGTGGTATCCTTTCCTCTGCTAAAAGCAGAGACACTAAGCACCCCCTCTTCTCTCTAGATTGTGAAGAATTATTTCCCGGAGATTCCTCTTGGAACACCTTTCTGCTGGACTGTGAAGTAAGGACTTACCAAGCAGGAGAAACTATACTGGGAGTAATGGGAGGAGTATGTGTCCAGCTGGGGACTTCCCAGACAGTGTCCCTGAGTGGGAGTGTGGGGTCACGATGAGTTGGAAGACAAAGGAGAAGAAAGGAAGGGAAGGATGACTGGCGAGACTGGGAGTGGGATATGGTGGATAATGGAAGGGAAGAAATGAAAGAAAGATTTAGAGAGAGAAAAGAGAACAAAAGCTATTCATAGGGAAAATTTTAAAAGTTGAAAGACTGAGGAAAACAGATTGGCAGACAGAAAAAAGAGAAAATATAGTGAATTAAGGAAAAAGTGAGATAGAATAGAGCTGCTGGGGAACATATGCAATAAGGGGAAAATGTCTGAAAAAGTATGTTGCCCAGGTGCCAAAATATTAGGCTGAAATACCTATGTTTTATTTAGATGACAGAGGGAACGACTGTGTGGAAGGAAATGGCTCAAGAGACATGGTTGAGGAGAAGAGAGAAGCACAGGAGCCCAGAGAAGAGGATAACTTGCTTTGATTTGATATGTTTGTTTATTTTTTAATATATTGGTAATGCTGGCATTTGAGGTGGTTTTATCTCCTAACATGAGTGAGTTTGGCTACTGGTGCTTTTGTTTTCCCATTTGTTGTTTTAATAAGGCAGAATTTCCCAATGATGAGTTTAAACTGAATACAGGTAGGTTTACTATTTTACTTTGCACACAATTATGTTCTGAAATCAGTCAGTTGCAAACCACTGTTGGAATTGTGGTTGTGCCCAGGGGTGGTTGCCATAAGAAAAGTTCCAGAAATAATAGCTGGATTTCAGAGGATGGGGTTTCTGATCTGTGCAGAGGCCACTGATGGCACCTATATCCCAATACTTTTCCCAACACAAGGAGTAAGTGAGTATGCAAACAAAAAAAGTCACTATTCATTCGTTCTGTCAGGCTTAGTAGACCACAGAGGCAGATTAGGTAATATAAACATAGGAAACACTAGAATGGTTCATGATGCCATGGTGCGAAGAGAACAGGTTTCACTTAAAGGTGGGAGAAGGGACTTTATTCCCCAGAAACAATGTTGTTCTGTACGATTTGTCTGAACCAACTTATTTTGGGGGACCCTGTATACCTACTCCTGCCTTGGCTCGTGAACCCATACCCTGACATCAATGACCCTGGAAAAGGGGAATTCGGTTACCAATTCAGAATGGTCATAGAGTGTGCCTATGGTAGGCTGAAATCTTGTTGGCGCTGCCTATGCACTCATCTGAATGCCAATGAAACTAATGTTGTTTGTATAAGCATCACCTGCAATACATAGCATAACATTTGTGTGGATAAAGAAGTGTGTTTTCATCCTGAGTAGACTCAAGAGAAATCTGGTTTACAAACTCTATAGAGGCAGCCAGATCGCGCCCATGTGCACACTGGTCCTGGTCCCCCGCCCCCTGACCACCACTCCGAACTCCCCTGCCCTCTATCCAACCCCCCCACTCCCTGCCCTCTTACCGCGCTGCACAGCAGGGATGCAGAGGATGACATTTGTCTGTGTCGGGGGACTCTTTACATCCTAAGTAACTGGAAATGAATGAGGAAACATTGGTACATGTGGGGCTACATAGCTTTGTGTGGGTTTTGTTCCCCTGTAATCGGGTCATTTGTTTGTGTGACATTGCATACATTAAATAATTATAACAGGACACATCCACTGGGTTATCACCTTGGGGTCAGGTTTGTGCTCTGGAAAAAGGTGGCCAAATTGTTATTTGGTTATTGTACAATGTTATTTGTCTTTGTTATTCACACTTGTTTACAAACTTCTGTTATTGATAACTCTCAATCTTTCTTAATGAGCAGGGCTGGAGGACTGAAGGCAGAAGGAAGAGGAGAGGGAGATGCCTGCTGGCTATAAGCTGGACAGCTGGAGCCAAGGGCCAGAAAGGGCTGAGAAGGGGGAGCAGTGGAGGGCTTACTTGTCTCCTTCTGAATACAACTCTCCAGCAAGAACAGTGAGAGGGGCCAGAGAGTGATGGATGCTCTCCTCGCAAGAATGCTCCCAGCAGAGAGACTGTGGGAATTCCAGTGGGCGGAATGGGGTTGCACCCCAGAGAAAGGCTGCAGTGGCAGTCCTGGCAGAGGGACAGAAGTGTGGCAGAAGACACCAGGGTATGATGAGATCAAGGTCAGGTGTCAAGAACTACACTGAGTGTAATACAGACTACGTTTTGAGACTTTTGTTATTAACTATCTGCACTATGCTTTGTGAATGAACTTTATTAATGGACTAGAATACCAGCTTGAATGGAGTTACTGGCAAACCAAGAGGGATAGTGAGTTAAGGGAACATCTGCAGGGTTACCCTGAGGGCAGAAGGGGGTGCCTGGGAGAAGACTATACATGTACAGAAGAATTTGGTCAGCTATGAAGATGGCCCAAGCAGATTTGCATTGCCATTGGAACCTCAAGACCCAACTGGAGTTTTTGCTACGCCAGAAATTTGCTGGAAAAGGCAATTGAACTGGAACATGGTTATAGTCTCAGCTAGCATACAGCGTTTCAGTGCAAAGGGAGATGCAAACCATAACCACTGCCCACTCTACCCCCCTCCCCAACCCGGCATCACCAGAAAATCCTGCCCTTGTGCCTGCCTAACAACAGTGAACTGAACAGGGAAAGAAAGAGACACACCACAACTTTATTTATTCCCAGAATTTTGACATCAGCAGTCTCTTGACTCTCAAAGGATGTTCTCAAAGGAACATCAGATTGCATTTATCAAGCTGCCAGACCGAATCCTTCTCCCACCATAATTTCCCCCAGCTTGTACAGCATGGCTCAGTGAAGGGTGAACCCGGACACAGGCACAGTAAAAATGTTGTAATCTTCCAAGGAAGAAAGGTCTTCTGCAACCAACTTTTTCTTAGACAACCAAAGTGTTCAACAACTGTGTTCTGTTGCCTTCCCCTTCCCAGACTTTACCCCTTCTTGACCTCCTATACCCCTATTCCACTTGGCTCTTGTTTGTCAGGGGATGGTACGACTGTGGGGTAGAGGGAAAGAGAGGAGAAGCACTGAAACTGTGTAATCTTCCAAGGGACAAAAGACAGCTGTTACTAGCTTTAGACAAACTATACATTTTCTACAACTGTCCCATCCCCAACTGGGACCTTTTCAACCCAACTCCTCCCTTCTCCTGAGGCATTGCTGCCTGACTGTTGGCTGAGAAATGCACAGACACAGGGGCACATTGATTTTTCCTTAATAATCAGTTTTGGGGTTTTTTGTTTTTTTTTAGAAATAGCTTTAGCCAAATGCCTAACAGTCGTTCACCAGAAATCAATAAAAATCATTCATTTTTAACAGTTCCTTGCTTTAGCACCATTTCAGGATAGAGCAGACCATGGGCTGGATGGAGGGAGGAAATCTGGAGGAGTTTGCTAATGGGGTGCAGCCCAAATCCACAGAGACATAGGCTATGCATGGCATATTATCCATATTAGGAAAAGTCAATGTGCAGTATTTCTCATGTCCTTGAGATTAAAAGCAGGAATTTAGCACCAGAGAAAGAGAGGATGTTGGTGGGGCAGGTGGGGTTCCAATGTAACTTACCAGGCACATGTTCTAGTTCCTCAGCCAGCTCCTCTGGGTAGCGGTGCAGAATCACATACTCCTCAGCATACAGGAGCATCATACATAGTCTCTGCTGCATCCTATCAGACAATGAGGCCATCAGATTTGGAGGGAGTGGGGGGTGGGATCATGAGTCACTTCAGACTCTCCACTGGGCGACTTTGACAGCACCCGGTCAAACTCCTCATAGAAGGGACATGTATGATGAGCCCTGCTGGAGAGACTGTTCGAGTCTCTGGCCTTCCTGTACAGAAGCCTCAAGTGCTTGATGCATTCCCTGCACTGGGACGGAGTTCACTGAACGCCCACCTGCTCCAGTCTCCATGAAATTGCCAAGTACAGGTGAATGTTCCTGCCATTCCAGGTGAAGTCATAAAGGACGATGTACGCTGACCACATATTGATGAGCACCTCGGAATGGTTGGTGGGCCAAGCAGATGCTCTCAGAGCTGGATCTATCTTCACCTGTATTTATCTGTAGAGTGCAGCAGAAATCTATTCTAATGTGGTCAGTGCAGCAGATTACTACCATTGAAAATGGGTGGAAAGGGACCTTTATGGGCTGGGTAAGGGTCAGGAAGAAAAAGGTTCAGTGCATTATGGGAATGGGGATGGAGGATGACTATTGAAACTCGAGACCTAATGTGCACCTCTTATACCCATCCACACTGCAAACTGGCATGGGTATGGGACCATGCCTCAGATAAGGAGTACTTATTCATACTCCTTAGGCATGCTATCTTAATTGCCCTCTATTCTCCTTCAGACAATAGAGGGGGTTATAGCACAACCACATGCATGGATACCTGAACAGTTACTTGTGTAGGCATAGCTTATTAGTGATCAACAATGCTTTCTGAACAGTTAAGAGCAGGTCAAGGCCCAATTCTGTGTTACAGAGAGTATACTGTGCCCTTTCTGTAGCAGGCACCAGGTCTTTCCAAAGAGTAGCTAGGAATGTCATCTAGATGAATCAACCATCGCTGTCAGTTCCGTGGATAACAAGCTGCAATGCATTCAGATATTCATAGATTCTTCAACATGAGCAGAGAGAAAAAGAAGGGCTTTTATATTACATACATTTCTGCCAACATTTCTGTGTGAATAACTTTACTAAAGCTCTTGCTGTGACCCTGGCTGAGAATGAATGAAGAGATAAAGCATTACAGGAAATAAAATCATCAACACCCTAGGGATCTGAGGGATGGGGAAAGAACCTCAGCTTTGCTCATGACTTCTTATATCTTTGAGGTGCCCTTAATTAACCTGATGATAAATACTGAAATAGTCAGTTCAAGATGCTTAATTTGTGTGGATGTTTGGGGCTTTTTAAAATACTGATTTAATTAGGTGCAATTGATCCATATTTAGGGGATAAATGAGAGCCACTGAAGACTTATTTATTGACACCATATGGCAGTTCTTAAAAATTATGCTCAAATTATGTATAATGAGTCATATAAAAAGGAGGACATGCCATAAAGAGGACTCTCATTCTAAGATGATGTTAATGTCTCAGGATTTTAGTTCTAAAATGCGGTTTTAGATATCTGCTACATATAGAAGTGCCCTACAGTTCACTTTGTTTGACAAGTTCAGTACTGGGCATAGCATGTATATTGCATGAAGTGGTTCTGAAAAGACAAAGTCTTGTGATATAGTAAAAGCCACACAGTCAATGGGAGAAGTAGATGAAGAGAGAGACTTTACAGAAGCAAGACATGTACTAAGCAATCAGAGAGGGAAAGGTCAGCAAAATGTGCTGCTAAACTTTTCAGAGAGAAATATCTCTCACTTCAAGTAAACTAAGTGAGACACCACCTCAAGATGCAATACATTATTTCAATTTATGAGAACCTGACTGAAGAAAAACAATGTTACTTCATCAATTAACCCCTAATCTCTGACAGGTCACAAAGGATACCAAATTATTCTTCTCTTGTGAATCAGGTTTCATCCTGGCTGATTGTTGCTCATCTTTTGCTCTAAGTAGGCTTAGATAACTAAATAAAGAGACAGGCAGTCTTTAGTAAAAGTTATGTTAAAAATTATATTGAAATAATGTTAAGGTTGTGAACTCAAGTACTCAGAAGTAGGAAATGTCAGAATCAAGGTTGCCTGTGCTATCTTAATCCTCCGCCCCTTCAGTGTATATATTATGATACAGTCTTTAATTACATCATCAAATGCTGTTCTTTGCACAGGACCCCTGCTTCACCTATCTGCATTTGAGTCAAGTGGCTTCCTCCTTTTCCAACATGTTGCTTGAGTGCCAGCAGGGGAAACATTGAGAATCCATGAGGGACAGTCTCCCCCTTCCCACTGCTAGTGCCAGTACTGCCACAGCCCCTGACAGCCAGGAGGAGCAATTACAAGTCAAGTTCTTTTCAGCCTTTCCAGCCCCAGGCTGCAGCAACCGCAGTCACTCTGGGGATGGTGCCTATGCAATTCAGTTGGCACAGGAGCATGCTCAGTGCAGATGGAATGTAGCTGCTAAATTCTAAGTCTCTATTGAGCATATGCCAACTGAGATTTTTCATAGTCTTCTGACTTGGACAAAGTTGAGTGGAGTTTCACTGAAACATAAATAATATCTATGACATAAAGGCCACATCCTGCCAAATTTCAAGTCCCTGCTCCAAAGCGTGAGGGGTAACAACTGTTTTTAAACAAGGGCAAAATAACAGTTTTCCATTACCCTGTTTTCAAAAATGGTTAAGGCATTTTAGCTGACACTTTCCTCAACTGTTCAGTCTGAGGCAGACACCCCACATAGAAAATTTCAGCCTGAACAGTTTAAATTTGGCAAAGTTACAAGAAAATAAAAACAGGGTTTTATCTTCACATGGTTGAATGTTGTGTGGCAATAGGCATACTGTGGCAATACAGGCATTCATCATATCTGTACCATGAATGAATTGTCAATCTCTTTCAAGATCAGGTGTCTTCAACGTGTCAGAAAATTCTTCCAAAATTCCATCCAATCCAGCATCTCGCCAACTGTCTACTCCACTGCATACCCATTTGTCCCACAATAATGAGCAGAAGCAGACCTAGATCATCATCCCATTGCTGCATGTTTTCCACCCAATTTGGCAGAGAACATCATTTAGGGGCATCGTGATTAGGAACTTTCATCAGCAAATATGTAAAGCCAGGGGACGGTACAAACAACACACAACAAAGTGGTTCCTAAACTGTCTCCTTGTGATGCAGAGAACCATGAAATGGCAGGACTAACATTGGTTAAGCTGCCTGTGTATGTTTGTATATGCTGTTATGTGGACAATCAGCTTATGTGGACAATGAGCGCAGACATGGGGAGCGTACGTGAGCAGATGCCTAATCTAGTACTCGAGTATGAGTGCTAGTGTAGACATAGCCATAGACTGATGTAAACTCTCTGGCCTGGATCCAGTTGCTTTGCTCTGACTTAACAGGAAAATAAATGTTAACAGACCTTGAACTCCTAAAATCCCAGATCCCACCTGTCTCACACTACAAACAGCAAAGCACGCCCTCTCCAAATCCAAAGACCCTACCCAGTTCTCTGTACTTTCCAGAGAACAATAGCCCTTCCCAGCCTTTCAACCTCCCCAAACAAGCCAGCTCAGGCAACTATCTGACTACCTCCCCTGCCTCTACACCCTGGCCCTAACTTGTTGCTTCTGCCCATAGGCCCTTTCCCCATTAGTTACAAAAACTGTCCATAACCACTAAGATGGAGGCCTGTGACCCTCTCCCTATCTGCCTCACACCACTGCTCTCTGTTGCAGCCTTGCTCACACTTACCCTTAGCTTTCCTTTCCCTTCTGATGCCTCTTATATGACAGGTTTGTGAGGCTGTTAGTGAATGGGGTACTGCAACAAGATAGGTGTGATCTCACCATGACTAACTGCCTCTGCCTATTCTGAAAATTCCATTCCTTTACCTCCACACTTATATTTTGCACATTGGCATCCTATGTCATCCTGGCAGGATCCTTTAAAAATATCTTGGACATTAAAATTTACTCACAGTTAAAGAGCAAGATAGTAGATTAGGTATCTTTAACAGCCTCACATAAAATCACATAGGTGCTGGCATTCAGGCTCACGACTAAATGGATGCTTAGAGGATACATAGATACCTATCAGCACAATTTGCTCATGTGTCTGAACAGCCATTAGACATCTTCTTGGGTGACTAAATGCCATCTTATCCACCCAGATATCTTTGACAGTATCACCCACTACACTTCATCCATTAGGCTACCAGCTGTATAGTTAATTAACGATAGTAGCACTCTGGTATTGTTATCTGTAGAATCACATTGAAATTTACAAGGAACTAATTAATTGAAAAATCAAATACAAGAGTTATTGAGATTAAACAATTTAAGATCTAAGTGCTTGAAAGATGTCATGCAAAGCCATGTCATTAAAAAAAAAACAATAAAAATTATAGCGACATGGCTACAGAACCAATATTTAATGATAGATTTAAATTGCTGTTTCTTCTGTTCCTACAGTTTAAAAAAATCCATATACTGTACATGTCTCCAAAGTCAAAACATCCCTTAGAGTAATCTTTCATTTGTGTTATTAGAGTGATGCCTTGTGCAGAAACAAGCACACGTACATGGCAGTTTTAATATTTGGTATTGGGTGGTCTTTGGCTAAGCTGCACAAGGTCTGGGTTCAATTTGTATTTTATCCACTTGTCACTTTGTATTTGTACTTATCAATTTGTATTTTATCTCTGAGTGTTAGTTTACCAATCTGAACAATGGGGGGTGATAATGCTTTCCGACCTTACAGGAGTATTGTGCAGATAAATCCATAGGTACTTGAGAGATGCACAGTTCATCATGAATAAGACGGGGGGTCCTGTGGAAAAAACAGTAGATGATCATGTAATTAAAGACTGTATCATAATGTGTAAGCAGAGGGGGTAGAATTACTGTTGCTGGGGCACCTTTAATGTTGTCATTTCTTAACCTGGGAGTACATGACTTTGCAACTTAGTGACAGGGGGGTTTATTATGGACATAATTTATAGCCAGTTCAACTGAAACAGTTCTGTGTTAACATTTCTAAGCAATGTTTATTTTTTCCCTTCATTTACATTTTCAAATAGCTGAAAGGTATTTTTAGGGTTTTTTAAAAAAAGAAGTTGATTAATGTTAATTATCTCATTAATTACTTTCCAATGGAATGTGATGCCTGATGATTTGAAGAGAAAAGGGTCAATATCCTCCAATAGCCAATAGAAGATAAGGCAGCTGTTTTGGCATCATTTCAAGAAAACAACCGATAGAGATGGCTTATAAATTTAGAATAAGTTTAAAGATCTAATATGTGAGCTTGCTGTTAGCAGCAGCTCTATTATATTAATTATAATTAAACTTGTCAGCTCATAGTGAGTATGTCTACGCCGCATCTGGGAATGAGACTCCCAGCCTGAGTTCACAGCCTTGTGCCAGTGGGACTCATGCTAAAGTGTTAAAACCAGCTGTGAAGATGTTGCTTTGACATTGCGACTTAAGCTGGAGCTCGGGCTCTCAAGCCAGGGCAGGGATGGCTAGCCCAAGTCAAGCTAACACAAGTCTGTGTACCCGGACCGGGAGGCTCCCTCTCAGCTGCA
This sequence comes from Trachemys scripta elegans, assembly GCF_013100865.1. Lineage (NCBI taxonomy): Eukaryota > Metazoa > Chordata > Testudines > Emydidae > Trachemys > Trachemys scripta. Next base: position 94,434,074 of record NC_048299.1, read on the forward strand.
GTGTTGACATACCCAGTGGGTCAAATTAGCATCCACAGTCCCTTACACACAGCCTGTAATTGAGTGTAGTGTGAAAAAATCTGGAGAAATGTGGAGGGAGAAAATACACCGCAAACTGGTGGACAGGGCAGTGAGAAGTTCCACAGCTTCTCTGTCCTTATGGAAAAATCCTAAAGGGATTGATGATAGTCAGGATATAGAATCTTTAAAGCAACCTGTAGAACAGGGGTAGGCAATCTATGGCATGTGTGCCAAAGGCGGCACGCGAGCTGATTTTCAGTAGCACTCACACTGCCCGGGTCCTGGCCACCAGTCCGGGGGGCTCTGCATTTTAATTCAGTTTTAAATGAAGCTTCTTAAACATTTTAAAAACCTTACTTACTTTACATACAACAATAGTTTAGTTATATATTAAAGACTTATAGAAAGAGACCTTTTAAAAACCTTAAAATGTATTACTGGCATGCGAAACCTTAAATTAGAGTGAATACATGAAGACTCGGCACACCACTTCTGAAAGGTTGCCGACCCCTGCTGTAGAATGTTATAGTATGGATATAGCAATCTATTATTTTACAGGAGGATTTACAAAACCTATGAGGTGAATTTCATATTTTGTTAAATTATATGGGGGTGTAGTGTAATTTCTATAGAATTGTATTAAACGGTAATGGAACCCTCTTGGTTTCATCCTTGAAAACATTATTTATGAGACTTTTTCGATAAAGGTGTGGACATTTTTTCCAACCCAAGTGGTACAGCGGCACAAGTATCCAGTGCCACTGCTGCCCCTGTATACAAGGGTTCCCAGCCCCTGTTACTCTTTGTTAGAAAATATGTGTTGAGAAGATTACGTAGTGGGTGCGGGGGCCTCGGCCCTGCCCTGTATGCTTGCTGGCCAGGTGCAAGAGGGCTATAAGGGATATAAGCTTTACTTTTTCAAGGATTGGAATAATTTCCTCCACAAGCCAGAACAAGAGGAAAGCAGGGGAAGGATTGTGCCTCAGAGAGTTATCTCCAGCACAGAGGGCCAGATTTTCAAAGTTATTGAGGTGCCTAAAGATACAGATAGGCACCAAGTGGAATTTTCAAAAGCACTTTGGTGACTAACTCTCATTGATTTCAATAGGAGTTAGATGCTCAGGCGCTTTTGAAAATCCCACTAGGTATGTCTCTGCAACTGAAGGGGCCTAAAAATCTGGTCTAGTGTCTCCTGCATTGCCCCAAAAGTAGCCATAGCTTATGAACCACACCTTGCTCATATACCTAAAAGCACAGTAGCCCTTAACCTCTATGTACTTCAGTTTGTCCCTCAATAAAATGGGTACAATGTTGTAATGTGTGCATGTGAGTCTCTCTGCCACCTAGTGGGTGCAATGTGAACTGCTCTGTTGTCTGTTAGAGGATGTGGTAGGAGCTTGGGTATTTGTGGAGGCAAATTATCTGAGTTCTACACCTTTTGCCCAAGTCGGTGTTCCATTCTGTTGCCATGACATTCTGAGTGACCACAACTGTCACTGTACTGTACCCCATGAAGTTCCTAAATGGCCCCCAAATTTGTAGTACTGTTTACACACTTCAAGGGAAGTTAATACTTAATTAATATTTGTAAGGCATTTTGAAATCCTTAGTTGAAAAAATGTGATAGAAGTGTGAAATATTTGTAAATATTATGTAATGTCCAATTCTCATTTTCTTGCCTACCAACTATAAATAGGTTTAACTGTAGCATTTACATTTTTTTGGTGTTTGAAATAAAAAGGGGAATATAAATCATCTTAATTTTTTTTGGTTGAGAATGTTAACCAATATTGGAAAAGGAATTTGTAAAGTTAGGGTACAACTAACTAAAGAGGATAGGAAAATGTTTACAGCTTGATATGGATCTTATCTTCTTCTCTTCTCTTGATATGTGCTTAAGCACAGATCCAAATAGATATATGGGTACGTACAGCCCATTGAAATCAATGGAAGTTAGGCACCATACCTTTGAGGATCTGCGCCTTATTTCTTCCAATAGGTAGGTTTGGTTTACACACAGCTTTATACTGGTACAATTATTCTAGATAGGGTCTGTGTCACAAAGCAGCTGGCCCCTGTAAATGAAGTAGGTCCATATGCTTATGCCAGATCAGATGCTCCCAGTTGGGCCAATTAAGGGGGTGAGGCTACACTATGGGTTATATAGGGTCCGAGAGAGCTATAGTTGTGAGTGAAAACTGGCTGAGCAGCTGTAGAAAGCAGTAGGTGTTTTCAGAGAGTCCCCTGTGTGGGGAAGCAGTCAGAGCCTAAACCGTGAAGAGTAATCTGAAGGTACGTCTTTACTTACCAGAGGGTCTGGCGGCAGGCAATCAATGTTCTGGGATCGATCCCGGAAGTGCTCGCCGTCGACGCCGGTACTCCAACTCGCCGAGAGGAGTACGCGGCATCGACGGGGGAGCCTTCCTGCCGCGTCTGGACCCGCGGTAAGTTCGGACTAAGGTACTTCGAATTCAGCTACGTTATTAACGTAGCTGAATTTGCGTACCTTAGTCCGAAGTGGGGGCTTAGTGGGGACCAGGCCTGAGCAACTGTTGATTTGGTTTGATTGTTTAAGTTTGGACAATAAACTTGCCTAAAAGAGAGTATAGGCAGGTATAGTGAGTCATTAGCAAGCTGGGGAGAAGCCCTGCCTTGTTACAGTGTGATTATTACTAAATTAGTTACACTGGTACAAATACCTAGTGTGGATGGAGTTATAGTGGTGTAAAGATGCCTTATACTGTTATAGCATATCCCCCTTTCCCATACAGGACTTAGTTATATTTGTACAGGTACCTTTTATATCCTTAAAACTGACTATACTAGGGGGTTATACTGCTTTCACTATACAGGTGAAAAAGCAGGACAGTTTTTGTGTCTATTCAAGCCCTTAGGAGAGTGAACATGCTCAGCAATGGGAAAACAGGCACAATTTAGTTATTTGTACTGTGTGTGTATGTTACTACAGAAAAGAGTTTGGTGTATTAACAAAAGGTCCTTGGAGAGAGTCTGTGGTGGGTTTAATTTACCGAGTACAAAACGTGATACAGTGGATAGAGCTGTAGCTCAATGTGTTGCAATTAGGGAGAATTACGTTCAGGTGAGGTTTAGAATCAGTAATGACAAAATGATGGGTGAGTCATGGAGGCGATACCTCTATTTTCCAGAGGTAGAGGAGGTTGGGAAGGAAAGGGTGGCTCTCGTCTTCAAGCATGAAAACATTTCCTGCTTTCCAGTCAAAGGAGAGACACATCCTATTCCCTTCTTAAATAGGAGAAAGCCAACAATTAAAGAAATGGGAGGTGCACACCAATGTGAGCAAAGAAGGTTCACGAAAAAGAAACATGTTTAAGAAGCAAAGAGTAATTTTAAGAATTTTTATAATTAATAATGCCTTGCAATAGTATACAGCCCCTATCATCAGATTATTATTATTATTTATTTGTATTGAAGTAATGCCGAGAGGCCTCAACCAGGCTCAAAGCCCCACTGTTGTAGGTGTTGTATATACAGACAGTAAGAGACTGTCCCTTCCCCAAAGAGATTTTCTTGTCTATTTAGACATCGGACAAAGCATCTGAGAGAAGAATTGTGTTATCCCCCTTTTACAAATGAGTATTTAAGGTGCAGAGAGATCAGATGTTTTACCCAAGATCACACATGAATTCTGTGGCAAAGCTTGGAATTGAACCTACATCTCTTGAGTCTCAATTCAGCCTGAATAACAGGACCATTCTGCTATCAAGCCATTGGCAGAAAAACTGAGACCCTTACCTAAGAAGGGAAGTACAAATGATAAGTGCTATGACAATGCAAATAAATAATATGAATAAACTCATTTCATAGATGGGTAAACTGTGTCATAGCAATTAAATGGTTTACCATTTTGTAACATAAAATAGAGGTGTTAAACCAGAAAAGGGTCATAACTTTCCACCCAAAGAAAGTGAATTGTGTCAGACAAGCGGGCAACATAGTCACTCTTACTTTTATAATGAATGTTTTACATGCCCATTTTATCAAAGTGAACGAAATGTTTTCAGAAACTGAGCAGAGGATACTTTCATTCTAGAGATAATAACAGCATATTGTGGTGTTTCATAGCTTTAGTAATAATGGAAAATGGAGCTTGCAATGCTTCTGCTTGAATTACTTTAATTTGTTCTTCTTTCTCATACCCAATAGACTGTGATTTATTTAAAATCACAAACACTCATTCTATTTTTAATTAAAAAATGTTAAATTCATTTCTTGCCAGTAAAACAAATATTTGTTGTTCTTAATACATTTTAAAGACAAGCGTAGCACCTCATTCTGTTTATAGGAACAGTGTAAGTACAACACTGTTTCAGTATGAATTAATGTCAATCATTTCACCATTACCCTAGAACTTAAGCATTTTTTTCCCCCTTCACAAAGGAGGAATTGAATTCTTTAAGAGAATTCAGGGACACATGACCATTGGACCTTCAGATGTAAATGCTAAGAAAATACATAGCATTTTCTTATGATGTTAGTAACATCAATCACTCCCTAAAATGCAAGGACATTTTCAAAAACTATCCAAAAAACTGAACTGAGTTGGGCAGCCTAGATCAGCAGTGATCCATCACCTACCAACAATTAATGTCATTACTATTACTGCCCGTGTTTCCATGCTTTTGCGTTAGTCTCTGTCTTTTTGTTGGCTCTCCCTTTCTTTCTTGCTTCCCTTACCATGTAATGGCTGATATGGGAGCTGCACCTATGTATTACTGCCTATTAATATAGTAGCTGATATATAATATACCTATGAAGGATAGTGTTTAACTTTTTGAAAAATTAGCCCAAAATTTTCTTCTGTAATGGCAGTGTAGACTTCTAAAGGTATTTTATCTATAACTAATTATTAAGTTAAGAAGTTTCTTTCTTTTTCTTTCTGTTTTGTTGTGTTTTACAAATGATATATGTAATATTATTCATAGATTACAAGGCCAGAAGGGACCACTGTAATCTGACCTCCTGTATAACACAGGCCACAGAACTTCTCAAAATAATTCCTAGAGCATACCCTTTAATAAAACACTTTCAATCTTGATTTAAAAATTGTGAGTGATGGAGAATTCATCACAACCCTTCATAAATTGATCCAAGGATTAATTATTGGATCACCATACAAATTTACACTTTAGTTCCAGGTTGAATTTGTCTAGTTTCAACTTCCATTCATTGGATCATGTATTTTGCTACATTGTAATCAAGTCACCCCTTAACCTTTTCATTGTTAAGATAAATAGATTGAGCTATTTGAGTCATCACTGTAAGGCATGTTTTCTAATCCTTTATTAATTCTTGTGGTTCTTCTCTGAACCCTCTCCAGTTTATCAACATCATTCTTGATTTATGGGCACCAGAACTGTACACTGTATTCCAGCAGCAGCCATACAAGTGCAAAATATAGAGGTAAAATAACCTTTACTCCTACTCAAGATTCCCCTGTTTATATGTCCAAGGATTGCATTAGCTCTATTGGCCACAGTATCACTCTAGGAGCTCTTGTTCATCTGACTATCCACCGTGGACCCCAAATCTTTTTCAGAGTCCTTGCTTCCCAGGTCGAGTCTCCCAACCTGTAAGTACAGCCTATATTCTTTGTCCTCGATGTATATATTTTCATTTAGCAATATTAAAACACATACTGTTTGCTTGCCCCCAGTGTATTAAGTGATACAGATCACTCTGGATCTGTGACTTTTACTCTTCATTTTTTACCTCTCCCCCAACTTCTGTGGCATCTGTAAACTTTAACAGTGTAGATTTGATTTCTTCTATGTCATTGGTAAAAATGTTAAATGGTTTAGGACCAAGAACTGATCCCTGTGGGACCCTGCTGGAAATACACATACTTGATGTCAATTCCCCATTTACTGTTACATTTTGAGGCCTATCCTTTAGCCAATTTTTGATTCATTTAATGTGTGCCATTTTAATTTTACATTGTTTAATTTTACATTGTTGTCATTTTTTAATAAAAATTTTGTGTGATACCAAGTCAAATGCCTTACAGAAGTCTAGGTATATTATATCAACGCTACTACTTTTATCAACTGAACATGTAATCTTATCAAAAAAAGATATCAAGATAGTTTCATAGGATCTATTTTCCAAAAAAGTGTTGATTTGCATTAATTATATTATCCTCTTTTAATTTTTTATTAATCATGTCCTGTATCAGCTGTTCCATTATCTTACCCAGGATCGATGTCAGCCTGACAGGGCTATAATTATCCAGGTCATCCTGTTTACCCTCTTTAAATATTGGCTCCCCATTAGCTTTCTTCCAGTCTTCTGGAACTTCTGCATTACTCCAAGACTTATGGCAAATCAACATTAGTGTTCCAGTGATCTTCTCAGCTGGCTCTTTTAAAATTATTGGATTTGAATTATCTGGACCTGCTGATTTAAAAATATCTAACTAATTATAAATATCCTCTGTAGAATTCTGACGTACATTGATATCTGGAATGGGCAAACCAATTCAGAAACAAATAAGAACTGACCTGAATCTTTCATGATCACTCATACTAGGCCTGAAACCATACTTCAGAATAGGATTGGGGCAACTTCTTAATGGACTTGTGTTTCCATAGTCTATTTCTGTTTTCCAGTTAGGACCAGAAATAGTAGTCCTGAAATACCACAGTGATGATGGTGGGTGCAGTATTTTGACTTGACCATGACTATAAATAGGAAGTGTTGTTGTAGCTGTTTGGTCTCAGGATATTAGAGACAAGGTGAGTGAGCCAATATCTTTTATTGACCAATTTCTGTGGAGACCTGAAGAGCTCTGTGCAAGCTGGAAAACTTCTCTCTCTCACCAGCAGAAGCTGGTCCAATAAAAAAATATTACATCACCCACCTTGTCTCTCTAAAGCGGAAGTTATTTTTACTATTACTAGTGAACCTGGATACAAACAGCCCCTGAACCTCTACATGCAGGGTAAGTTGGGGAGAGCAGCAATGTTTCACAGTCCAGACTCCAAGATCATAGGCTGGAGATGAGAGTTCTGTAGGCACCTAAAAATTGGCATCTTTCCTTGAATGGAGGAAAGTTGCAAAATCATGGAAGGGAGTGGGAAGATGCATCCCAATCTCATGCATTCAGAGGACTTCTGGAATTGGGAAGCCTTGTCCCTGCACAAAAATATTTGTAGGATTTTAGAGGCCTCCCTCAGCAAAGCATGAGGTTGAGAGGCTGCCACAGAATTCCTGGAGAAGGGCACCACCAGATCTTTTGAGCTCCTAGTCCTGCCTGGGTAAATCCTGCTTTGGCAGCTCAGCTTTGTCTGTATTCCACTGAAGGTGCTTACTAGCAACTGAGAAAGGATATCACACAAGACTGGATGTTGCCTGAAGCAGCATTAATTTCCATGTGGAAATCTGGGGGTTGAGCAGGGGATGATGCCATGGAGAATGTCACCTGATGAGTGTGCTGAGAATGTCATCACACCACTGAGTGTAAAGGTTTCTTTGAGATCCCCAGGAAAATAGGGGGACTATACAACAGAGTATAAACTATACTTGCCTGTATGCAATGGGACACAACATGCATACACCCTTAGCTCACATAAGCAGAGGAATCAGTCTTCTTTTTAGACAAAAAAATGCCCTGTTCATTAACCACAATCACTTTTTCTGCATCCTGGTATCCATCCAATAACTTTTCACCTTCCTCTGACCTTTAGAAACAGAAGTTTTCAAGAGGAGACTGACATCTGAGGAAAGAGGAAGGGGCTTTGTGAATGAATGTTTGAGTACATTCAGCGGTCCCCTTATGAACTGATTTAATCTGTTGTCCACCAGTATATTTTAAAATGGTGCAGGAGTGAGGCAATTTACAACCAAAGTGTCATTTCTTTTCTTTTGTCCCAAATAAAAAAAAGAGTGATTCTCATTACTCAAGACTCAGTCTTGACAGGTCTGCAGATGCTGTTTATTTCAAGTGCCTCTCAAGATCATTTGTCCTGGTATTGACTCCACTATTTTGATTCCTAAATTAACTCTTTGAATATCAGTTCCAAGGGTACTCTGCTTTTAAATGAATAAGCTCTCAATTTTGTAAGTGCATTAATATGCCTTCAAATTATATTTATAAATGTGTATATTGAAACAGGCTTTTCATTGGTAAAGTAATAAATATTTTTCTTCTAAAAACAATGTGGTCTCTGACAAAATGTAAAAAATATAGTATCAATATGCCTAGAAAGACAATGAACTCATATCCTGCGTTTTGTCTTGGTTGACAGGCTGGAGTAAAAAAAAAAAATTAAAAGTTTGAAGATCTCTGCAAAGATTTTTATTTTTATTTATCTTTTATTTCCACATCTACACTTTCCTCCCTCATATACTGTAGTTCTTCCTCCTCCTGGTCTTAGGTTTATCAGCACCAATTCAAGCATGAGCATTCAGAAATAACTGGCACTAACATCAATTCACATTTCTCTTCCTCATCTTAATGACCTGGAGGATAAACTCCACTGTGTGAGATCCCTGATGCAACCTTCATTGATTTACCTTTTACCCAGGAAACACTTAACTAAAATGTGTCTGACGGGGGTTATCTTTTATATCCACTTCACAAAAGGAAAAGATGAACTAAGCAGGAAGAAATTATTACTTTACTAGTAGAGTGTTTGTTTCTGTGTTTTGCATTGTCTGTCTTATTAATTCAAATACAATCAAGTTCTTTTTTATGTTCCTCAGTACAGAAACAAAATCAGATTACATATCATTAGTGTGTGTGGTTGACATCTTCAAAGCAGTCTAGGGGATTTAGACACATCTTTCATTAAAATTTATTAACTGTTAATTCTGCTACCTATTCTCAAGACAAAAATAGAAGGGATTTAAAGATGAAAGATGGAAACAATTAAATGAAACTAAGGCTATGTCTACACTATGCACCTTTTAGCAACACAGCTGTGCTGCTACAACCATGCCACTAAAAGGCATGCAGGGTAGCTCCTGTTTGTCGGCAGGAGAGAGCTCTCCCACAGACAAAAGAACTCCCTCCCCCAAGGAGTGGTGGTAGCTTTGTCAGCAGAAGAGCTCTCCCATTGACAAAGTGCTGTTCACACTGGTGCTATTCATCGGAAAAACTTTTGTCATTTGGGGTTCCCCCCCACCTCTGAATAATGAAACTTTTGTCGTTCCGGTTTCAGTGTAGACAAAGCCTAAATGACATCTAAGGAAAGAGAGAAACAATGAAAAATGTTTAGTTTACAGAGGTGAATAATGGAACAGGATAGAAGTATATAAGAAAAGGAATAGTACAGAGAAGGTAAATGGGGTGTTTCTAGTTACCCTTTCCTGATAACACAAGAAGAGGGGGGCACTTAGAGCTCGATTCTCACTTACTGTCAATCAGTGTAGCTCTATTGCCTTAAATGAAGCTGTGCCAGTTTACAATAGCTGAGTATCTGGCCTTAATAAACTAGCCCCCATAACTCATTTGACATAAGATATTGTTAAGAGCAAAAGCTTAGGAGGATTGGGGGGGCGGAGATTAGATATTTATACAAATAACTAGTTACATATAATGGATATAAACCCAGTACTGGTTTTCTTGCACCTCACTCTGAAATATTTGGTATTACAGTATTCAGTGTCATACAAGATACTGAAATAGGTGGACTACTGCTCTGATTCTGTATGGTAATCCCTCAGATTTATTATGTGAGAAAGATTTGAACGATAAGTCCCATTAAAAAGTGCCCCCTCTCCTTAGGACTCAGATAAATCTATAAACAGTTTTATTATTGAAGCAGTTTACAAATTGTTTGTCAGAGAAACACTCTCCCAGAATGGCATTAACTGTATTTTCTGAGATTTCTGGTTTGACTATTTTTATGTGGATACATGCCTAATTGTATTTGCCATGTGACTTATTTTGACACTGTCTTATTAAAATTGAAACATGAGTTTTGCAGAACACTGGATGTTCTTCCTTTCATATATTATAAAGCTATTTTTTTTTTTAGTATCCTGTGAAATTGTGTTGGGTACAAAATTAAAAGTTGCTCAGCACAGTTTTGCAAGTGAAAGAGGAACTAGCCATCAGCACTCAGTATTGCTAACTCCAACCATTCAGAATTAGGAGTCAGGTCCCAAAGAATCATGAAATTCTTTAAAAATCATGAGATTTAAAAATGTTGGGTCTCTTCATTTGCTTTCTAGGTTTTAAGATTTCAGGAAACATTTGGCTCATGTTTTCAAGCTTTTCTCTGCAACCAGTAGAGCTAAAGGATTGTCACCTAATCAGTTCACTTCAGGAGTTGGGACTTTAAGCAAGATTACCAGAAGCACTCATTTGCAAAAGCAAAAATAGCAAATATCACAAGAATCATGGGAGTTGGCAACATTGAGCTCTACTTCCCCAGAGCCATGCCTGCCCCTCTTCTAGGCATGCCTGGAAGCGGTCTGTATAGCTGGTGCAGTTGAATAAGAAGGCCTTGGCCTGCTGAGGCAGGGAGGCTGCTTCCAGCCCCTCTGTCTCTACATTATGGGGCTGGCTGTAGGATGTGAGGACTTCCCTGGCTTGAGTGAAGGGATGAGGAGTCTCAAAAGGTGTAAGTAAATCCTGCTCCTGACACTTTCTTGCTCACCATGCTCCCATTGGAGGAGAGGGGGTGACTACAGTTGAAGAAACTGAAGTAATAGGGAACTGATTAGGTTGAGCAAAAGTAGGAAGGCATAGAGGGTAAGTGAGCCATAACCCCATGACAGCATACCATACGAGGATGTCTTAAGCAACCACCATAAAGGGAAATGGAAAAGTTCCTGATAGAGAATTCAGAAGAAATATAAAAGGAATGGTTGTTGTTTTATTTAAATTCCCAGAAACCTTGCCAGGATGAACTTCCCATCCCTTCTCCTCATCCCCATTTTTGGGGAGCAGGAAGAAATAACATAATTATTCATAGAAAATGCAAAATAAACAGGAAGATCCTGAAGAGCTAACAGAAAACTACTACAGGCCTGAAATAAAAATCTCTGCCTCATACTAAACTGAATGGTAAGCTGGCAAATAAATTGCCCTTTATCTTCCCAACTGAGGACTTTCTATGCATCCCTTCCTCCCAGTATGAGGATTCTGGAAGCTTTTAACAGTTCCCAGTTTTTTGCCTTCAAGACTGTTCCCAAACCCATGGGCTGCAGACATAGAAACAAAGAATGGCAGATCTGTCCTGAACACTTACTGTAGTTTTGAAGTATGCTTGTGTTTTCAAGGCTCTGATCCTGTGAAGACTTATTCATGTGCTTATTTCTATGTAGTTGGGGTGAAATCTTGGCTCTCATGGGAGTACTCACAGTGCCTGATGTTGAGCATGTTTGTAAATCTTTGCAGAACTGGGCCTTACTCTTTGTTGTATTTACAAATGACAGTGGGAATGTCAAAAAATAATGTGCAATATTATTAATAAGGGATAGTTTTCTTCTAATGGCTGCTAGCAGTGGGTTAATTCCTGGTTTTTACTCTGTGTACCCCAATGACTTTTATGTGTAATGTAGGCTGTGTGTTGCGTTCACCCTTTCAAATAGAAACTTTGGCACATGCAAAAAGGTTAATGAAAGCTTCTAGAAGTGATTAAAGTGTAACATCTCTCTTGCATGTTTCCCAGCTGTTTGGGCTGAATTTGGTCCGTGAGTTGTGGGTGTTTTGATTTAAGTATATTATAGTTCTATGTATTTCATCTTTGTTTTGTTTTCATTAAGAACTTAGACAACTTGAGTACTCCTATGTTTGCTATATATATTTTTTTTAATTCTCAGGCATCTTGTGATAATGTAACCATAAAATAAGTGCCATGAAAAGAAATTGTTTAGGTTAGTTTTAGGTTGGTATTGGAGGCACTGCCTCACCCCACCCCTCTTACTGCAAATATTGTAGATAGGAAGAAAATGTGTTTTCTTGCTGCAGGCTGTGTGTAAAGAAGTCTGTCTGTTTGCATTGTGAATATGAAGTCATTGTTAAACATCAAGCTACCTTGAGTAGGAGGAGGTGTTTTCCACATAGGAGGAAGCCAAAAAGGCACATTAATATTGCATGAATCAAAAAGGCCACAGACAATAGAAAACATCATCCTTCTCCAAATGTTATTTGCTTACATGTCTGGCTGCAAGTTACTCTCCTCATTTACATGGATCCAACAGTATATTAATACAAGCAAAAATAAACTAACTTCTCTATAATGTCGCACTAGGGATCTGCAACCCAAGTGAAAAATCCAAATGTTTGGAATAATATTCACAGACATTTCCAGAATATTCAGGTGGCACACTCAACGCCCAACCCCATACATTCAGCAATTCCTTTTGTGTTCCAGAAATTCACTATTGATGATATGCGTGAAGGGATTGGAATCACTCATGGGCTTTCTTATCCTTTGTTCCAACCGCCACTCCAGAGATAGACCATCAGTGGTTCTCCAGGGATCCCCACTGGCTGCTTCTTCTAGAAGCCATAGAGGATGCATGGTGTGGCACCTTGAATATGACCACTAGAGATCCCTGAAGATTTGTGGAGAACAGAAGTGGGCTGGTTGGCCACTGCCCCTCCAAATTCCTCAGACAGGGATGGAGGCAGCCTGTCTCCACCAAACTATAGCAGAGTGAGCAGGAAAGGCTCTTGCCTTGCTAGTGAGACACTGCACTTACTGTCCTGGTGTCTCAACCTCATGTTACTTAGAAAAAGGATGGGGTTTCCCTAGGCATAAGCCATGGCCTATGTAGGAGAATCATAGGATTGGAAGGGACCTTGAGAGGTCATCTAGTCCAGGCCCCTGCACTCATGGCAGGACTATAATATCTAGACCAGGGGTCGGCAACCTTTCAGAAGTGGTGTGCCGAATCTTCATATATTCACTCTAATTTAAGGTTTTGCGTGCCAGTAATATATTTTAAGTCTATAATATATAACTAAACTATTAGTGTATGTAAAGTAAATAAGATTTTTAAAATGTTTAAGAAGCTTCATTTAAAATTAAATTAAAATGCAGAGCCCCCCGGACCGGTGGCCAGGACCCAGGCATTGTGAGTGCCACTGAAAATCAGCTCGCATTCTGCCTTTGGCACACGTGCCATAGGTTGCCTACCCCTAATATAGACCATTCCTGACAGATGTTTGTCTAACTTGCTCTTAAAATATCTCCAATGATGGAGATTCCTAGGCAATTTATTCCAGTGCTTAACCACCATGACAATTAGGAATATTTTCCTAATGTCCAACCTAAACCTCCCTTGCTGTAATTTAAGCCCACTGCTTCTTGTCCTATCCTCAGAGGTTCAGAAATTTGTTTCTCCCTCCTCCTTTTAATAACCTTTTATGTACTTGAAGTATGAGCTGTTAGAGTTGGAGGAAATGAGTAGGTGAGAGTCAGCTGGAAAGTAAAATCAAAGGTATGTTGTGGCTCCGGAATGCTATACAAAACCCTTTGATTTCAAATTTCTAATTGGCCACTGGGCAAACCTCTTCAATACCCACTTAGACATATTACCAGACACAAACCCATATACATCATTTGGGTGTAGTTATCTTATAATTACATATGTATGGTGATTATTAGATTGCCATATGGGCTATGGGACCCCTTATTAAAGAAACTCCACAGAAGAAAAATGTGCTGCCATCTATAGGTGAAAGGCAGAAATCGAAAGAAATGTGTATTAAAATGTATATGCAAAGCAATGAAGTGATTGCTGGGTTTTTAGATGGAATTTCAAATGAAAATCTTTGACAATGGGTTACTTTTTGTTCAATTCACCTTAGTGTGGGTTTAGGAGTGTACTGTTGCTACACAAACAATTCATCATACACCTCTACCCGATATAACGCGACCCGATATAACACGAATTCGGATAGAACATGGTAAAGCAGCGCTCCGGGGGGTGGGGGTGGGCGGGGCTCCATACTCCAGCAGATCATAACATGAGGGTAGTTAACCATGGGAACAGTTTACCAAAGGATCATGGTGAATTCTTCATCACTGACAAATCAAGACTGGATGTTCTTTTTCTAAAAGAGATTCACTAGGAATTATTTTGGGAAAGTTCTGTGGCCTGTGCTATATATAGATGGTCACAATGATCCCTTTTGGCCTATGAATCCTTACCAGGAGCGGCGCCAGGGTTTTTGGCATCCTAGGCAGGGGTCCTTCCATGCTCCTGGTCGTCGTCGTCAATTCTGCAGCGGAGGGGGGTCCTTCCACGCTCCCAGTCTTCGGGGCACTTCGGCGGCGGGTCCCGGAGCGAGTGAAGGACCTGCTGCAGAATTGCCACCGAAGACCCAGAGCACGGAAGGACCCCCCGCCGCCGAATTGCCGCTGACGGTGGCAAAATGCCACCCCCCCCCAAATCCTGATGCCCTAGGCAACTGCCTAGGTCGCCTAAATGGAAGCGCCGGCCCTGATCCTTACACAACAACCGTATATGTTTTGCTATGATATTGATGACCAGTGCGACACTAGCCTTTATTTGAGATATCACATGACATTCTTCAATGAACTAGAAAGTACATAACAGAGTCAGGAGATTCTTGAAACCCCTGTGAACACCTTTAAGCCCCTTTCCAGTTAGCACTAAGAGGTTGCTGAGTTACAATACTACACCAAAGTATAGACCAAGTCCTATTTTTAAAAAATATTTTTTTATTTGACTTTTGTGTTCTTCTCCAGAATAGTAACTACTGAAGTAGCTGCAAGTTGGAGCTGCGTTGAACAAAGTCAGATCAGATTGGGCTTGCCAAGGAAAAGTAGGATCTGACCAGAATTGTTCTGAGAGAAGTGGAAACAGAGTGGTGTCATCCAAAGCAAAGCAACAAGACTGAAACGGAGACAGATTGGATATATTTAACCCTGTAATGTCCTTAGGGATGGGTATCAATAAGCAAGTAGTGGTATCTCTCTAAATTCTTCAATCAGTGCTAATTATAACAGTATCTGGACACTTGTCACAAGGAAGTTATTTCAAGGATACCAAGAATCACATGTCATGTTGCCTACTATATCGTCATATAATGGACCTTACTTCTTTGGTAGACAGAATTTTAACCAAGAATGAGGAATATTAAGTGGTTTAGGTACATGTAATGAAGTGGGAGGAATGAGAGTAGGGCTCAGAGAATGTGAGAATAACCAAGTTGCTGAGTAAATTTTTCAGCGTACTCATGTTAAAAGATTGCAAACATGTCCTGATACATATATCAATAATATACTTAGAGGTAGGGAGACTGTAATGGGGTGTCCAGCCCACACAGGACTGACAGGGGTTAAGATGGCCAGGGAGGCCAATTAACTCCACAGGCTGCACCTGGGGGAGAAGCCATGGCGCTGGGAACTAATTGAAAACAGGTTCACGTGGACAGGAATGGGTGGGGGCTATAAAGCCAGGTAGCTGGCAACAGAAAGGGGCTGGGCTGGGAAAGGGCAGTCACTCCCTGGAACGAGGGAGGAGAATTAGGAGCTGGTACATCCAGAGAGAGAAGCGGAATCAGAATGGTAGGAAGCAGTCCATGGAAGGATCAGCGAAGGCTGGGAGACAAAAGCCAAGAACTTCTGGATTGAGGGTCCCTGGACTGGAACCTGGAGTAGAGGACAGGCCCGGTTTCCCCTACCAGCCCCTGAGGAGGCAGCAAATTGGAGGACTGCCTAAGTCACGGTGGGAATGAGAGAGGATTTGAAGGACTGTACCTGGAAGGGAGAATGCTGAGTGACCTAGACAGAGGGCTAAGTCACAAAGAAGATAATGCATCTCCTGGAGTGAGAGAGGGGCTGCAGACCAGAGATAGATTCGGAGCGATAGCATTCCAACCACAGAAGGGGGCATCGAGCTTGAGAGCTAATTCCCAGAGTGACCAGGAAGAGGTGCCAGACCAGTGGTGAGTGAAATCCCTCGTGACAGAGACAAAGAAAGTACTATAACTACTAACGTGCTTGAAAACAAATCAAAAAAGGAAACTCAAATCACCAGGCTTAAATAGTTTACAAACCAGAATATTAAGTGAGCTCTGTGAAGATCTAGTAATGTGTTAGCAATTGTCAGACGCTAACATTAGCACAGTATCCTGGATGCCGTACCACTGCACATTTCAACTTCTATTATATTTTCCATCATTCAGTAACAGTGTCAGAAGCAGAAAGGAGAATAACCAGCAGTCTAGGTTGCTGAGATGTGAGGCTGACACAAACATGACAATAAACTCAAAAGGAATTGGATTTTACTCATTCGATACCACCTGGGTACATGTTTAAACAGTTTTACTCATCTCAAATAACGTGTCTTGGCAATAAGTCAATGTTGCATGAACACAAAGAGAAATATAATAACTGATTAAACTTTTCCAAAGCCCTCCTTTGGCATCAACTATTTTTTTTAGTTATTAGTTATTTTAAAACATATAATAAAAAGTGGAATGCAATTTGGAATCCCTATCAACCTTTAAATCATCTTGCCTTACTCTTAAGCTGCTAGTCATGTGTGTTGAATACATAGCTACAAATGGGCAGGGTCCTTTTTAATCATGTGAACTTAAAAAACAACAACAATATCTGAGATATACAATAGGTGAATATTGTTCAACTTAAGTTTGTTTAAAAATAGAATTCCCTTTATTGTACCCAGCATGTATCTATGGCTAATGGTTGGCATCTCTTGCAGCACACAGCTATCCCTTTATAAGGGGGCTGGGTTAAAGAACAATGGCATGAAACTGAAATGTTACTCCAATCCGTTGAGGTGCTGAATGCATTCCATTCCTACTGCCCATTAGAACAATCTCAGCACCTTTCAGGATTGGCCTTTTCTGACACCAAGGGTCAGGTTGTCAACTAGCTCCACTGTTTTTGATTGACCTGCACTGATTCACACCAGCTGAAGATCTGGCCCAAGTCTGCAAAGGACGGTTAGGTGATTGGAGACCTGCAGAACTGTATTTACAGAGGAAGGTCAGTATTTTGACCTTGAACAACAGTAAAGCTCCCACTGATGTCATTAGAGTTGCACAACATGGATGAAGGGCAGGGGCTGTCCGGTCACAACTATAAATCATTTAACTATATTTAGAGCTCTTTTAATCTGTCATTCCTGATTCTGCAGCTTCTGTTTGCCAAGCTGAGCACTCTGGCACCTGTGGGGTCTGATCCTACTTAATGTCTTATAAATTCTGTTTTACTTGCATCAGTGAGCTCATAATTAGGTCTGCCACTCCACCTCTGCCCCCACTCCCTACCTTTTGCCTCCCCTGTGTGGAGGTTCATGTAACCCCATCATGATTATGTCAAGCATTAAATATGACTGAATTTTATGACCATAATTGAACTCAGTGATCTATTAAACTGAGCAATACGCAAAGTCCCAGAAACTATTACACAACTACACTACCAGCAAAAAACCCAAGGGGATTAATAAGTGGTGTTCACACCACAATAGAGGCAACAATAGATACTCCACAAAAAAATGCGAACATATCCATGGTTAAGATAAACAGCAGAAGCAATGACAATTAAGGAGTAGTTGCAACTTTATTTCTATTAACCATCTTCAACACCCATTGATGTAATGAACCAATGCCCACCAGTAATGCTCAGCTTCTTTTAAGCAAGGAATAAAAATACATCACAAAACCTGAGAATGATCTATAGTACAAAAAAGCAAAATATAAAACTGAACAAAACATTAAGGAACAATAATGGACCACTCCATAGACAGAGGAGTGGGTGATTATAATTCCCAAGGGTTTGGGGTTCAGCTTATTTATATAGAAGATTGCTTCTCATACGTTTCTTAGTGCCTCGGGCTGGCCCTCTGTGCAAGGGCGTATTTCATCCACAGAAAATAACTATAGGAGCCTTCTTAGGAGGCTTGGGGCATTGAACTAGGAGTACCGTACAATAAAAGATATCCTGGGGTCATATGTAACTTGATCAGTTGCTTAAAAAAAAAGTTATGATACATGGAATAGCATACCTTTCTAATGGGAGGTGGAGTTTAATAAAGAAACTACATATACAATCAAACTGGCTTTCACATAGATTGAGTCGTAACTTTGTATCGCATGTTCACCACTGGGTTATGAACAGATGTGGTTTTGGGGGCGAGGGGCAACAGCTTTAATAAACTGGAATTTTTGGGTTGGGCAAAAAGTTGAAAACTCTCTTCACTATCAGGCAGCACTTTATATACATTTGTGTGATTTGGTCTCAGATGGGTCTTCTAGCGCAAGTTCTTGCAGGGGGGGACCAAAATCATATTCCTCACTACATATTTATGAAAGCTGGAAGCATTGTAATTGTCACATACACTGCGGGGATGGACAAGGTGAGTTCAAAAATGAGAAGAGAGATCAGAACACACAATATAATTTTTTTTTTTAATCTCATGATTTTGTGGGGCAGGAGGTCTGAGAGGTCTGACCCCTGATGATTGAATTTTGATGGTTGTCAATACTGTGTGAGAAGTGGTATAAGAATTAGTTCCCATACAATATTATCCCCAATAGACCATTTCTTCCCTAATTTTGGATGAATAACAGAAATTAACTGTAGTCCTGTAACCATTCACTCCTTTTACTGTAATAGTTATCAGTTATGTTGTTAAACTAGTCCAAGTAAGAAACAATGCATCATTTTTGTCTGATTAATTTTTTAAAAGGAGAACTAATATCTGAGATTTGTTGTCCTTCTATGTAGCAACTTCAAAATAATGTAAATCTGAATATCTAGAAGATATCTCCTGTAGACCACATGCATTTAATTGTAATGTAAAAGTTATTAACTTGGGTCAAGTAATTTCACAATTTGATGATTTCTTTCCCTCCCTCTATCATTTTATGGCTAATTATTTTAGTTTTTCCTGGGCTATCTTTTTAATGTTCCATTTTTATTTCATGAACTATTTTTAATTTTTCATGAATTTTTCCTAAGTACTTCTCTTAATATCCTGTACTATCTAAAATTACATTTTCTTTAAAACAGATGTTAATGACCATGAGCCACAGATTCAGATATTAAAAATGACATAGCATTACTAACGCTAAGTCTTTTAGTCTGTTCATTTTTCCAAAGCATGATAGTTTCCTACATTTTATTTTCTAGTGCTTTGTCCAGTAGTTTTAAGTTTCTCAACTGATGACATTTTCCTCCAAGAAAAGTACATAGAAAGACCGGATACTGCTAGAAGATAATGATTATAAAAACCATGTCCCTGATTCTTTTATCCTTTATGCTTATTTTATATCAACTCAATACCTGATCTACATTGGTGTAAAAGTAGACTCAGACCCCATATTACCAGTTACCTGATTTCAATATTATTCAGTATAAATGCTTTATGATTTTATGCCATTTTTCATCCAAGAATTACAAAGTGATAATGAAACCAATCTTACTACATTCCTGATGTGGGTAACTATTATACTGATTTTATAGATGGATAAATTGAGGCACAAAGATATTAAATGATGTAACCAAGGTCATAAGAAAAGGGGGCACTACTTAGGCTCTTAAAAAAGTAAATTAAGATGTAAAAGTCATGAAGAAGGAGAATAATTTTCACTAATTTCAAAAGAAAAAATGATTTTTTTAGGACTCTGAAGCAATTAATTTTTTTAATCACAATTAATTGTGCGATTAAAAAAATTCATCGTGATTAATTATGCAGTTAATTGCACTGTTAAACAATAATAGAATACATTTATTTAAATATTTTAGATTTTTTCTAAATTTTCAAATATATTGATTTCAATTACAACACAGAATACAAAGTATACAGTGCTCACTTTATTTTTGATTACAAGTATTTGCACTGTAAAAAAAAAAAAAGAAATAGTATTTTTCAATTCAACTAATACAAGTTCTATAGTGCAATCTATCACGAAATTTGAACTTACAAATGTAGAATTATGTACAAAAAAGCTGCATTCAAAAATCAAACAATGTAACATTATAGAGCCTGCAAGTCCAGTTAACTTCTTGTTCAGCCAGTCACTCAGACAAACAAGTTGTTTTACATTTGAGGGAGATAAGGCTGCCTGCTTCTTGTTCACAATGTCACCTGAAAGTGAGAACAGGTGTTTGCATGGCACTGTTGTAGCCGGCATTGCATGATATTTACGTGCCAGATGCACTAAAGATTCATATGTCACTCCATGCTTCAACCACCATTCCAGAGGACAAGTGTCCATGCTGATGGCTGGTTCTGCTCGATAATGATCCAAAGCAGTATGGACTAGCGCATGTTCATTTTCAGTATCTGAGTCAGATGCCACCAGCAGAAGGTTGATTTTCTTTTTTGGTGGTTCGGGTTCTGTAGTTTCCGCATCAAAATGTTGCTCTTTTAAGACTTCTAAAAGCGTGCTCCACACCTTCTTGCTCTCAGATTTTTGAAGGCACTTCAGATTCTTAAATTTTGGGTCGAGTGCTGTATCTATCTTTAGAAATCTCACATTGGTTCCTTCTTTGCATTTTGTCAAATGTGCAGTGAAAGTGTTCTTAAAATGAACATGGGCTGTGTTATCATCCGAGACTGCTGTAACATGAAATATGTGGCAGAATGTGGGTAAAACAGAGAGGGGAAATACAATTCTCCCCCAAGGGGTTCAGTCACCAATTTAATTAACACATTATTTTTTTAATGAGCGTCATCAGCATGGAAGCATGTCCTCTGGAATGATGGCCGAAGCATGAAGGGGCGTACAAATGTTTCACATATCTGGCATATAAATGCCTTGCAATGCCGGTTACAAAAGTGCCATGCAAATGCCTGTTCTCACTTTCTGGTGACACTGTAAATAAGAAGAGTACAGCATTATCTACTGTAAATGTAAACAAACTTGTTTCTCTTAGCAACTGGCTGAACAAGAAGTAGGACTGAGTGGACTTGTAGGCTCCAAAGTTTTACATTGTTTTGTTTTTGATTGCAGTTATGTAATAAAAAAACCTTACATTTGTAAGTTGCACTTTCACAACAGAGATTGCACTACAGTATTTGTATGAGATGACCTGAAAAATACTATTTCTTTTGTTTATCATTTTTACAGTGCAAATATTTGTAATAAAAAATAATATACACTTTGTATTCTGTGTTGTAATTGAAATCAGTATATATGAAAATTTAGAAAAAATCCAAAATATTTAATAAATTTCAATGGTATTCTATTGTTTAATGGTGCAATTAAAACTGCGATTAGTCGAGATTAATTTTGTTAATCACAATTAATTTTTGTGAGTTAATCACATGAGTTAACTGTGATTAATAGACAGCCCTAGAATTTTTGTTTCTTCAAGAAACAAAATTCACCAAAACTGGAAGTTAGTGGCAGGGTTGGATTTCAGTATCATTATAAAATGTGTATATGTCAAGAACACACAAATTATTTATCAGGAATGTGACGAGTCTCTCTTATTTTTAGAATCACCTTAGTCATTTTAGCCTACTTTATAGAGAACTTTTGAAGTGAAATATCTAGCTGCTGGATTCATCTAAAAATCTGTTTTTGAGCTTTGCAGAATATTAAAATATTATATCCTTACCTAAAGAAGGTGGGTGTTTTTAAAGTGCTGCTTAATTCATACTCAATATTGTGCATGCTTTGAATAAGCAGGTATCTTTTGCAAAATATTAGTAAGCATTTGTACATAACAGCAGTCTCACTATAAATACAGACATTTTGTACTTAATACTTATTTAATTGTTTTGGGCTGATTGTATTTCTAAAACACAAGCTCTCTGTGCTATCTGGGAGAAACCTGTAATGGCACTTGGCAGAGGGTATCTTCAGATAAACTGAAAAGCTTCTCAACTGGAACACTGCTCCACTCCAAGATAAGACATCATGATTAGGAAACCTGATTGCATAGTTTCCACTGTTCTATAGACCTGACAGTGCACAGAATGCAGGGTTTTGGCAGGTGCAACAACTTAGTATTTATAGACCTTGTGGTTACTGGGACAGAAACAAATGATTTTTTTCCACTCAGCAGCTCGACGGACCTGCACTATTCCTGAGATTTTTTTTAATTGGGGGCTAGATATGTATTTCACTACCTTATTCACTGAGCCCAGTATTTGGAATTCTTCAGCAAGGCTCTGAGTGGCCACTTTGGCTTTGCAGAGGATTATTGTGGAGATGAATGGGTACAGTTCAAAATGAGACTCTAGCCCACAATTAACTGCATGACCTTTCACCACTTCAGTTTGTCTGAACTGCTCAGTAATAGACTAAGCTTTTTCATTCTTTCCTGGGGTTGCTATGTCTTCCAGATGCCATTCTTCACTGCTCAGGTGCAATAGCAGTGTTCTGCAACCAGAAGGATAAAAGAAATGCCAACTTAATTTGCGCATACCTATCTGGTTAGCTTTTCAAGGAGCAAGAGTGTTGAAATGAGTCTCGGGGAGATTTTACTGGGATGGAACTAGAAAGGTGACACTTGACTCCTTGGCACAGAACATACCTGGAAATCTTTTATCTGAGTGGTGTTTTAACATATAGTAAATCGAGTGCTCATGATGGCTTTGAATGAGCTAGGAGACAGGGTTGCTATGCAGTTCAGAAATGGTGGCAAAGGAATGTGTAAAATGGCTTGCTCAAGTCAAATTTCCATAGATAATTATTTTCACAGCATCCCCACAACAGGAGAGTAACAGGCCTTTGAGACTTGTGAGGGAATACTCTTGACCTAGAAGTAGCCTATTCCAGGTTTTGCCTCTTAAAACATGCCTCTGGAGCAAGGGAAATGGATCACTGAGAGAGAGGACGTTGTCTTCAGGAGATAGACTGAGGCCAGGGGAAATCCATACCTCTAGGATTTCAAGATGCCATTTAATAGCATAGGCCTGATCTCCCTCAGTGGTGAGCTACAAAGCTGGCTCAGAGTAGTTTCCAGCGGGATTTTCTCAGGGATTCAGGGGTTCACTGGCAGCCAAGTTATAATCCTTAGAGATAAGAGATCATAAAATCCTGCCCTGTCTTCCTATGAGTAGAGAACTGAAAAGAAACAGGTTGTGTTTCTCTACCCACTTTCTTTGTTGTATTTTGGAATGGTTTTGAAGCAGAACCCTCTAAGGAGGCTCTAAAACAATTTCTAAGAAAATACTGTAATTACTTTGTACTGCCTTGTTCAGTGAACCATAACAAAGCCCCAGGTTACAGAAGGGGTTTCCTTTATAGTTAAACAAACTCCATGTGTGTGGTGTTTACTTTTTGTTTGACCTAGCACAATACCTAATACACTAGTGCAGGTTATGGACAAAACAACCCACATTGTAAAGGTGATTACTGCTGCAAACTTTGGTTATGTTTGTGCTATTACCTAGGGGAACAGCATGGTATCTCTTTCTTGCCATATTTTTCAGCATGTTCAAAAAAGCAATTTAAAAAATGGTGGCACCATTGTGTTTTCAATGAAAAAAAAATCAGAGATGATCTCCTCTCCTTATGCCTAAAGGATGCAATATGCAATGTTGCTGAATTTCCTTGGCACCACTGAAAACAAACCCAACACATCCTCCCTAAAATCATTATACTGCAATTTAAAAATAGACTGTTGAATTTTGAATGATATCAAATGTAGCAGCTTTTAAGTGTCATCACAATCCCATGTTAAGAGAGACCTATTTTGTTTTCTCATCAGCCCACCCAACTTATTCAAGGAGAGAATGCTTTTTAATGTCTCAAAATGCAATGCTCTACTATACGAAGCAAAGTAGACAGAGGCACATAGTGGCAGTGGGTATAAATTGTCATAGCTCTGAAGCTGATAGAGCTATGACGGTTTATACCAACTGAGGATCTGCTCACAGTATTTCAGATCATGCTCAATCTGTACCACAAAATAAGCAGACCATGTCTCCATGAGAGAAAGCTGCAAGACAGAGCATCTCAATGATTTATTTTTAAAGATGAGATTGCTTTATTTAGATAAAAAACAAGGGCTTAGTCATGGCTTTGTTACAAGCCCAGAATAAGGAGCCTGGTGTTGTTCTGTGCCCCAGGAGTAGCCCAAAAGGGCGGGAGACTATGACATAGTTATACCCCTTTACACCTTTGCTTTAGTGCACATGATGGGACATGATCTGGTCCCAGTCAGATACACTGTACCAAACATGTCCCTATGTGGCATGTTTCACAAACAAATAAAGGCCAAAAGATAGGATCTCTCGTCCAACATATCTTTTGTTGTATATAGAGGGTAAACTCAATCTTGATCTATAACCACCATTGATGAATACCATCATAAATGTTGTTAGCAAATTATATTGTTCCTGCTATCTTAAGCATGTTTGTTGCTTTCCACAGTACTCAGGAGTTTGTCCTTAACTGTTTCTCAGCTGTTACATTTGCTCTATCAGCAATTGCTGCGTTTAAAAACACCTGAGCTAGACAGATTTTTTTTTCTTTATTAAGCTGGTCTTTTTAAATAAAGAATTTCTAGTAATAGTAGAATAACCCATATAGTTGTTTGATTTAAAAAAAAAGTCAAAGGAAAGGGAGAAAAGCAGTGGGGAAGAGTCATGGATTTTATTTGAATCCTCTGTCTCTGCACATGTGCAGAGCTGGGTAGGATAATATAATTACAAAGGCCCAGAGATATCTAAAAGAGGGAGTGTGATAGTTACGAAACATTCTCAGTAGTTGTTTCTGAAGCAGTTCAGAAAGCTTCCGTTAAAGTCAAGCAGTCCAGCAGGTTCCACCATCTGAGAGGTGAGCCATTTGGAGCTCGATGGAAAAGACTGAAAATACAGGAGTTGGAGACAGCCCTGTGGACTCAACAGCTGCTTGACAGGACCAAGAGATGTGTCTGCTGTGAAGGATGTTTCACAATTCCTGTAGCACTTTGAATATGGCCTGCAGATTACCTCTCTTCCTGGAGACCAACAAGACATTTAACTGTTAGCTCATTGACTGGAATTTGCTATGGGCTCAAGGACCTTCAGATTCCTTTGCTGATACTTCCTCAGCACCTCCCTTTGCCTGTGATAGCAGCAATCTTAATATTAAAAACATAGCATCCATACTGGAAAAAATATACTTCTTCCAGTCCCCAGCACAAAATTAAAAACAATAATTCTCAGATTTATTATTTTTCTATTACCATGACACCTGGAACTCCTGACCAATGTTGGGTTTCCATTGTACAAGGTGTTGTACAAATAGCGTGACAGTCTCTGTTCTTAAGTTCTTACATAAAGAAGACAGAAAAAGAGTGGGAGGAAGAGACTGGGAAGTGAGGTACAGAGTAATGGCTTGCTCAAGGTAACCCAGGAATTTTGTGGCAAAGCTAGGGATTGAACCCAGCTCACGAGTCCCATTTCCTACACTACCCTTACTCCCATCTCTAAATTACTGAAAAATGCAGAAAACTTTACAAATTATCCTCCAGTGTCACTATATATTTGTGTAGGCATGTGGCAGTTGGACATGTCAGAAATGTCAGTTGGACATGTCAGAAAAGATAAGAGGGGACACATTTATTCTAGATACACACTTACCTAGAGAATGTTCCAGCATGGAATGCCATGACCTAAGGGATTAAGGAATGCATTCTTCATGGGGTTTCCTTCCCTTATCATCTACTGTTCATAGTTACACAAATCTGAACTTTCTCCCTAAACTGCCTGACAGAATTTACTTTCTAGTTCCCCCTCCTGGATTATTACACAAAGCAGAATGTAAACTACAAATCAAAACTTATAGCAGCAGTGTCTGTTGCTATTAAGGTTGCATAGGAATTTCCATTTTAACCTCTCATTTCCAGTCACTGCAAAGTTTCTCCGATGATCAACTTTTGTGTTGAAATTTCCCAGGCTTAGTCTCTACCCAAAGGTAAAAAACTGGGGGAAGGGGGTATGAGCAGCCTTTGAGTAAAAAGAAAGTGTATCATTTTACCACTTCTTCCCCCACAAAACAAATAGCATGCCCCCTTTTAACAGTTATATAGCAAACATGAAACAAACAACTGTCATGAGTCTGAGGAACTGCATGCAGTGTAAATGCAAGTGTGTTTTACAATTAACTTCTCATTCAGTTTATAAATTGTGCAGCTAAGAAATGCATCTTTGAGCACATGTATGAGGCTAACTTTGCTATATGGTGGAAAATGTACTGAAGGGGGCTGGGAGGGTCTACTGTTCAATATTTAAACATGTACAGGGACTGTGCCAGTGGCTTCACACCCCTATGGAACTTGTAAGGTGCGAATGGGCTAGGAAAGGCTTCCTCACTCTTTGTACAGTGCACAGGTGTTAGGGAAAGTTGATGCATGCATAGGAAGCTATATACAAGGGTTGATCCAAGGACCCTTGACTGCAAGAGTCCTTGCTTCAACCACTGCAGTCCTTGCAAGGTATGTAGGAGGTAGAGAAGGCTGTTGTGTACTTCGTAATTTTCAAAGGGGCTTTCTGCTCTGATGCACTTTGGAAATTCCATAATTCCTAGCAGTGTGTCGCTAAACAGTCCCTGATCATAGAACTTACATACACTGTAACAAATGTATTGTAAGCCTGTAGATTTGCAATGATTCTCAAACTTTTTTACTGGTGACCCCTTTCACATAGCAAGCATCTGAGTGCGACCCCCCTTATAAATTAAAAACATGTTTTTATATATGTAACACCAGTATAAATGCTGGAGGCAAAGCGGGACTGACAGCTCACAAGCCCCCATGTAATAACCTCGCAACCCCCTCATGGGTCCCGACCCCCAGTTTGAGAACCCCTGCTGTAGAACTTTGACGTTTTGGATAATGAAGCCCCTTATTCTCATGTTCTTTCTTCCATCTTTTTTCTTTAAAAAAAAAAATTAAGTAACTCCATAAAAAATCTAAATTCAGAGAATGTTCAAATTTGGATGCATGACATGAAGCACATAAATCCCTATTTAAGTACCTAAATAAATATGGCCTGCTGATTTAGAAAAATGCTGAGAACCCAGCAGCTCCCACTGACTTCTGAAAATCAGGCCATTCATTTAGGTGCCTAAATATGGATTTAGGTTGATAACTATAATTTGAAAATGTTTGCCAAATGGGTATTGACAATAATTTATACCTAGAGAAGAGAACCTGTGTTATAAAACACCTGCCAATAAATAAATGTGTGCTAAATCATTATTTCAATGAAATTTATGTTAAGTATAAAATAAATTTAAAATATGACTATCCATAAGCCTGTGCTTTTGATTTCTGACTTTCAGAAGTCAGTGAGAGCTGCTGTGCTTTTGGATGGGCATAATTCATAAAGTCATGTGTCTCTGTATACCAGTATGTATGGGAACAGAGCCCAAATCCAAGTGATGATAGAACCTGCTGATATTCTAAACAAAAAGAACTCTCAGCCTTGTTTGTAGTGGTTTCCATTGCTTCATACTGACTCAACAGATATTGTAGGCCTCGGAGTCACATACAGGCAGAGAGACAATTCTGGAATCTTTTTATGAAGGTAAGTCACATGGATTGTAGAAAAAGTGAAATATTGGTGTAAGCTCTCTGGAATGAGGATTTTTGTATTTGTGCAATGTCAAGCACATAATGATGGGCTCTACTAGAAGCAAATAATAAGAATACAGATCCTAATCAAATGCCCGTATAAATCAATGGGCATCTTTCAATGGACTTTGGATCAGAACCATATTGTATATTTGATTAATAATATGTGTTGGGAATACTGATGTCACGTTATCTAGTAGAATCAACAATGTTGTAATACCTTTGTTAATGATCACTGTGTCACCCTGAAAATATTATGAAGCCCAGTGTGTTCTGTAAGCTCATTCTTTGAAGGGCATGCTGGTCTGGCTCTTTGGGAAGGAAACTTTAAAAACCAAATCAAATCAAAAGAATGGCAGCCTCTCTAGTGACTGCTATTTTGCAGAAATTCAGATGGGTGCTTGAAGATGGCAAGCAGTCATTTCCCAAACTGTATCCCCCCAAAGCTGGTATTTAAACTGAGAACTTCATACGTGTTCCCTGTACCGGGGATAAATTTGTATAGATGTTTCGGTATTTTTTTTAATATTTGATTACTTTGAACTATATTAGAAGAATTTAAATTGATGGTAAACTTAAAAACTTTTAACAAAGAGAGTCAGATTTCCCTGTGTTGTCCTAATAAAGCAAACAATTCAAGATCATACATTTTATTTTTCTAGCATTTTAACATGACAGTGCTGTAAAATCAAAGTGTGGAAATACCTTGCCGAGCCCCTCACATCATGTTAAAACATTGTTTAGTACAAAAGTCACTGGCATACCCATATATCTTCATTTAGAAGCTACTTTCAAATAGTAATCACCCTCATTTAGTGCCTGTGCCTTTACTATGTAGTTTTTAATAGCAGCTGACCTTGTTTAGTAGCAGCAGCACTCCTTTAATAGCTGCACCTTTTACCACGAACCTTTACCATGCAAGCCGCAGGGGAAAGTAATTAAATTTAATGGAAACAGTGGTTTCCAAACAAAGATATATGGTAAGTCATAGGAAATGGTCAGCAGGCTAAATCATTTGTGGAGAAATTATCCACAGTCCAAAGGTTAAAGTACTGTAACTCAAATATAAATTAAAACTAAAGCCTAAAGAGCAATGCAATGCTAAGGTTCCTTGAGGCTAGCATAGTGACTATGTAAGGCTTCTTTGTATCGCTGTGCTTAGGAACTCACCTGACACATCTAATTAACTGCAGCTGCTGATCCCATCAGACTTGTCTGCCTTTGGTGAATGAAGCCTGTCACTGTGAGCCCTCCACTAACAGTCTGCTTTCAGACATTTACGACATTTTGAAATAAGCAGCACAAGGAAAATGTGATTACACCTCTCCCACAATATCCACCTTATCCTGTCCTGACAGGGAGGCTGTGATGGGGTGTGAAAACCCTGCACCAGCGACAAAGGAGTAACAAAGCTGATCTGGGTAAGGCAGATTCTGCCCCCTGGCCCTGGCAGTTATGTAGTGGTGGAATAGGGGTTTAAAAGCAGAAAGTGCTAGTCAGTTGGTGGGCAGCTCTGGGAGAGAGTAGACTGTAGCTCCCAAAAGTAACCCCCTGGAGAGCATCAAGGAAACTGCCCTCTGATCCCATGTCCCTACAAGGAGGCAGTAGTCTCTGGTATACCAGCCAGGCAGGTTAGGTCCAGCAAGCCCCACAGTGATTGATACTGCATCCCTTCCCCACCTCTATGCTAACAGGCCTTGGGGAGTGGGAGTCAGCGGGTCCCATCCCCTCCAAATATACACGCTGTTTGGTGAGGTTTAGTATTGAGGAGACATGTGGATCGAGGTACCCCCCACAGGTTTTGCAGCACTCAGACAGCAGGCGGCTCCTGTGATCAACCTGCAGATGATCACAGAGGCACTAAACACCTCTGCTCCAAATCCATTCCGCATATTGTGTTAGAAATAACTGCAGAGGTCACTGTTTAAAATGGTCTGAGGAATGGCAACGAAACAATAAAATATTGATCCACTAGCAAGATCCAGAATGTGAAGACAGAAAAGAAAATGAATGGAAGGAAAGAATTAGCCTTCAGACTCTCTTTTTTAAAATGATAGAAAGATTATTGGTCTTGTGAGAAAATATCAAGGTTGGGTTTTTATTTTTATTAGTGCTCTTTTAAGACAGAGACAGATATAGGCACATAACTTCCTGCTAAATAGATGGTCTTGTTTCATCTTTAATCATTAGTAGTAAACAATAATTGAAGAGTAATTTGATGGTGATGGGTCAATGGAAATAAAATTTTAGCTTAAGGAGTCATACTTGTCCTCTTTTGACTTTATTAAGTACCTTTTAATTGTGCTCTTGATAATTCTGTAGAACATCCCCAGTACATTTCTTTCATTGGACTCTCAAGAATTCCTCTTCAAATTTGATATTTATCTCACTAAATATTATCCCTCAGTATGCAAAGTAAATGTGTTGGGATTTTTCTTCCCAAGTACTTCCCACTGATGTCATCCTGGTAGAAAAGAAGTTTTATTACTGCTGTTGTTTAATATACAGATCATTAATGGAGCTATGAGGTTTTTATGTTTTCTATTTCAGATTATAGATTTCTCTCATTCATATGGTTTGAAATGCAGAATCCTTTCTAGTAGAGAAAGCTATGTAAGGCAGCAGCAACAGCAAGTTTCAAGCAGCTGAAGACAGTACTCATGAGATGCTTGTGATAATCAAAAAAGGTTCATTTGAAAGGTAAACCTCAGAAATTTAGCTCACTTTATAAATGCTTTTCCTACATCTGGAATTTGTTCTTCATTGCACAACAGAAATGGTTATCTGAGGATATTAGCAATTGTGATTATTAGTTCTCTCTTTCATGTATTGAAAACTTTAAATAAGCTGTCTCCATTTAGTCACTTTGGATGCTGCAGATCACTCATGATAATTTTGATATACTTCAATAAATGCTACTGTATAATTCTCATTGGTGCATTTACATGGAAAAGACTTCCTTTTTTATTTGATATGGCTGTGAGTAGAAAATAAAAGCATTAGATTTGTTAAGGATAGAGGAATATTCCCAGAATCCTAATCTTTTCAGGGACATTGAAGTAGTAGGAATAATTCACTATTCCACCAAGTACTGTAAAAGTTTTACTTTTGACATTGCTATTGGTCCATCCTCCTGTAATGTACATTTAGACCTTGTCTAGGCTAGGATTTAAAGGTGAGATTTTAGAACTGTGACATTCTGCTTAGAACACCCCAAACCGTAAGCCATTGTGTCACCTCTCTGCTTAAACAAGTGAGAGCTTTGAGACTCTGCCAATGTAAACCTTGCTTTGCATGTGACAATCAGTGAACCCCTGTTCCCCTAGAGATGTCTCTCTGCAGTACCCAGTCCCTCTCACTGGGCACTCACAGAAATTATGCTTGCTGCCTTCAAAGAGACAGTGCACACACTGTGTGTTAGGTTAGCCGGAGACTCACCCTTCACTTTAATATAGAGCATTAAGCTAGTTTTGTAATAAAACAATAAGTTTATTAACGAAGAACAGAGATTTAAATGATAGTAAGCATGAGAAAAAGAGACAGGCACGGTTACAAACAAAACAAAATAAAACACGCTTTCTAGTGACTAAAACTTATTTTTAGCAAGTTACAATTTTTGCCTAAGCTGCTTTCGTACCCAGATCAAGTTACCAGCATCTCCTGCTCCATAGGGTAGGGCATCCAACTTTCCCAGGATTCTAGGGTGCTGAACCTTATGTCTCCTAAGTGATGAATAATTGTCTTTTTTTTTTTTTTGCTCCCTTTGTTACCCAAGGTCTTTTGTCTCTGCCTCAAGAGCAAGACAGGTTTCCTGGGTGCGGATTCTGTCCCTCAGCATGATCACTAAACTGTCTTCTCTCTGGCTTTTGTTTAACTGATATGTAAATATACTCTTATTGTCTTCTTCATGTAATCCAACTGGTCACACAGGAAAATCCATATCCTTTTCCCTAGGACAGCCTTGGTTTAGGGACTGTCTTCCAAACACATTTTAATAACATATATCTAGCACACATAGATAACATTTTGTACACAAGCTAAACATAAGTCACACAATGATTTTAGGAACCAGTGTGTCACTAGTTTACATATGATATCTTACATGACACCTTTGAGATACACATTATGACAACAGTGTTTTGTGGTCATGAGTGTGTCAGGCCTGAGAGGAGTTGCAGTATTGTGGACCCTCTGCCAGCTGGCATCATGGGGCTCCTAGTGTCACAAGTATGTGTTAGCTAATATGCTAATTAACACATTTGAAACATCTAGTGTAGATGAGGCACACTGCCTTTAACACATGATGAACTGGTTGAATTAAAGCTTGGGGGCAGCCCAGGTTTTACCTCAACCAATTTAGTACATATTGAAGTATACATTGCCTTCTCTACCAAAGACTTTGCAAATTTGTTAGTGCATTAGCTAACATCTGTTAAGAACACCCCTTTTGTTCTAGTCTTGACAAGACTTTATGGCCCCATCTTGCTCCCATGAAGACGATAGCAAAAATTCCATTGACTGACAGTTATTAGGTTCATATGTTATGAACCTGTTCTAATTAGCCTTCTGGTCTGAGGATCAAGAAGATTACTTCTCCAGTCCAAAGCCCTTCAGGACAAGCCCATTTTCATAGTAAAGTAAAGGTCACCTATCAGGGGCAACAAAATGAAAGATTTTCTGCCTCAGTTACATATTTGTTCGATGTAATACATTTTTTTCTTTTCTCCTGCATTTTATTTATACATGTTAAAGCAGTAGGAGTACAATACAGGAGTAAGAACCCCAATAAACTATTCCTACTGCCTTAAAAAACTATTGGCGCAATCTAGCAATCACTTAATATGCTGAATTCCTTACCAGGAAAGGAAGTTCTGCGTGTGGAGTATCTATTGATTCCACCCCAATTTCTGTACTGTGACCCAATCCTTTAAAAGGCAAAACAGTCAGTCCTGTGTTTGGCAGTGGTGAAACAAGCTATGATTTCATATGCACATTGAGTAGCATCCCAAGGTGGCAGATTTAGGTCACTTTCATTAACAAAGTTGCCACTTATGCCACA
Source organism: Trachemys scripta elegans (assembly GCF_013100865.1). Lineage (NCBI taxonomy): Eukaryota > Metazoa > Chordata > Testudines > Emydidae > Trachemys > Trachemys scripta. Next base: position 94,466,669 of record NC_048299.1, read on the forward strand.
ACCCAGGAAATAATACACGTGTGTGAAAATTTATCATAGCTGCTCTAGAGTTTTCATAACTCTTAAGGAAAAAAATAAGTAAAGTAATATTCCTTTATCTAGTATATATATATATATATATATATTTTAGGATTATCCAGCTATGTCACTGATATCTGCCATAGATTCCAGTAAGTATTACCAGTACAACAATATATTTGAATAAACTGAGTAGTATGTTAATTTACTAATGCTCTTTGTTGGATGGTATCCATAATGCTCAACTGTGTGGCATGGGCCTTATACTGCTAACATCTTTTAGCTCCAGTGGTAGGAACTGTCATTCTGAGTACTGCACCTCTCATTAGCCAAGGTGGTCCTTTCAAGTACAGTATAGATATCAGAACAATGGAGCAAAGGAAAGTGCTTCATAAAGCTAACTTTTAAACTTAGCATTCAAGAATGACTGCTAAACAATAATCTCCCGATCAATAGGAGGTCAGTGGGAATTGAGAGAAAACGGACACCACCTGTTCACTGATGGCTTAGCCATATTTGGAATATCATTGAGATTGAGAAAAGGACTTTGTTTTTGTAGTTTTTTGTCAAAATATGCCCCCATTCATGAAATCTGGCTCAAAATGGGTTAGGACCCACATTCCTTATACAGTCCTTACTCAGGCAAAACTCTCATTAACATCAATGGATGTTTTGAGTGAGCAATTAACATAGGGTTTATGTGAATAAGGCTGATAATAGTTGCTTTTCTGCTATCAGTAACTTAAGCCGAGACTATGATGCCTTAAGTCACATTGCATGGCACCTTATTCCACAAGTAGTCTTATTGATTAGCTGGAAATCTGAGCAAGAGTATGTATCATCTACTATGTTGGCTTTAACTTCTCCCCGCCCCCACTCATCCTTTGTATTATTCTTTGTAGTTCACTGTATCTCTCTATAAAGCAGAATATATATTTATTAAAGACAGACCACAAATATGCAGACACGGGAAGAAAACTCAGTATAAGTTTTATAAATAGCTTTTATCTGTTGCAAGAATTATCCCTGGCAGCTCCCTCATCTCCCCCGCACCTCCTCCCCACCCCAGTCTATATAATAACCTGTCCTCCATGAGTGTAAATGTGGTACCAATGCCCTGTGCTGAATGGAATGCCACACTTGCTAAAGTCTATGGAACTACATCACCCTCCAGTGGTTGCAGTCTATGGACCAGATCAGAATCTGGCCCATAAACTGAAATGCATTCACAGAACCATAACTATCTCACAGGTTTCTGCTAGCAAATAAACAAATAAATAAAATAAGAGAGGGGGAAGGGAATTCTACATACTATGAGGAATACTGACTTTGTTGGTCTTTGTGAAGAAACATTATACCAAGCGAAGCTGTAATTATGTTGTGGAGTCATTCTTAATGCTTCCTATCTGCAGCATCATTTTTGGAACGGATGTGTATAGCACACATTCAGATGAATAGCTTAGCTGAGAGCAGACATCTTTTCTACTAAATGTGAAACTGCTGACAGCCATGCTAGCAATCCATGGAATGGAATTTGATAGTTTTTCAAAAAAAGGGTGAAAAGTACAATTCATTCTGGATTTGATTAACTCATAACACTCCATTGCTCTCAGCTTTCCTATAGAACTTACATTCTAGTTTGTCTCTTACTTTTTGATGGAGGGAATGTTTTCTTAGACCTAGATTTTCAAAAATAGGTGCCTAAAGTTAGGTTTAGGCACCTAATTAAGTGGCCTCATTTTCAAAAGTGCTGAGCATCTAGTAGTATCCACTGAATACAGCCTACACTGTGATTTCTTATAGAGTGTGTCCTCTACAGTAACCCAGTTTAACCATACTCATTATACATATGAAATGTTCAAAAGTGATTAAGTGACTTAGGATCCTAAGTCCCAAAGCTTTCAATAGAATTTAGGCCCCTAAGTCACTTATATGCTTTTGAAAAATTTGCCTCAATCTGTATTAGGCCTTATGGTGCCCTGTGAGTGAAATGACAAGTGCCACACTTCCACATTGGCAAACACTGTATTGTCTGACTTCCCAAATGCAGAACCTTATCCTACAATCCTTACTCTCACATAGTCACATTGATGCTAATAGGGTCTTCCTCACAGTATTGGTGTTCCACAATCTCTCCAGTACTTGCCAATCGTTTCCCCAAGCACACAGCTTTACCTATATCCTCTAGTGGTTTTACTCTGCTTATTCACTAGCCACTTGACCTTAATTGGTTTCAGCCATGTCTTGTTAAGGCACAAGGGATAATGTTGGAGTGCACTGCTCAGTGGTGGCTCTGGCCTTTCCCTTAGTGTCTCCTTCAGTTAGACTATCACCAGTAGTGGCACCAGCTGTCAGCAGCCTTTGCATTCTCTGAACACCAAGGCTCCCATTGTGCCTGTCTTGTATGTGGGGAAGGTTTCCTGTGCCCTCTACCCTGTGGTGTGTCCATGCAGGATTATGCGCAAAGATACAGCAAAATCAGTCCTCAAATCCTATTGAATTTCCAAGGAAGTTGGATGTCAGCTCCCTTCAGCTCCTTTGAAAATCCCTGTCTTAATGATTACTTTGAGAGTAGCTGTTTGAAAACATCTATGTACTACTGTTTTTTCCGGTCATGGCAGGTATTAAGAGCTGGCATATGAAGGAGGCTGCTAGTGATTAAAGGCATAACTTTTCACTGTTTCGCAGCCTCAGTGCATTATGTGGCGAATGAGGGAGATCTGTATTATTTTTTATGAATATCGTATATACCTCAGTTTCCTTGCTTAGGCTGCTAGGGTAAAAACAAGCAGGAAACAAAACAGTGACCACAATCATCCCTTCTGGCCTTGGAATCTGTGAAAACTCATGGGGGAGCTATTAATTGGGAAATGCCCACATGTCTGGCTAGGCTAGCAGGTCTATTTTTCCCAAGCTAAAGGCTAGAATCAGAGGGACACTAACCCATGAAAGACTCCTGCCTAAAGAGGAAGGAGAGGGGAGTGGGCAATAGTTGCTGGAGATGAGACTTAGGCCTAGTCTTCACTTACCGGCTGGTCCGGCGGCACGCCATCGATGTTCTGAGATCGATTTCGGAAGTGCTCACAGTCGGCGCCGGTACTCCAGCTCGCCGAGAGGAGTACGCGGCGTCGACGGGGGGAGACTTCCGGCCGCGTCTGGACCGCGGTAAGTTCGGACTAAGGTACTTCGAATTCAGCTACGTTATTAACGTAGCTGAATTTGCGTACCTTAGTCCGAAGTCCGGACTAAGTGGGGACCAGCCCACAGACAGAGAAACACTAAGGGTAGGTCTACACTTACCCGGTAGTTCGGCGGTGAGTGATCGAACTTCTGGGTTCGACTTATCGCGTCTTGTCTGGACGTGATAAGTCGAACCCGGAAGTGCTCGCCGTCGACTGCGGTACTCCAGCTAGACGAGAGGAGTACTGCGGAGTCGACGGGGGAGCCTGCCTGCCGCGTGTGGACCGAGGTAAGTTCGAACTAAGGTACTTCGAACTTCAGCTACGTTATTCACGTAGCTGAAGTTGCGTACCTTAGTTCGAATTAGGGGGTTAGTGTAGACCTGGCCTAAGGGAATGCAGGAGCAGTCTGGTTCTCCCAACTCAGGAATGGAGGTAGCTGGGCTAAGTGGGGCTTACTAAAACTTTCAGGGGAAGGATAAAGTTTAGGTGAGACCCGATACATATAGACTTTTGATGTTTAACCCTTTCCTATGCTTCCTATGTACCTTTGGATGAATAAACAATACATTTGTTTTTGAAGCTCCTCTTTTGGGCCACTTAAGTCAATCCCCAGTCACAGATTTCTATGGGAAAGTTTTGTGCAGATGCTGGATACAGTTAAGTCTTACAAGTTATCATTGGGAAACACAGGGGCTGAAACACAGGGTTCTAGTCTAAGAGTGATAGGACTGTGTGCTTCCACCCTGTCAGCAAAACCTATCACCAGAGGGGTGCACTTGAGGAACTAAAAGAGGGCTAAAACATAAATTGCCATGTAACTGTGATACATGCACTTTCCCTCTGGGAGTCCAAATTAATGAAGAGTCAGTTACATGGCTCGGTCTTTCATTGCACTCTTTAATGACACTGTGATACACAGTGCATTTGTAATGGATGACTCAAGGTTTGAATAATTCATAGTAATTCTAGGAGACATATGCATGCAAATTCAAGGTAAGCCTAGACCTATTCAGCTTTAGCGTTTACTTTTCTTGGAGCAGACAGATTGCTTTGACAATTTCACCTTTCTCACATCCGTTTTTTTATCATTAGCAAGCTCACTAGACATAAACAATCCATGTGGATATGTTTAGTTTCTGGGTTTACCTTCCAAAAGACTGCAAATATAACATCATTTAGATTTTGCACATATTTTCTGGAAGAGGAAAACTATCAGTACAGCAACACTGCTCATGCTTACACAACAATCAATAACTCCTATTTCACAAAGCAATTTATTTTAATATTGCATTGATCACACAAAATATATCTCATGATGCACTCTCACATTGCACAGTGGTTTCAATATTGGATGGTATTGTAAAATGGTACAGCACCAAGATATGAGAGAAGGTATTGAGAGTCGACTAGAAGAAGAGTGAAAAACAGGTAATAATGAGCACTTGGGTGGGGGGAATTGTCCAACAACTTTATGAAAAGTAGGGAACCCGGGATATGGTCTACACATCATTTTGGAGCAAGCCTCCTAGCCTTAGTCAACAGACTTGAGCTAGGGTGGTTCATGCTAGGGGCCTTAAAATAGCTGTTTAGACAGTGCTTTGAAGTTGTGGCTCAAGCTGGAGCTAGAGCTCTGAAGCCCACCCCTTTCCTATGCTTTGGAGCCTCAGCTCCAGCCTGAGCTACAGCTTCAAAACACGATCTGTACAGTGTGACAGACCCAGACCAGTGGGGTACAGGAGTCTGGTAGAGGGCAAATATACTGGTCACTGGATGAGTAGTTTTCTGTTCCCTGAATGACCAGAGCAAGGGCTGCACTAGAGTAATCAGGAACCTGCTAGAACCAGTTAAGGCAGGCAGGCTAATTAGGACACCTGGAGCCAATTAAGAAGAAGCTTCTAAAATCAATTAAGGCAGGCTAATCAAGGCACCTGGGTTTTAAAAGGAGCTCACTTCAGTTTGTGGTGCGAGTGTGAGGAGCTGGGAGCAAGAGGCGTGAGGAGCTGAGAGTGAGAGGGTGTGCTGATGGAGGACTGAGGAGCACAAGTGTTATCAGACACCAGGGGGAAGGTCCTGTGGTGAGAATAAGGAAGGTGTTTGGAGGAGGCCATGGGGAAGTAGCCCAGGGAGTTGTAGCTGTCATGCAGCTGTTACAGGAGGCACTATAGAGAGCTGCAGTCCACAGGGCCCTGGGCTGGAATCCGGAGTAGAGGGCAGGCCCGGGTTCCCCCCACACCTCCCAATTGACCTGGACTGTGAGTTCTTCCAGAGGGGAAGGTCTCTGGGCTGCTGCCCAACCCGCGAGATGAATCTCTGAGGCAAGAAAATCTGCCAATAAGCGCAGGACCCACCAAGATAGAGGAGGAACTTTCTCACACTGGTGTCAGGAGTGGGATCTTGGGGTGCAAAGTGCGGTGGAAGAAGGAGGGTGATTTAAAACAACAACAACAACAAAAAACAAAAAAATGGGAGAGGGTTTATTTTTTTTCACCACAATGGATGACATAGTGCAGGCACTGATACAAGCTACGGCGGCCCAGCAGGAGGCTACCCGTGTCCAGACAGCTGCCCAACAGGAGGCAGTGCAGCTGCAGCAAGAGACTAATCGCCTGCTGATGGACCAGGCTGCTCAAGACCGAGCTATGTTGCGGGAACTGGTAAACCAGGTAAAGTCCCTTACAGAGCTGAATCGCGACCATGATGGGATGCGGCTCATATGGGCCAGCCATTGGCTGCAGAAAATGACACGGGACGATGATGTAGAGGCATACCTTCTGGCCTTTGAGAGGACAGCCCTACGGGAGGCCTGGTCTTGAGATCAGTGGTCTGGCATCCTTGCCCCATTCCTGTGTGGGGAGGCCCAGAAGGCCTACCATGATCTGCCTGAAGAGGCTGCAGCAGACTACCCCCAGCTGAAAGCAGAGATTCTGGCTGGATCTGGGGTAACGACAGCAGTGCAGGCCCAGCAGTATCACGGTTGGAGGTACCAGGAAGACAAAACCCCGCGGTCCCAATTGTATGACCTCATCCATCTCGCACGAAAGTGGTTGCAAACAGAGTCCCGGAGTCCGGAAGAGATACTAGCGGTTCTGGTCATCGACGGATACATGAGGGGACTACCACCAGACCTTCGTGCCTGGGTAAGCCAGAATGAACCCTCCACCTATGACGAGGTTGTCGCCCTGGTAGAGAGGCAAAGGACAGCGAAGGAGCTGACCCGACCAGTTAAGGAAGAGGCACCCCGGGTTAAACTAGCAGCAGCAAGCCCTAAAGTTTGGGTGACTGGGCCACCAGGAGGGCCCAGGTGGAAAAAGAGAGAGGCTGAAGGCCCATCAGAGGCCACAAAGAGTCAGAGCACTGAGGGAGAAGAGGATTGTGATGTTAGACTGCCCAAACCAAGAGACCGGGGAACGCCTAGGGCTCCATACAGATGTTATGCCTGCGGGGAGTGGGGACACATAGCTGCACAGTGTCCCAATGCTGAGGAGCCTATGCAGTGTAACCTGGGGAACTGGGCAGATCCATGCTCCCTAATCCACCTTGTGGAGGTCTCACTAACCCCACATATGTATACCAGACCAGTGAAACTAAATGGGGTAGGGACCACGGCACTGGTTGATTCGGGGAGTGCTATCACGCTTATCTCAGGGAAGCTCGTGAAGCGTAGTCAGCTGCTGCAGGCTAAACGTACGGGGATAACATGTGTCCATGGGACAGTTAGTTACTACCCCACCATCCCAGTAAAAATCGAGATCCAAGGGAACTCTACTGAGGTAGCAGCAGGTGTAGTCCCTAAACTCCCATACCCAGTGCTCATAGGGAGGGACTTCCCAGGGTTTGGAAACTTACTCCCAGTAGGGGGATTGGAGAAAGATGGGGACCCTAAAATTGGTGAGGCATCCACAGCAGACTGTCAACCCCCAATCTTCTCTGAAATATCCCCAGATTTGTTCTCCACTCCCAGACAGGGTAGAAAGACAAAAAGGGAAAGAAGGGCAGCTAAGGCCTTGGGAACTCGAATACTGACCCAAAGCCAGAGGGGTGCTCTTGTAGGTAGGCGGACCCGGAGGGAGAAGCACCTGAGTCTGACCCCCACCCTAATGCTTCTGAACCAGTAGAGGCAACAGAGACTGGGCCCCTAGATCTTGGGCAGCTTAGCCCCGGGAGAGGAAATTTTGGATGGGACCAGGCAGAAGACCTAAGGTATGACAACATTAGGAAGGAGGTGACTGAAATAGATGGGGTCTCCGTGGAAGGGAAAACCCAGGGACCAGGACCCTACCTCATAATGAAGAAGGATCTCTTATACCGGGTTGCACCAGTACAGGGGCAGAAGGTACAGCAGATCATAGTACCTCAAAAACACCAGAACGCTGTATTAAGTCTTGCTCATAGTCATCTTTTTGGGGGGCATTTGGGGGTAGAGAAGACCCTGGAACGAATCCTACGACGGTTCTTCTGGCCCGGAGTACATGAAGAAGTGCGGAGGTACTGTGCCTCCTGCCCGGAGTGTCAGCTGCACAGTCCCCATCCCCACTTGAGGGCACCTTTAGTAGCCCTTCCCATCGTAGAGATCCCCTTCGAGCGCATAGCCATGGACCTAGTGGGACCCCTGGAGAAGACGGCTCGGGGCCACCAACATATACTTGTTGTTTTGGACTATGCTACTCGCTACCCAGAAGCCGCCCCCCTGCGGAACACGTCCTCTAAATCTATAGCCAAAGAGCTGGTGGGGATCTTTGCCCAAATGGGGCTACCGAAGGAGATATTAACCGACCAAGGAACCCCATTTATGTTGAAGCTAATGAAGGACCTCTGTACGCTGCTTCATATACATACCCTGAGAACTTTGGTCTACCATCCGCAGACTGATGGGTTGGTAGAAAGGTTTAACCGAACCCTCAAGGCTATGATAAGGAAGGTGGTAAGTCGGGACGGGAAGGATTGGGACACCCTACTACCTTACGTTATGTTCGCTATCCGGGAGGTACCTCAGGCCTCAACTGGGTTTTCCCCCTTCGAGTTATTATATGGGCGTCACCCCCGTGGCATACTAGATATCGCCAAAGAGATCTGGGAAGAGGAATCCAATGAGGGGAGAAATATAATAGACCATGTAATGCAGATACGAGACCGGATAACCCGGGTTACCCCTATTGTATGGCAATATTTGGAGAAGGCACAGGAGGCCCAGCGAACCCAATCGCCAGGCAAAATTGCGACAGTTCCAACCAGGGGATTGGGTTATGGTGTTGGTACCCGGCAGAAAGCAAGCTTCTGGCCCAATGGCAGGGGCCCTATGAGGTGGTTGAACCCGTGGGGGAAGTAACCTACAAGGTGCGGCAGCCAGGACGCAGAAAACAAGAACAGATTTATCACGTTAACCTTCTGAAACCCTGGCATGCACAAGAGGCATGCACAATGGTCTAAAAAGACCTAACCCAGGAAAACAAGCCTTCCAAACAGGTGAGAGTGTCTCCCGATTTAACACCAGACCAGAAGAATGAGGTGGCTGAGATGATCTTCTGGAACCAAGATGTGTTCTCGACAAAACCGGGTCGAACAACCGAGACATATCACCACATCGTCATGAACCCTGGGGCCAGAGTAACAATGAGGCCCTATCGGGTGCCAGCAGCAAAAAGAGAGGAAATAAAAGCAGAAGTAAAAAAAATGCTGGAGTTGGGGATCATCGAAGAATCCCACAGTCAGTGGTTCAGCCCAATCGTGTTGTTGCCCAAACCTGATGGCACCACAAAATTTTGCAACGACTTCCGGCTACTAAACGAAGTATCCCAGTTCGACACGTACCCCATACCTCGCATAGATGAGCTAGTGGACCGTCTGGGTAATGCCCAGTACTTGACTACCCCAGACTTGACAAAGGGGTACTGGCAGATTCCCCTTGCAGAAGATGCAAAGGAAAAGACTGCGTTCTCTACACCAGAGGGTCTTTTTCAATATAGTGTCCTCCCTTTTGGACTACATGGGGCCCCAGCTACCTTCCAGCGCCTCATGGACAAGCTATTACGCCCGCATAACAGTTATGCTGCTGCCTACTTGGACGATGTGGTCATTCATACCCCAGACTGGGAAACCCACCTGGAGAAGGTGGAGGCAGTCCTTGATACCTTCAGACGAGCTGGCCTTACAGCAAACCCTGCCAAGTGCGCTGTAGGGTTTACAGAGGTCAAATATCTTGGCTACATTGTGGGAAAAGGTCTGGTAAAACCCCAAGTGAACAAGTTAGAGGCCATCCAAAATTGGCCCCGACCAAGTCACAAGAAACAAGTCCGGGCGTTCCTAGGTGTGGTGGGGTATTACTGATGATTTATCCCCACTTTGCCACAAGGGCAAGCCCCCTGACAGACCTAGTGAAAGCCCGTGAACCTGATCTGGTGAGATGGTCTGATACAGCAGAGGAAGCATTCACAGACCTACGGACTGCTCTCTGCAGTAACCCCTTACTGATAGCCCCTGATTTCACCATGGAGTTTATCCTGCAGATGGATGCATCGGAAGTAGGGTTGGGGGACATTCTATCACAGATGGTCGGGGAGGAGGAACACCCAATTCTATACCTCAGTTGGAAACTCCTTCCAAGGGAACAAAAATATGCAGTGGTGGAGAGAGAATGCCTCGCTGTAAAATGGGCCATGGAAACATTGCGCTACTACCTGCTCAGGCGCAGATTTGTCCTCGTGACCGACCATGCCCCTATTCAATGAATGCAGCGGAACAAGGAGAAGAACACAAGGGTGACCAGATGGTTCTTATCCCTCCAAACTTTCCAGTTCCGTGTGCAACACAGAGCAGGGAGCCGTCATGGCAACGCCGATGGCTTGTCACGTGTGCACTGTCTGGCGTCCCAAGCTGCCCAACCCCTTGGCGTTGAGCAGCGTGAAAGGATATGTGACAGACCCAGACCAGTGGGGTTCAGGAGTCTGGTAGAGGGCAAATATACTGGTCACTGGATGAGTAGTTTTCTGTTCCCTAAGTGACCAGAGCAAGGGCTGCACTAGAGTAATCAGGAACCTGCTAGAACCAGTTAAGGCAGGCAGGCTAATTAGGACACCTGGAGCCAATTAAGAAGAAGTTTCTAAAATCAATTAAGGCAGGCTAATCAAGGCACCTGGGTTTTAAAAGGAGCTCACTTCAGTTTGTGGTGCGAGTGTGAGGAGCTGGGAGCAAGAGGCGCAAGGAGCTGAGAGTGAGAGGGTGTGCTGCTGGAGGACTGAGGAGCACAAGCGTTATCAGACACCAGGAGGAAGGTCCTATGGTGAGAATAAGGAAGGTGTTTGGAGGAGGCCATGGGGAAGTAGCCCAGGGAGTTGTAGCTGTCATGCAGCTGTTACAGGAGGCACTATAGACAGCTGCAGTCCACAGGGCCCTGGGCTGGAATCCGGAGTAGAGGGCGGGCCCGGGTTCCCCCCAAACCTCCCAATTGATCTGGACTGTGAGTTCTTCCAGAGGGGAAGGTCTCTGGGCTGCTGCCCAACCCGCATGGTGAATCTCTGAGGCAAGAAAATCCGCCAATAAGCGCAGGACCCACCAAGATAGAGGAGGAACTTTGTCACAACAGATATGTTTAGAGCACTAGTGCAAACCTTACTAGCCTGAGTCTGTTGACCCAGGCTGAGAGGTCCACTCCGGCTTGGTCTAAAATGCCATGTAGACATACCTTTAGAGGCTTGATCCAAAGCCCATTGAAGTGAATGAGAGTCTTTCCTTTGGCTTCCATGGGTTTTAGATTCAGGCCTTAGAAGAAGATGCCCTTAAGCTATGCAGAATCACTGAAGTGAATGGAAGTACATAGTGTTTCAGGTAGCTGTTGTAAGGGCATCAAAGAATTGACATTCAACAGAGGAGGAGAAAGTTATGTCCTTGTGGTGCCCTAATTTATACTTAAAGTGGGTGACCCTGAATCAGAGAGCCACAACCAACTCCCTGCAGTCCCTATCTCTCCGTTCCATGCAAGTAGAGAATCAAATACCTGATTCCATATGTAAGTACATCAATAAACAGTTTGATTGTCAGAAATGCTGAGTTCTTGCAGGTTCCATTGAACACAATGGGAAGTGAGTGGCCCTAAAAATCAGGCCACTTATCTGGGAGCCTAAATATGGATTTTGGCACTTAACTTTAGGCACACAACAGTGAAAATGTTAACCTTTTTCAATATCTATTCAAGTATGTATAGTCTAGGATAGGCACATTTTACACATATCATTAAATAATGTGTTTATATATCTATTTATATGTTTTATTTTGGTTACAGGTTACATAATTCCTCCTTTAATCTCTGATATAATGTATTCAGCATCACCATTGAAGAATGAATTGTTGCTGTTGGTGATGTAGTATTGTAAATTACATTTTATGCATTTTCTAATAGAACAGGATCTTTCGGTGGAGAGCAATATTTATTAATGGTTTCCCAAGGTTTTCAAACACAAGCTATTTCCTGGTGCTTTCAAAACTCATTGCATTTGTTCTGAAATTCTTATGTAAAAGCCAAATAATTTTATGAGAGTCTTGAGTTTCATCTTTATTTTTGTTTACCAACTGGTATTTTGATAAATTTGTAATGCATTTTTATTGACCAGAAGGGATGTCTGGCAGTTAGTAAGATGCATGACAAGAGATTCATTTTTGAGTCAGAGTAATGTAAATGTTGTAAATTTCATTCACCATTCTTGAGATCAAACTCTTGTTCATAGATAATGGATGTGTTGAGTTAAATAACATGAATCTGCCTAAGGCAGAGTCTTTTTGTACCAAGTGGTGAAGAGCGTATGATTATTCTCAGAATTGTTATATCTATGGTAATATTCTCCTCAATAAAATGTTGTAGTTTTCTTATGGACTCAGTCCTGAAAATCCTTATTTATATGGTGTAAGTATAAGTTTTTAAGGCTGAGCCATTATATATTACTGATTAACTCAATAATGTGTCTCAGTACAGGGTGATTTCATAGATAGTGTCTGACACTTTATTGTTGGGGTTGAAACTAGTTTCCCATTCCAATCTTTGTTTGAAATACCATTACCCTCCCCCCCAATAAATAAATAAAGACCAATACCCCTGAAATTTCAGGTGCCATGTTTCATTACTGGATAGACTTGTTTTCGGAAGTTTAGGGGAAAAATGGGAAAAGATTTTTAAAATGATGGGGACAGGTTCTCAGTTAGTGTAAATTAATGTATCCCCACTAACATTAATGGAGATAAATCAATTTACAACAGATGGGAATCTAGAATATGGTGTTTAAATACTTTCCCTGATGTTAGCTATTTAAAAAAAAAATTCCTGGGTTTTGGCTCATCATATTTACAAAATGGGTTGCCTGCAATCTACAAATTTGGGTTTTTTTTGTGGGGGGGTCTTGTCAAGGAAAAGCATCGTTTAGTACTCTAGATGTGTTCGAAGGAGTAAAAAGTTTATATAAAAAATTTGAGATAGGGTCTCCATAGCCTACATTAGGCTAGGCAGGGAAAGGGTAAACTATGGCTCCTGTGCAGCTGGAATATTAACCAGGGAAATGGTTGCGGAAGCCGTATTTCTTCCTTTAATCCTAGCCAAGAGAGGGCATAGGGTCAGGAAGTGCCCAGGCTAGGGACAAATAGGAAGTGGCTAACTGACCATTTTGCTTATAGAAAGACTCCACTTTAACAACTGATAATATGCTTTGCTAGCTTTTCTCTCTCCCAGATGGCCTGTCTACTTAAGACCCCAAAGAGTTTCACAAGCTACCCTTGTGTTCTATCAGTTTCCTTATGCAAAGACAAAATCATGACAATTGACATAGTCTAGCATACATGCCTGCAATATTTTTTTTAGGTAGCCCCTGGGACCCAAAGTGTCCTAGATTCCACTTACTCCTTCCTCCCTAGTCACTTTGTGACACACCCAGTCCTCCCTTAGGACAGTGGGCCCTGGGGTCTTTGGTTTGAAAGCAGGTGTCAGTTCTTAGCTTGCCAGTCACTAGACTTAAACTGGATTCTAGGTACATGTTGCCTCCCCTTAGCATCTGGGTGAATAAATGAATAGAGAGACCCTATGGCAGTAAGAATTAAAAGGAAAAATGGACTAGCCAATATTAAAAAGAAACTACACTTTATTAGGGAAAGGAATAGGTTTAAAGTAAGGAAAGAGTAAAAAGGAAAAGAAGCGAGAATCAATGGGAACAGATAATGAATAATAACTACAATAGCCTTGTAATAACTAAATACAATCAAAACCTCATGCACAGAATCCAGAAAAAAGTAGGTATAACTCCAGATTCTGTCCACAGGGCCCAGATTGTCAATGTGCACAGAATTCTTTGTGTTGGAGCTCTGTTGGGCTAACTGAATAAAGCTATGGTCTTGGCTACATTACGTAGCTAAATCGGCGCCACTGCAATCGAAGCAGCAGTGACGATTTAGTGGGTCTGGTGAAGATGCGACAAGTTGATGGGAGAGCGCTCTCCCATCAACTTAATTAATCCACTTCAGCAAGAGGTGGAAGCTATGTTGATTGGAAAGCATCTCCCGTTAACATAGCATGGTGTAGACCCCGCTTTAAGTTGATGTAAGTTATGTCACTTATGTAACTTAACTAGCGTAATTTAGATCGACTTGCAACATTAGTATAGACAAGGCCTAAGTGTAAGCCACAGATCTAGATGGTTCCAAGGGAAGGAACTCTCTGCTACCTCCTTATGAGAAAAGTGAGCTCTGGCCAGCCTCACTTATGTGAAATATAATGTAGCTTACTCATAGTTTCACATACTGGGTTTTCTTGATTTTTCTACATTCTGATTGTATAAATGCTAAGAGATTATTACTGTACCTGTGCTCATGAAAGGGTATAGGAATTGTGCAAGATATGTCCTGGAGAGTGGGTCATCCTGACTTGACAGGTACTCTGGTTTGGGAATGGGATTCAGGTTCAACTACAGAGAGTAGAGGACTCTGTCCAACAGGCCAGTAGCTCTAGCCCAGGGACTCTGTCAAAGTGTAGGTTCCCTACCTGGAGAGCCTGAATCCTGTATGGAGTGATTCTACGGGACTATACTGGATCAATGGTGATAGCAAGAACCTGATTTCACAGTGAGACCAGACCACTGGCAACAGCACAGAGTTAACTTCGCAGTGAGGCCAAACTGGGCTGGGAACATTAGTACAGAGCTGATTTCACAGCAGGGCCCAACTAGCCCAATGGCACAGAGCTGGCTTCACAGAAGAATTTGCCTGGACGAGCAGTGGCTGATGGCACAGCTGAACCAGCAGCAGGTCAGAGTTCACTTCACAGTGCTCTGATAGGCGGTGGTATTGCAGAGTTAAAATTTCACATGATAACAACTTTCAGTGATGACTAAACTGCCTCATATTCAGAACAGTGGATAATGCTTACTTAGTGTCTTATTACTTAGAAAATGTTAAACTATTTTGGAATTCATAACGTATGCTATGTTATAAATTTCAGTACAGATGAAGTTAAAATAATACAATAAATATGAGTGCTCCGTGGTAGCTTTCCTGAAAATAAAATGCACTGTAAAGTATATTTTGTATGTAAGATAAAATTACAGTTACTCTAGTTTAGTCCCCATAGCAAATTACTAATGTATTTCTGCAGACACTGTAATGTTGTTGTTAAAGCAGCAATTACTGTGCATCACTGATTAAGCTGTTTTAGCTAGTACAAGGGTAGCATAGAGATTTGCCATTTTTCCTTTTTCTTCCTTTCAGCTCTCTGTTTAATATTTTCTGCAAGGACCCATTTTAAGAAGCTATACACTTTCATAAGCTATCACTTTGAACACTTGTACCGCTTCATGGTCAATTGCTGACTTTCCTCTTATGTTTTGTGTTATATAGATGCCTGAGTCTCTAAATATCTCTAAAACTACTTTAAAAATATCTGATCAGCGAACTAGTTTGGCTATTTATAGTCTTGGCCATATTCTGATAAATCGGTTCATTTGATCAGACCCAATAAAACCATTCTTGCTTTAAAAAAAAATTTTTTAAATCATTCTTGGGCAGGGAACAAACTTGAGAAACTTCAGCCTGAAAGGCAAAAGCATGACAAAGTTAGCAGCAGCTGAAAATAACCTCTTAGAATGGAAAACATTTGTGCTACCTTAACTGTAGGTGTTACCAGGGGTGGCCAAACTGTGGCTTATGAGCCACATACAGCTCTTTTACAGTTAAAGTTTGACTCTTGGAGCCCTCCCCTTCTTTGCTTACCAGATTGTTTGGGGGAGCTTGGGGCTTCTGCCCAGGGGGAACGGGGGGCTTAGAGCTTCAGCTCCACAGGAGGCGCTTGCCGGGGCTTGGGGATTCAGTGGGAGTGGGGCTGAAGCCCCGAGCCCTGGCAGGTGTGCCCCATAGGGCTGAAGCCCCAAGCTCCGGCAGGCACACCCCAGCTCTCAAACTTCTGAAGATTGTTGTATGCGGCTTGGAGGGTCAGTAAGTTTGGCCACCCCGGGTCTATACTATGAGACCGGAATGTGAGTCCCATGATTGCGTACACCTCCTCACTCTAGCTATCATCAAGCTAGCACAAGTAAAAATAGCAGTATAGCCACCATAGCATGGGTAGCAGCGGTAGAAGTACTGCTTAGCTGTGCCGAGTATGTACCCACTTGTTTTAGGCAGGTTTGTACTTGGCTTCGTCGCTGCTGCCACTGCCCATGCTACCATGGCTACACTATTATTTATACCCTCAATCAGAGCTAGTGTGAGTATGTGTACGCGAGCAGGGGAATCACACACCTAGCTTGTAGTGTAGACATAGCCCTATCGTAGACATATCAAGTGGGGTTTGAAGCATATGCTATTTCAAGGTTTTGTTCCAATAACTTTTGTAATAACTTTCTCAAACAAATTATTGTGTGGTTGAAATTTTCATTTTTGGTTTCAGCACAATGGGGAATGTTGTTGAAAAGTTTGATCAAATTAGTTTTTAAGGATTTTCCAATTATACATTTATGAAATGAATATATTTTCCCTATATGTTCCAATAAATATGTTTTATTGCCCCTACTGGGATTTAAAAATCTAAGGCCCTAATCCTGCAAAGAATTACATATATGTGTAAATTTATGCACTTGTGTATTCGCTGCAAATTCTACTGCCAGGACAACTCGTATGCATAATGTTAAGCCCCCGTGTATAATTTTGCAGAAGTGGGGTCTAAGTTTGAAGAAAACTAGCTCCACAGTTTTAAATTTGTGAATTCTTAAGGTTGGAAATGACACTTATACATACAGTAATTTTTCTATATATTTTTTAAATATGAGAGGATGCCATGGCTCTCCTCTGGCCTGCCCCAATTAAATCCCTACCTGCTGGTCTCTGGCACAGTGCAAAGACACTTTCATGGCTCTAATATGCAGATATCCTTATTTGGCAGCTCTACCCCAGGTTTCCAAGAACAGCCCTTATGTGTGGCTAACATAGTGCAGTGGGCTTTGCACTAGACCATCGTAACAAGGGAGAATTTCATCTCAGAAGAATATGGGCTGGATACATTGGAGCACCAAGCTTCACTTGTTAAAGCTGTGGGAATGGAGGAAAATGTGGCTTTCTTCAGTCTTTCTGCCTCTCCAATCCTGGGGGCATCAAGAGGCCAATTCAGCCCAGGACACAAATTAGAGCAGCCTCAGGGTCACTTTAGGCCAAGTCTACACTTGCTGTGTGTAGGATAGGTGTAGCTGCATGCTGCAGTGAAAAGCAGGCTGCATCCACACTGGTGGCAGTGAAAGGCTCTGGCAGGAGGGAGGCAGCAGGGAAAAGCTTTGGTAGCAGGGATCTGCCAGAGACTTTCCCTGCTGCCTTCCTATTGCCAGAGCCTTTCCTGCTAACAGAGCCTTTCACTCCAGCAGGGAAAGGCTCCAGCAGCAAGGAAGTAGTGGGACACTACACTACCAAAAAGAGCAGTGTAGACCAGGGAGGCACAGCTTGGGTGTGTAGAGAGCTGTGTAGTGCTCATACCCTAAGGTCCTGGTGTGGCTGTACTCTACTTGCCTAAGCTGGGTCTCACCATCTAAACTGCTATTTACATCCATGCTAACTGCGTGTGCAATGTCTGTACTCTACATGCTGCCGGAAGTGTAGATGTAGCCTCATTGACACTGGCTTCAGGCCCCAAAGTTGGCACATGTGGCCTTTCAGAAGGAAGCTGGTGATACATAGCCAGGTCTTCCAGCTCCACTGTTAGGGCAGGTTTCTGTCCTCTTGTCAGCACAGGAATGATAGCCCAAAGGGTGCACATTAATGGTGATTTTGCAGCATAGGCACGTACCCATTTGAGTAGAGATCGGCCTGGATTCCCTGCACTTACCAGAATTTGACAAATGCACTTCCCTATTTGCATTTTATTTTATTATCATTATTTTTCTACTGGTACTTTTCTTATTTACAAAAGTCATATTCTCTTTCCTAACAACCAGCAGTAAGAGACTGCCATGTCTCTAAATGTCGAGTAAAGTTTCATTTGAAAACATTGTGTCAGTGCAATGTTTGCTAATTAATATTTTGTTCATTGCTCCTTGTCATAATTCCTTGTCGTGCTTAACAGAAAAGGCAATAACAAATTTCCCATCAAAGGAAATTTCTGTGCAAGTGCCAAAACCATTTGTTTACCCACAGCTGGGATATTCTGTACTTTATCTCTCTGAGGCACTGGTGCCAGTAGTATCCCAAGGAGATTTGGCATAGTTCATGTATATCACACACAGAATCTGCCCCACACACTGTTTCATCTCCTAAAAAATAACTAATTTCCTGTTTCCCAAATGAACTCAGAGGTGAAATAAAGAAATATCTTGAATTATCCATCTAGGATTTATAGTATACTCTAAAACCAAAAAAATCAAGATGAAATTGCTGTTATACAATTGTGAGAAGTTGTTGGCAAATCCAAGCATTTCATTGTAAAGAAAAACCTGGAAAGAAAATCCCTAACTGACTATCACGCTCACTGCTACAACCCAGCATTTTGTGCTTCCTTTTTTTTATTCTGTTGTATAAATTACTCTCATCTAGACATAAAGGATCTTTTTGTCTTTTGTGGGTTTCTTATTCCATTTGGAATTGATGTAATAAATTCTTTTTTTGATATTGATTATTTGGATTTTGTTCCTTGACTTCAACAATAGTCCTGGAGTTGGTTATTTTTTACCTTGTTTTACTACTTACACAATTCATTAGAAAAGGCTAGCTGGTCCACCCTAGGCATGATGTACCCAACTTGGAATGACAGAATCCTGCTTAAAAGATAACACGAATAGGTGTTTGTAACCCTCCTGAAATTCCAGCAACTAGACATCTTTGCAAAAGTCATATTATTATGTTGTTTTTCCCCCAGGTACATTGTTTATGCTGTAGTAAAGAAAATTGAGATTTATGCTGGGGTTTCCAAAGGAGCTTAAGGGAACAAGGTGCCTAAATCCTCTGAACTCCTAACTGCCCTTTGTGATTTTGAAAAACTCTCCTAGGCCTGGTCTACACTAGGAGTTTGTCAGATTTAGCAGCATTAAATTGAATTAACCATGCACCCGTCCACACAACGAAGCCATTTATTTCAACATAAAGGGCTCTTAAAATTGATTTCTGTACTCCTCCCCAACAAGGGGATTAGCACTGAAATCGATATCGCCGGTTCGAATTAGGGTTAGTGTGGACGCAATTCGACGGTATTGGCCTTCGGGAGCTATCCCACAGTGCACCATTGAGACCGCTCTGGACAACACTTTCAACTAAGATGCACTGGCCAGGTGTACAGGAAAAGCCCCGCAAACTTTTGAATCTCATTTCCTGTTTGGCCAGTCGAGCTCATCAGCACTGGTGACCATGCAGTCTGAGAATCGAAAAAGAGCTCCAGAATGGACCGTACAGGAGGTACTGGATCTGATCGCTGTATAAGGAGACGATTCCATGCTAGCAGAACAACATTCCAAAAAAAGAAATGCCAATACACTTGAAAAGATCTCCAAGGGCATGATGAAGAGAGGCCACAACAGGGACTCAACACAGTGCCGCATGAAAGTTAAGGAGCTCAGACAAGTGTACCAGAAAACCAAAGAATCAAATGAACGCTCCGGGGCAGAGCCAGAGACATGCCGCTTCTACGCTGAGCTGCATGAAATTCTAGGGGGGGCCACCACCACTACCCCACCCCTGACCGTGGATTCCGATGAGGGATTACTCTCAGCCATGCGTGAGGATTTTGTGGACGGGGAGGACGACAAGCTTGAGGAGAGCACACAGCACACCGTTCTCCCCAACAGCCAGGATATTTTTCTCACCCTGACTGAAATATCCTCCCAACCCTCCCAAGGCAGTATCCCAGACCATGAAGCCGTAAAAGGGAGCTCTGGTGAGTGTGCCTTTGTATATATTATACATGGTTTAAAAGCAAGCGTTTTTTAATGATTAATTTGCCCTGAGGACTTGGGATGCATTCGAGGCCAGTACAGCTACTGGAAAAATCTGTTAAGGTGTCTAGGGAGGGAGCGGAAATCCTCCAGGGATATCTCCATGAAGCTCTCCTGGAGGTACTCTAAAAGCCTTTGCAGAAGGTTTCTGGGGAGACCAGCCTTATTCCGTCCTCCAAGGTAGGACACTTTACCATGCCATGCTAGTAGCAAGTAATCTGGACTGTCCTACAGGGCTGTTTGCCTGCCTGTGGCTGAAAAGAAATCCTCCCCACAATTAGCCAAGTGTGTGTGTGGGGGGGATTGGCGCTGAGCTGTTTGTGTTTGGCTAGCAGGGATCTTCCCTGATACCAGCCACGCGTTGGGGGGAGGGGTAAAGTGATCATCCCAGAGAATTGGATGGTGGGGGGGGTGAGTTTGGTTTCTGCTGCTGCATGTTAACACGAAAACCGCAGCACTCAACGGGCAAAAATGACCTTGTACCAAAATCACATGTGGTATGTAATGTGAATAGTGTTGTTCACTGTGAAAGAGTATAAGCATTGTTCTGTAAAATGTATCTTTTTAAATACTTCTCTCCCTTTTTTCCCTCCCGCAGCTGCAAATTTTTCAAGCCTCCCTCCTCCATCCTGAAGGCTATCTCAGATAAGGCGGCGACAAAAATGCACATGTGATGAAATGTTCTCTGAGATCATGCAGTCGACCTGCAATGAAAGAGCTCGTCGGAATGCGTGGAAGGACATAATATCACAGTACAGAAAAGCGGCCAATGAACGTGAGGACAAGAGGGACCAACGTGAGGACAGGAGGGAGGATCAAGATGAGAGGTGGTGGCAGGAAGATCAGAGAAGGCAGGATGCAACGCTGGGGCTACTGTGGGATCAAATGGACATGCTCCGGCGTCTGGTGGAGCTTCAGGAATGGCAGCAGGATCACAGAGTGCTGCTGCAGCCCCTGTTTAACCGCTCTCTCCCCTCCCCAAGTTCCATAGCCTCCTCACCCAGATGTCCAAGAACGCGGGGGGGACGGGAGGGAGGCTAGGGGCACCCAACCACTCCACCCCAGTGGACAGCCCAAGCAACAGAAGGCTGTCATTCAACAAGTTTTGAACTGGCCTTTTCCTTCTCTCCTCCTCTCCTCCCACACCCCAGCTGGGCTACCTTGTCAGTTATCTCCCTACTTTTATAATCAATTAATAAAGAATACATGGTTTTTAAATGACAGTGACTTTATTTCCTTTGCAAGCAAGCTGTGATCGAATGGGGGAGGGTGGATGGCTTACAGGGAATGAGTCAACCAAGGGGGCGGATTTTCATCAAAGGGAAACAAATGGAACTGTCACACCGTAGCCTGGCCAGTCATGAAACTAGTTTTCAAAGCTTCTCTGATGCGCAGCGCTTCCTAGTGTGCTCTTCTCATCGCCCTGGTGTCTGACTGCGTGTAATCAGTGGCCAGGCAATTTGCCTCAACCTTCCATCTCGCCACAAACATCTTCCCCTTACTCTCACAGAGACTGTGGAGCACACAGCAAGCAGCAATAACAATGGGAATATCGGTTTGGCTGAGGTCTGAGCGAGTCAGTAAAGTGCACCAGCGACCCTTTAAAAGTCCAAATGCAAATTCTACCACCATTCTGCACTTGCTCAGCCTATAGTTGAACAGCTCCTGACTCCTGTCCAGGCTGCCTGTGTATGGCTTCATGAGCCATGGCATTAAGGGCTACATAGGCTGGGTCCCCAAGGATAACTATAGGCATGTCAACATCCCCAGCAGTTATTTTCTGGTCTGGGAAGTAAATCCCTTGCTGTAGTCGTTTAAACAGACTAGCGTTCCTGTAGATGTGAGCATCATGAACCCTTCCTGGCCATCCCAAGTTGATGTTGGTGAAACATCCCTTGTGATCCACCAGTGCTTGCAGCACCATTGAAAAGTACCCCTTGCGGTTTATGTACTGGCTGCCCTGTTGTTCCGGTGCCAAGATAGGGATTTGGGTTCCATCTCTCACCCCACCACAGTTAGGGAATCCCATTGCAGCAAAGCCATCTACTATGACCTGCACATTTCACAGAGTCACTACCTTTGGTAGCAGCAGCTCAGTGATTGCTTTGGCTACTTGCATCACAGCAGCACCCACAGTAGATTTGCCCACTCCAAATTGATTCCTGACTGACCGGTAGCTGTCTGGAGTTGAAAGCTTCCAGAGGGCTATCACCACTTGCTTCTCAACTGTGAGGGCTGCTCTCATCTTGGTATTCTGGCGCTTCAGGGCAGGGGACAGCAAGTCACAAAGTTCCATGAAAGTGCCCTTACGCATGCAAAAGTTTCTCAGTCACTGGGAATCATCCCACACCTGCAACACTATGTGGTCCCACCACTCTGTGCTTGTTTCCCAGGCCCAGAATCGGCATTCCACGGCTATAACCTGCCCCATTACCACCATGATCTCCAAAGCGCCGGGGCCCGCGCTTTGAGAGAATTCTGTGTCCATGTCCTCATCACTCTCGTCGCCATGCTGCCATTGTCGCCTCCTCCTCGCCTGGTTTTCCAGGTTCTGGTTCAGCATAAACTGCACAATAATGCGCAAGGTGTTTACAATGTTCATGACTGCTGCATTGAGCTGAGTGGGCTCCATGCTTGTCACGGTACAGCGTGTGCCCTGAAAAAAGGCCCGAAATGATTGTCTGCCGTTGCTCTGACAGGGGGTGGGGCGACTGATGACATGGTTTAAGGGAATTAAAATCCACAAAGGCAGAGGCTTTGCATCAAGGAGAAACACAAACAACTGTCACACAGAATGGCCCCCTCAAGGATTGAACTCAAAAGCCTGGGTTTAGTAGGCTGTTGATTTCACGGAGGGAGGGGGGAACAAATGAATACAAAACAAATCTGGTCTATTTCTTGTTTTGATCTACTCCATCTATTTTTACATCTTAGGCTGGCAGCAGACGGTGCAGTATGAGTGCAAGCCATTGTCATCTCCTGGCTGCTCGCCAGAAGATGCTGCAAGTCATCGTCATCTCCTGGCTGCTTGCCAGAAGATGCGAAATGACCTGGCTGAGTCCCTCCCATCTCTGTATGATGACGATGGCTTTCAGTCCTAATGCACCGTCTGCTGCCAAAAGGCAATGAGCTGCTGCTGTGTAGCAATGCAATCCCACGTCTGCCAGCACCCAGGAGACATACGGTGATGGTCAGCTGAGCGGGCTCCATGCTTGCCGTGGTATGGCGTCTGCACAGGTAACCCAGGAAAAAAGGTGCGAAACGATTGTCTTCCTTTGCTTTCATGGAGGAAGGGAGAGGGGGACCTGATGATATGTACCCAGAACCACCCGCTGCAATGTTTTTTGCCCCATCGGGCATTGGGATCTCAACCCAGAATTCCAACGGGCGGGGAGACCACAGGAGCTATGGGATAGCTACCCACAGTGCAACACTCCAGAAGTCAATGCTAGCCTCGGTACTATGGACACACACCACCGAATTTCTGTGCTTAATGTGGCCGCATGCACTCGACTTTATACGATCTATTGCCAAAAATCGAATTCTGTAAAATCGGAGTACTTTCGCAGTGTAGACATACCCTTAATCTGAAATCTGTTGTTTTAGAGCTGGATTGCTCCTGGGGGGTAAGGAATATTTCCTTTCCTTCCCACCTCGTGCCCCTCCCCAGCCACTCTGCATACGGGTTAAAGACAATCATGTGACCTGTGCCCCAAGGTACAATCTCCCCTGGAGTCATCCCTGGGGTGATGTGACTCCACATTACCCAATTCTCAGGCTGCGGTTAAATGGATGGAAGACTGTTTTTGTGCTAAGGCAAAACCTGGTGCTAATGGAATCTCACTGAGTTTAGTGGGACCAAGAATGGCCCTACTTATAACTTCTTCAGGTACAGTAATAAATTACATTGGTTGAAACATTTGACAGACAGAAGTTTGTCCTCATAATCAGCAGTATTCATGCTCTCGGCATAGTGTTTTTCGGGGGAGGATGCAGAAAGAGGGAACAAAGGAGTTGCCCTAAAATATAGGGAGGACCATTGAGAAACATCATCGGTTAGTGATGAGAATTGTGTTTATGATCTAGCTCTTACCTTTTTCTCTTTTTTAATAATTATTGCATTAAAGCCCAAGAAGAAAATTAATGCATCCATTGTTTTAGTTTTATCCTTCTTTTTGAAGAGAGAATTGGAGGAAGAGGAAGATATTTGGGAAACCTGAGGATGGCAATTGTGTGTCTTCTAATTAATAATCACACTTGGCACTTGATATTTTCTAAAATCCTTATAGAACCCCTGTATTTTATAAATGATGGAAGTGAGGCAGAAAGGGTGGGAGTCAAAATGTTCAGACCTGGGGCCCTAATCCACATGAAGGCAAGAGAATGGTATGTGGGTCATCTTTGAAAATCAGGTGTCTGTGTTAGCAAATGCACATTTGAAATTGTTGATCTGACTGACTTGCCTCAGTGCCAAACTAGTGATGCCAGGAATGAAACCAGAGTTCCGGATTCCTACCCTCAAACTCAATCCAGGGGTCCTGATCCAAAGCCCATTGGAGTCAATGTCACCATTTGTTGAAAGAGAAACAGAAGGAATAAGTGATTTTCAAATAGTTACTATACTTTTTCATGTTTTTGCAATTAGGATTAGGTGGCACTTTATGGTAGGCGCTGTCATCTAGACCATGTTTGTACAACATCTAGAACAATGGGGCCATGATCTAGTTGCCCCATCAGCAGTAGTGCCATACATATGTATAACAAGAATAGAGATACTATGAAACTCCGTGATTTCTCTTTTGCAGAAGTTTGTGCAAACATTTTATTTCAGCCCACTTGGTTTCAACCCATCACCTTAAAATGAAACTCATTCCCAACTAGCTCCTGGATTTGCATTGAAGCCATAGAAAACCACACATTTTGCATGAGTGTGATGAAAAATTAAAAATGGGTTCATGTTTGCTTAAAACTGGATCTCTGTTAATTCAAAATAGTACAAATACTTGCTCAAAACTGCCCATCACTGCTTTATATAGAACCTTTGATCAAAGAAAGATGGTGAGTGACAGATGATGGATATGGGTAAAAAAGAAAACTTCAAAGATATCTGGGGAACTGGACTTTCTGCAGCTGAGAAACAAGAAGGCAAAAATACATATCAAATAATTATGAAACATTAAAAATATATAATTTTATTGTCTTTACAGCATTATCTTTTTTATAACATGCTCTTCATTTGAGACTATTTTTGTGTTTTCTAGATGCACCTGGAGTGCTATAAAATAATAAAAATAAATAGTTTTACTTTTGTAATTATCTTCATTACAATACTCAGAATGTTGGGCTCAATATAAAAAAAGCTCAATATACATGTTAAGAAGAGAGACAATTTTATCAAATCTAATTGGCTAATCAGAAATCCTTAACACATAACAGGTTTACTCTAGACAAATAATATTAGTACTTATACTGAACTGTAGAGTTCAAAGTGCTTTACAAAGCTGGGTTACAAGCTTCATCTCCTTTTTACAGAAGAAGAAACAGAAGCACAGGGAGGTGAAATGTCTGCCCTAGTTCACACAGAAAGTCCCAGAGGCAGAGCTAGGAGTAGAAAGTTGAGAAATATGCACCTAAACTCAGATACTGAATATATAAAAAAGTTCTGAACTGTTTGGAGCCAATGTTCTGATTCAGGCATATTCTTGTCTCCTACTCCCCCCCCCCCTCAAAAAAAGTGTATCAAGAAAGACAGATTTAGGCATGTAATTCTCTCCAATTTAGCAGTTCTTGTATTGTGTTAAATGAGCCAATGGCGATTCCTATAGAATTGCTTAGTGCCTTGCGGAGAGCTGGCTGGTCACACAGTATTGGCTTTCCTTTTTGTTTCCAGTTGCTAAATTGTATTTAAATAAGCATTAAGGGTTTTTTTTCTTTTTGTAGGCTGATGTTAATTGCAGCCATTCCTGGGGGGAGAAGGTCAGATGTTATGTGATCACGAATGGGAAGGAAGGTGGGCTTTCTACTTGTGAGTGGGATGGGTGGGGCCACAAAACAATCTCTCTGGGAAAATATGGTCTACTCTAAAACACATGAAAACCTCTGATTTTTTGTGTCTTGTCTTATCTATCAGTGTATCTACCAAATGTATCTGTCTTCATAAATCTAGTTGTTAAATTGTATGAATTCTGAATTGTATGTCAAAAGCCAGGAAAGAAAACTATTATAAAGGAAAACAAGTTGGAGAAAAAAGTAGACCCGTAACCAACAACACTGCAATAGTCAGTGTTTTTAGGGACCTTAAGTCACAAGGGTAATTCTCATCAGACAATAAGAACTAAGTCTTTGGGCTAGAACGATTAATTATAGATCCTTATTTGGCCACAGACCTTCAGAGAGGCTCACATCTTGTGCAAGACAATACTATCTGCATTTACATTATTGCTGCCCATACACTATATGGCTCATATGCCACCTAGTGGCAAATCTTGCAATTTTAGTATTTCTTCATTCTTTACTACTGTCCCAGTAAATAATTTATATGCACATAATGTCCTGGAAGAAAAGTGTCTGAAGTATTTTTTATACACAGTTGGCCTTCAGAACTGAAGAAACTAATAGCCCTAGAAGAAAAGATGCTACAATGGACAGAGAGCATGTAGTATGCAGTGTTGTAGCTGTGTTGGTCCCAGGATATTAGAGAGACAAGGTGAGTGAGGTAATATCTTTTATTGGACCAACTTTTGTTGGTCAGAGAGAGCATGTAGAACATTTTTAATTCCATAGCACCACATTGTTGCATATCTGCGTTGGCATAGCTATGAATTGCAATACTAAATGAAATGCTTAACTCTGCATCCTTATTAAATACCAATACTTGGTCTAACAAAAGAGCTCTCTTCTACTATATAGGCAAATATTATGAAAGAAAGACCCTGTATCCTGAAGTACAGACAAAAAGACCAGGAGAATTTAACAATCATAATATGTCTGACCATTTTTTCTAAGAGTTAGTAGAAATATATTTTCATTGTATTTTTTTCTCAGCATACTTGACACTAATCAAGGATAGATTATTAATTCCCCTTACTGACATTGAGGGAGACCCATTATTCAAATCCTGGACCCTAGTTATTGTGGCTCAGATTCTGATACTCTTACTCTCATTTAGTAGCACCTTACTCCACGAGTAGTTTCATGAAGTCAATAGGGTTGCTTGTAGATAGACGTACTGTTCTAGGACACAGGTATCAGAATCTGGCTGTGGGTCAATAGTGTTTTGAGTACAACATATGTGGCACAGTTGGCTTCAAAGGGAAGGAAGTACTTCCGATCACTCACAGCAGTGAGTGGTCTGGACTTTTTAGTGTTGTTATTTATTATGACTATTCATTATTATTTCATGTATATAATACCTGTTGTGCTCTAAGGGCTTTGCAAATAAGGTTTCTGCCTCAAAGAGCTTAGAGTCAACATAGAGAAGATAATGTAAATAGGTATGAGTAGTTCATAGGCTCCAAAGGAAAACCTGTTCTCTACTGAAATCAGTAGAGATTTGAAGTTTAGGCTGAGGAACAATGAAAAGTGGGAGGGAAGAGAAGCATGCGCTATTTGTTTTTTTTTACCTTTTTGGACCCAGCCTCTCTTTTTTAAAGCTATTTGCTAGTAAGCATGTCTATTCTGTCTTATCCAGTGGCTCTCTTGTTGAGTTGTCTATTCATGGAGTAACTTCAGAACTGGGTATTAGTAGTAAAGTGAGCATTTATCAGAGGTGACTCACAAAGTACTAAGATTTCATTGTAGAAGTATATAAGAAAAAATATTATCCACTGAAAAGCAACCAGGCAACCAAGTGTGTGTATGTGAGTACAAATTATACACAGTAAAAATAGCAGAGATTGAGTCCGATTCTTCTGTCACTTATGGTGGCATAAATCTAAAGTAACTCCATTGAAGAAAATGGAGTTACACTAGTGTGAGGTGGATCAGAATTTCAGAGACATTTACAAACATTGTTTCTAATCCTGACTCATGATTAGTTCTTATTCTTGTAAGTAATCACATTTAAGTCAATGACTATTTGCATGAGTAAGGGTAAATGATAGAAGCAGGTGCTTAGTGGGAGAAATTATTTTAGAACATTTTGGTGATAAGAAACCAAATTTTGCTTTCCCATGGTCACATTTTTTATTTACTATTTGTGAATGCAAAATTTTGCGGAAACAAATTTCAAGCTTGCACTCAAAATTCATTGCAGAAATTAATTGAATTCATTATGGGCCGAAGTAGGAGACTTCTGGATTTATAAATCCTTGGCTTCCAAATAAATTTAAGTCTGTTACATTTATTCTCATTGGCATAATCTTCAATCCTTCCTGACGTGAAACTTGAATTAAAGTGAATTTATTGGGCTGCAGGATTTATCACTATGGCCCCGATTCACTGAAGCAATCGAGAAAGCACTTTGCTATAAGGTGGGTGAAAAACTGGTTAGAAGTCTGTACTCAAAGAGTAGTTGTCAGTGATTCACTGCCAAACTCGGGGGATGTATCTACTGGGGTCTGGCAGGGGTCTGTCTTGAGTCTGATACCCTTCAATATCTTGATTAATGACTTGGATAATGGAGTGGAGAACATGGTTATAAACAGTATGGATGACCCCAAGCTGGAAGGAGGTGCAGGCACTTTAGAGGACAGGATTAGAATTCAAAACTACCTTGACAAACTGGAGAATTAATCTGAAATCAACAGTATGAAATTCAGGAAAGACAAGTGCAAAGAACTACACTTAAGAAGGAAAAATCAAACGCACAATTACAAAACAGGGAATAACTGGCTCATCAGGAGTAGTGCTAAAGAGGATCTGGGGGTTGTAATGGATCACAATTTGATATAGTCAACAATATAATGCGGTTGCTAAAAAGGCTGATATTGTTCTGGGGTGTATTAACAGGAATGTCAGATGTAAGACATGGGAGGTAATTGTTCCACTGTATTCAGCACTGGTGTGGCCTCAACTGAAATACTATGTCCATTTCCGGATATCACACTTTAAGTAAGGTATGGACAAATTGGAAAGAGTCCAGGGAGAGCAACAAAATTTATAAAAGATTTGAAAAACCTGACCTCTGAGGAAAAAAAAAAGAAAAAAGACTGAAGGGGGGAGGGACATCTGATAATAATCTTCAAATATTTAAAGGGCTGTTACAAATAGGATGGTGATCAAGTGTTTGCCAAGTCTACTGAATCTAGGACAAAAACTGGTGGGCTTAATTTTCAGCAAGGAAGATTTAGATTAGATATTAGGAAAAATGTTCTAATTACAAGGGTAGTTAAGCACTGGAATAAGCTTCCAAGGGAGGTTGTGAAATCCCCAGAGGTTTGTAAGGACAGTTTAGACAAACCCCAGTCAGAGATGGCCTAGGTATGCTTGGTCCTACCTCAGTTTAGCAGACTGGACTAAATGACCTCTCAACAGGGGTGTGCCATCTGTGTATGCAATGAACACATTGCATGCCCCAGGACCAGCTGTGCCTGAAGGATGGTTCGCTGTGGCTCCTGAACGCTCACGGAGGATATCATTGTGTAGCACAAAATGGGGTTTTCTGCACAGCAGGACCTCTCATGCATCATACATGCGAGGTAACACTGTGTAGATCAGTGGTTCTAAACCTGTGGCCTGTGGGCTACTTGCAGCCCAATAAGCACAGAGCCGGTCGCTGTGGGGGCGGCAGTCAGCGAGCCTTCGGCAGCATGCCTGCGGGAGGTCTGCCAGTCCCACGGCTTCGGCAGCAATTCGGCGGCGGGCATGCCAAAGCTGTGGGACCGGCGCACCTCCCCCAGGCCACCTGACTGCCGTGCTTGGGGTGGCAAAATACACAGAGCCGCCCCTGTACAGGTAGTATTGGATGCAGGTTCAGAACCACTGGTGTAGAAAGTGCTATTTTGCATGCAAATGTAGAATGGTATGTCAGACTAAAAATGTTACTGCAGCCAGCATACCAGAAAGTGGCAATTTCAGGTGAGAATATGTTAAATGTTTAGCTAATTAAATTAGCTTGCTTTAATTTCTAGAGGGATGTAGAAAAGCATGCTTTTCACATTCAGTAGAGTACCTTTGCTCTATGTGTGTGTTTTTAACAACTCACAACCCTCCATGCATGACATTTTTGTTACAGAAAGAGATTAAACAGAAAAGAGAACAATCCAATGCTTTTTTTTGGTAACATGTATATTTGAAAAGAATCTGTTGGGTGCATTATTTAAAATGGACAGATGATGTTTTTTTAACAATATATATTTAAATATCAAAGCTGCATACTCCAATCCTCAATAGTTTGCTGTCTTTTTAATCTGATTGTAATATCTGTAAAAATAACATTTTGACATTTAAAGATTTTTGACAGCAAAAATCAAACCTATTCACTTCCAGATTACTGTAAAGAAAGTCTGATTAGAAAATTTGCTTTTTCACCTGACTTTAATTGCTCTCCATCTGCTTCTTACTTTTCAATTCCCTTTCGTTATTTAGTCAGGGCCGGCTCCAGAAACCAGCCCACCAAGCTTGTGCTTGGGGCGGCACCTGGAGGGGGGCGGAGCGGCGAGGCGTGGTGCTCCAGCTCTGGCCGCCGGGGAGAGCGAAGCCCCGGCCGGGCTCGCCGCCCTCCCCCCGGCGCTCTGGCCGCCGGGGAGAGCGGAGCCCGCGGTGGGCTCTCCGCCCTCCTCCCGGGGCTCCGGCCGCCAGTGGAGCCACGGTGGGCTCGCCGCCCTCCCCCCGGCGCTCCGGCCAATCGGGGAGAGCGGCCCGTGGCCGCTTGACGCCCTCCCCTGCCGCGCTGGGGGGGGGAGGGGGGCGGCAGGAGGCTTTTTTGCCTTGGGCAGCAAAAAAGCCAGAGCCGGCCCTGTATTTAGCTACTGTTTCACTGTTGTATTTGTGGGACACAGGTTGTTTGACTGACTCTGTGGGTTTAAATGGAAGTTTTGAAAGAAGTCAAGAGTTCTTTAGCTAAAGTTATTTCTGTTACAAAGACTCATTTGTCCAACTTCTTCTCTTCCCATTTAGATAATTATGTTTGAGCACTTTATGTGCATTCATAAAATAGTAAGCTTCCTATGTTAGTTATGTGCATAGATTAATTCCTACTTTCTAAAAGCTAGTTCCGATTTCTGATGATTTGTTTACCCTTGGTTTCACTGATTAGGGAGCCTTTGGCTTTAAGTATCTGAGTGAAAATTATTATGACTTTTGTTTTCACAGGCAGGAAACAATTTCTCACATTTTCCACTCACCAGCAATTAAAAAGTGTTTCAGCTCATGAGGGTGTCAGTTACAGCCAATATTAAGCTGACTGATCTCATCTGGAACTGAAACTGATCTCATCTGGAACTGTAGAAGTTGTGCTGTCCTTCCATAATGGAGATATTTTCTTTGCACATTTCTGGTTTAGAAAGCTTGCTGTTTTATAGAGCTGCATGTAGTGTACATTCAGACATAACTATCCAAAGAGGATTCATGTGGGTTGGTTTGATCAGACTTTGTAATAGAATTCCAGAGTATTGTATTTTACCTGCTCTGAGAAGAACTTCAACCAAAGAACTCCTGTCCCTTTTCAAAATTTTCTCTTAGACCATGCCTCTGATGAAGTGGCTATCCATCCACGAAAGCTTATGCTCCAATACGTCTGTTCGTCTATAAGGTGCCACAGGACTCTTTCTCACTTTTTACAGATCCAGACTAACAAGGCTACCCCTCTGATACTCTTAGACCTGGTCAGTCTTCTTCATATTGTAGATGCAACGTGCCTCAGGTGGCACATGACCAGGATTCATCACCGAATTTGGTCTACTGGTTGAATCATTAGCTTCCCCAACTTAGGCTGAGTACTAACAGGGAATGTAACGTGAATTCTGACCATGTCCCCTCTGTTCAGTCATCATCAAAGAATGTTGTCTACAAATAACAGAACAGAGCAGGGGGATAGAAACAAAAACAAATACATATTGCAAGATCATAGGACCAGTGCTGCCCACACTGAAGTCAATGAGGATTTTGTCATGAGCTACAAATGTAAGCAGGTTTGTACACTGTTTGAGCAACATACAAATAGTGACCAGAGTCTGAGGGAGTTCCCTGGGTTAATCACTCACAAATTCCTGTGCACTCCATGCAGTGGGAACTGATTCATTGCAACTGAGGAAATGTTAAGTTGATTTTATTATACTGTAGTTGTGTATGTGAGTCAGGCATTTTTCCTAGTGCCCAAATAGATCTGGAAATAACATGTATACCAGTTGTGACGTTGCACTCTATATGATTTCATGAAAATATGCTAATGAGTTTGAATATAATGTAACTGAAATATGCTTCATGCAAAAGGTCTCTTGTAAGGTATCGTTTCTACGAGTGTGGTCATCCTATTTGTATAAATATATCACTCTTGTATCTGAAACTAGAAATATGAAATATAACTTTGAAGGCCTATTGTAATTATGTAAAGTGTGGGCCATTAATGGTGGTTTGGAATCTTGATGACTCCCATTAACCAGGACAATTGTCTGCAGATGGCTCTGTTTTACTTGTAAGTCTCTCTATATACGTGTGTGCTGGCAAGGGGGTAATGAAATCTTACAGTCACGTGATCATGTCAACTGATCTGGAATCCATCTTTAACCTGATGTCTTTCCATTGAGAAGGAGGGGGTGGGAATCCAGAGAGAGACAAAGGATTTCTGCCTCATGCAAAAGATATATAAATGGGTGGAACAGAACAAAGGGGGCAGCCATCATAAGGAATCCCCTAGCTACCACCTAAGCTGGAAAAAGGGCTGTACCAGGGAAAGGACTGTGCCCAGACTAAGAAGGTGTCCAGTCTGTGAAAGAGAATTATTGAAACATCTTTCAGGGTGAGATTTTCACCTGTACTCAGTTGTTTTACCGTATTAGACTTAGATTTGCTTGTTTTATTTTATTTCACTTGGTAATTCACTTTGTTCTATCTGTTACTACTTGGAACCACTTAAATCCTACTTTCTGTATTTGATAAAATCACTTGTTACTTATTAATTAACCCAGAGTATGTATTAATACCTGGGGACGGGAACAGCTGTGCACACCTCTTTATCAGTGTTATAGAGGGTGAACAGATTTATTTGGGGTTTGGACCCCATTGGGATTTGGGCATCTGAGTGTTAAAGACAGGAACACTTCTGTAAGTTGCTTTCAGTTAAGCCTACAGCTGTTAGGGGACGTGGTTCAGACCATGGGTCTGGGTTTGCAGCAGGCTAGCGGGTCTGGCTTAAACCAGGCAGGGTGCTGAAGTCCTAAGCTGCCAGGGCAGGAAAGCAGGGGCAGAAGTAGTCTTGGCACATCAGTTGGCAGCCCCAAGGGGGTTTCTGTGATCCAACCTGTCACACCGGTATTGCTAATACCTTTTCAATTGTTATTCTCATCCTGCATAGGGCTAGGTAGGAAGGAGTGATGGGTTGTATGTACCCTGCCAACAAAAACAGGAAGAAGGGGTTACTAAGTTTCCATGTAGAGGACAGAAGTTACCTGTCCTGCCCTCTAACTGACCATCTAGGAGAGATGGGCTGACAGCAGGGCCTCATTAGAAAAGCAGGTATTTAAAAGGCAGTGTTTGTGGTCTCGTAGGTGTCCAAAGGAATGAAGTGGTGTTCTTTAAAACTTTCTTGTTGGTGATCTGTCCAAAGTCTTCAGATGTACTTATTCTCTCAGATTGTCTGCTAATTGTTCTGTGAATGTTTTTATTATAATAATATATACCTATCTGATAGAACTGAAAGGGACTCTGAAGAGTTATTGAGTCAAGCCCCCTGCCTTCACTAGCAGGACCAAGTACTGATTTTGCACCAGATCCCTTAGTGGCCCCCTCAAGGATTGAACTCACAATCCTAGGTTTAGCAGGCCAATGCTCAAACCACTGAGCTATCCCTCCCCCCATAGCTTCTGTTTACTAGTACATTTCAAATTCAGACCACGTTTGCTGGGGCGCATTACCCAGAGTATGTCACATAGTACTTTCCAACACTGTCATTATTGACTTCAGTTCCAGTGATCCAGCAAACTGCACTTGAATAGCCATGGGGCTGAAACAGTGCCTGTGGATCAGCTGCAGAGCCACTCATTGAGTTAGGAGAAAGATGACACTCTCCCATTTTTCCAGTCTTCTACTTAACATAGCTATGTGAGTTTCTGGCTGGACTGAGGAATTGATGTTATAGCAGTCACATTTCACAATAAAACCAAGGTAAAATTATCTGAATGGAAGCCTAATGAGTGAATAGAAAGGTAAGCTCTTTCAAAACATATTTATTTTAATGTCTGAGTTGTCAAAAGCTCACTACAGATTTAATGTTGAGTGCTCTCCAGTAGAAGCACAGGTGACAAACAACTGACTCCCCTGCTTGGGTTTCTCTGTATGGAATAATTAACCCTCTGACTATCCCACACATATATAATACTCTCCCAAGTTGTTGGGCATGATTCTCTGTGGGTAGCACTATGAAGCCTCACTTCATCCTGGAGTTACAAATCAGAGCAGGACATGCTGCTCCTGTCACAGCAGCTCTTAGAATTACATTGCATACATTTTGGTTCTCAAAGTTTACTTATGAGCTCAAGGTTTTTATAAGTGAAAATAACCAGCTCTTTGTCTTTCTTTTACAAAGATACAAATCTGACTATCCCTATACATTTCAATACATCTCAGAATTTTGATTGGGACACTCGATCTTTTATTTTTCAAAGGTGCCGATGATGCTAATAAATAACTTTTTGCACTCAAATTCTTTCTGAGCAATTCATGAACTTCTGAGAGATCACACTATGCCATCATTGAATGTGTGTCAAAATTATGACTCAGCACTGTAAATGACTATACAAATTTCTTAAATTTAAAGCAATGACTATACAAGTTATTTGAATTTAAGGCAAACATCATCATGATCATTTCTGACACAGTTTCATCTAGTTCACCTAGAAAGCTGGCACGTTTTCATTATAGGTAGTAACAGAAATTGGCTTTTTTGGCCTCATTCATTATATTCCTCTTATAGATTTTCTGATTACCCATTATTCTGCTCTTGTAACAGTCTGACCATCTATACTACATCTCCACTTCACCCATAAACCAGTAGCCATGAAGCAAACAATTAATGGTAAAGTTTTTTGTACTGTTATGATGATGGCAGTTTTTAAAAGGTACATCTTTCACTGATTGTCCATTGGGTTTTAAAAAGTATAATTTGGCAATTTCAAAATCAGTATTCCTGGGTTCTGTTGCCAGCTTAAAGTCAGAATTTCTGTGATTTGTATACATGGATATGATATTTACTACCTCCTGGGAGTGTTATGAAGATTAAATATTGGGATGATGCTTGGAAATCCTTGAGTCCTGTATAAAAGAAAGAAGTATCTATTCTTTAAAATGATACCAGATGTGTTAAATCAATAGCACCAGTGTATAGACATCAGGACATTACTGTTAAGAACATAAGAACACAAGAAAGGCAGTACTGGGTCAGACCAAAGGTCCATCTAGCCCAGTATCCTGTCTACCGACAGTGGCCAATGCCAGGTGCCCCAGAGGGAGTGAACCTAACAGGCAATGATCAAGTGATCTCTCTCCTGCCATCCATCTCCCAGACAGAGGCTAGGGACACCATTCCTTACCCGTCCTGGCTAATAACCATTAATGGACTCAACCACCATGAATTTATCCAGTTCTCTTTTAAACTCTGTTATAGTCCTAGCCTTCACAACCTTCTCAGGTAAGGAGATCCACAAGTTGACTGTGCGCTGCGTGAAGAAGAACTTCCTTTTATTTGTTTTAAACCTGCTGCCTATTAATTTCATTTGATGACCCCTAGTTCTTGTATTTTGGGAATAAGTAAATAACTTTTCCTTATCCACTTTCTCCACATCACTCATGATTTTATATACCTCTATCATATCCCCCCTTAGTCTCCTCTTTTCCAAGCTGAAGAGTCCTAGCCTCTTTAATCTCTCCACATATGGGACCCATTCCAAACCCTTAATCATTTTAGTTGCCCTTTTCTGAACCTTTTCTAGTGCCAGTATATCTTTTTTGAGATGAGGAGACCACATCTGTACGCAGTATTTGAGATGAGGGCGTACCATTGATTTATATAAGGGCAATAATATATTCTCAGTCTTATTCTTTATCCCTTTTTTAATGATTCCTAACATCCTGTTTGCTTTTTTGACCACCTCTGCACACTGTGTGGACATTTTCAGAGAACTATCCACGATGACTTCAAGATCTTTTTCCTGACTTGTTGTAGCTAAATTAGCCCCATCATATTGTATGTATAGTTGGGGTTATTTTTTCCAATGTGCATTACTTTACATTTATCCACATTAAATTTCATTTGCCATTTTGTTGTCCAATCACTTAGTTTTGTGAGATCTTTTTGAAGTTCTTCACAGTCTGCTTTGGACTTAACTATCTTTAACAGTTTAGTATCATCTGCAAACTTTGCCACCTCACTGTTTACCCCTTTCTCCAGATCATTTATGAATAAGTTGAATAGGATCGGTCCGAGGACTGACCCTTGGGGAACACCACTAGTTACCTCTCTCCCTTCTGAGAATTTACCATTTATTCCTACCCTTTGTTCCCTCTCTTTTAACCAGTTCTCAATCCATCACAGAATCACAGACTATCAGGGTTGGAAGGGACCTCAGGAGGTCATCTAGTCCAACCCCCTGCTCAAAGCAGGACCAACCCCTAGACAGATTTTTGCCCCAAATCCCTAAATGGGCCCCTCAAGGATTGAACTCACAACCCTGGGTTTAGCAGACCAAGGCTCAAACCACTGAGCTATCCCTCCCCATGAAAGGACCTTCCCTTTTATCCCATGGCAGCTTAATTTACATAAGAGCCTTTGGTGAGGGACCTTGTCAAAGGCTTTCTGGAAATCTAAGTACACTATGTCCACTGGATCCCCATTGTCCACGTGTTTGTTGACCCCTTCAAAGAATTCTAATAGATTAGTAAGACACGATTTCCCTTTACAGAAACCATGTTGACTATTGCTCAACAGTTTATGTTTTTCTATGTGTCAGACAATTTTATTCTTAACTATTGTTTTGACTAATTTGCCTGGTACAGACGTTAGACTTACCCGTCTGTAATTGCCGGGATCACCTCTAGAGCCCTTTTTAAATATTGGCGTTACATTAGCTAACTTCCAGTCATTGGGTACAGAAGCCGATTTAAAGGACAGGTTACAAACCTTAGTTAACAGCTCCGCAACTTCACATTTGAGTTCTTTCAGAATGCCATCTGGTCCTGGTGACTTGTTAATGTTAAGTTTATCTATTAATTCCCAAACCTCCTCTCGTGACACTTCAATCCGTGACAGTTCCTCAGATTTGTCACCTACAAAAGCCAGCTCAGGTTTGGGAATCTCCCTAACATCCTCAGTCGTGAAGACTGAAGCAAAGAATCCATTTAGTTTCTCCGCAATGACTTTATCGTCATTAAGCGCTCCTTTTGTATCTCGATCATCAAGGGGCCCCACTGGTTGTTTAGCAGGCTTCCTGCTTCTGATGTACTTAAAAAACATTTTGTTATTACCTTTGGAGTTTTTGGCTAGCCGTTCTTCAAACTCCTCTTTGGCTTTTCTTATTACATTCTTGCACTTAATTTGGCAGCGTTTATGCTCCTTTCTATTTGTCTCACTAGGATTTGACTTCCACTTTTTAAAGGAAGTCTTTTTATCTCTCACTGCTTCTTTTACATGGTTGTTAAGCCACGGTGGCTCTCTTTTAGTTTTTTTACTGTGTTTCTTAATTTGGGGTATACATTGAAGTTGGGCCTCGTCACTGTACCTTTTAACTTCTGTTTAACTAACCCCCTCATTTTTGCATAGTTCCCCCTTTTGTAATTAAATGCCACAGTGTTGCGCTGTTGAGATGGTTTTCCCACCACAGGGATGTTGAACGCTATTGTATTATGGTCACTATTTCCAAGCAGTCCTGCTATAGTTACCTCTTGGACCAGCTCCTGCACTCCACTCAGGACTAAATCTAGAGTTGCCTCTCCCCTTGTGGGATCCCGTACCAGCTGCTCCATGAAGCAGTCATTTAAAGTATCGAGAAATTTTATCTCTGCATTTCATCCTGAAGTGAAATGTTCCCAGTCAATATGGGGATAATTGAAATCCCCCACTATTATTGAGTTCTTAATCATTATCAAAACATTAACAGCCAAACTCCCAATGATTATAATCAGATCAGGATTTTGTCCTTTCAAGTGCAACACTATTACATTATTTGAACAAATAACAGTTAGGATAAGATTAGTAATTTTAATCTCTGATTAATTTATGTTATTTGTTGCCATCGGGTGTCTTTAAAGGGCCTAAAGAGACTTGATGGCCAAAATGTTTATTGTTTCTGGACCTGATAGTAAATATCTCAGAGCTACACTCCCTCACATTGGTAAAGGGGGGATGTATGAGAAGGAAAATGGCTTTATCTCAAATGAAATTGACTTATACCAAAATTGGGAATGAACAGCAGCTTAGATACAGATAATATACGAATATTGATGTTTATAAATAGAGATAATATGTACTGTGTGTATAAGTAATAGGTATATATTTCAAATTATAAATAGAATACAGATATTGTGGATGGATAGATAGATAGGAAGAACAAGATACAGAGATGGTGGCATGTGTACTTATTCATGCTCTTGGGGACATATAAGATCTGTATTCATATCAAAGGATTGCAACCTGGCAGCGGGCATGTAAACAAGACATCCTACCCATAGACCATTTGTTTGCACAATCCCCCGTTCCCTTTCATTTCAAACTACTTTGTGGGAATTATTAGAGCCATACTTCCTTAATCAGTAAGTGTTGCCCTAGCTATGCCCTTCACAACAGTGATCCCCCTCAGAAAGTTACTCATTGTGTATCAAACTGAAAGCTGGCCTCCAATCTGATGCACCATAATGACCACTGCAAGTCATCATGTGCAGAGGAGTGATCATGTACCTCAGATTTACAAGCCCAACCATAACCTGCCAATACCCTTCCTACAGCCAGATACATGAGCATTTTATTGCTTGCTACATCGGGAGTGCAGAGTACATTTAAGAATTGGTAGGTTTTGTTTCCTTGCTCATGGCAGTAAATCCTGACCATTTTTCAAAGTGCAAGGTCAGGCCTGATTGTTTTTAAAAACATTCTAAAAAGATGCACAGCTCGTGCAGTTCAGATGAAATATCTCTGAATGCAAGGTCATATGCACCACTCAAGCCCCGTTGGGAGTCCGGGTGTCAGTGAGGGTGGCCATGGACACAGCAGTCATGAATGGGGAAGGTCTCTACACCATCCTAGTAGGACTTCACATTTCCTTTGAATAGGTCATTGAGGAGGGGAGAACAGCAGTAATGGAGAGGGACTGTGTTGCGCTCATTCAGCCTGCTTTTAGGTGGGAGTTGAATTCAATCATACAGACCATTTACTCCAGTTTTATGTGGGAAGAGCTGAATCTCACCCATAGTGCCTTACCTGCTCTTGATCTATGTATGGAGATCTCATGAGCAGCAACTTTATCTTGAACAATGTGTGTACATGTGTGTCTAAATCAATCTACTGGGATTTTTTTTAATAATCTCTGTGGTCTTTTAATATTATCTCCATGAAGTGACAACTTGATTTCAGGGGAACGGCATGCATGAGTAGAGGTCAAATAATTGGGCTCTATAGCAAGGTATAATTAGCATGTACAGAATTTATATCACACTGATAAATTGATGACCACTCCTTCACGTACCCACTTCCCCAAGATCACCAAAAAAACGGTACAGGCAGCATACATTTTAGTCTAATGTGCTATGGTGTGGAGGTTCTAAGGAAGGTCTACAATCAGTGAATGAGCACTTCTATGAGGCATATGGTACAGTAGCTCCAAAGTGAGCCTTAGGCTACCAGGCTGATCAGACCAGATTGAGAAACTCTGCTGGAGCTCATGCACGCCTCAGAAGCTTCATTGACGCTCAAGCAGGCATTATGCCTTCTTAGCCCATCTTGACTTCCTAAAGATCATGTAAACCTTACTTAACAATCCAACTGCTAAAAATGGTTGTCAATCTTTGCCAAGGCCATCAAATTAAAAAGTAAATTTGGAGTTTTTAGGCCAAGTTGTATTTGTCAGCATAGGCGCCGACTCCATGGGTGCTCCGGGGCTGGAGCACCCACGGGGAAAAATTGGTGGGTGCTCAGCACCACTGGCAACTCCCCACCCACCCCGCCCAGCTCACCTCCACCTCCGCTCCGCCTCCTCCCCTGAGTACGCTGCATGCCCACTTTTTCCCCCTAGCTCCCAGTGTTTGCACCACGAAACACCTGTTTCACGCGGCTGGGAGGGAGGGGGGAGGAGGTGGAATGTGCTCGGGGAAGAGGCGGAGTGGGGATTTGGGGAAGGGGTCCAGTAGGGCAGGAAGGGGGCAGAGTTGGGGCAGGGATTTGGGGAAGGGGTTGGAATGGGGGCAGGGCAGAGGTGGGGAAAGGGTGGAGGGGGGGTGGAGGGGGGCGCAAGCACCCACTGGCACCGGGGAAAGTTGGTGCCTATGTTTGTCAGAGACTGCAAGCTATAAGAGGGGAAAAAAATAAGAAATGTAATAGCTGCAACCATGATAAATTAACATAGACATGATAAAGAGAAGACAGGCATCACTGTGAGTTTTGGTTTGTCTGTTTGTGTGTACTTGTTCATATTTATTCCAAGATTAGGGCCCTAGTGTTCTAGGTGATGTACAGACATGTAATAAGACAGTGCTTGATTTAAATGGAGAATTACTATCGCTTCACATGTACCAATAAAGCAAAATGCCTCCCCATAATAATTGGATGAAAAAAAATCTGTAACATGTTTCAAGAGGGGTCTTGACCCTAGTAATATTATAATATAGAGTAAATTATATTTTACAGCATTTTTGTCTGCATAGATCTGTATGCTCTTTATGACAGAGGCGGATAACTATGGTAAATTAGTATGGTAATGGAGATAGATGTGTGGACAATGTTAAAATGTAGGAAATATTTATTTATTCAAATACTTAAATGGCTTCTTATGCTTCAGTCACTCTAATGTATTACTTTGCTAACCTCCCTGTAATTCCTTCCAAAATGTATTGAGTAGATAATGAGACTACATAACTGGTAACACAAATTATTTCAAATTAATCACTGTTTTAAAACTACCACTTATAATGTTTGCTAATCCTCTAGCAAAGAGATTCCCAAGCTGTAGACCACTGTCAGTTTTCAGAGAACTGGCTGGTCAAATTCAGTTGGCTCTCTTCCTTATTTCCAGCTGCTAATTTTCATATGCAGTCTCCCTATTAAGATATGATCAGTGCTATGAGAACATTTAATGATCCCTGCTTTAGCCCATATGTTGTAGGTTAGGCATTAGTTAATGTGCTTTGTTCTACAGATATCAAAATAAAAAGCTCCAGATTTGCATTCATTTCAAATATCCCTTTAACATTAGTTAGGGGTATTTCCCACATAATTATAACTGTTTCTGATAGCCTTACTATAGATAAGCTTGTGTCCTTGTTTTCCAACAGAGAGCCTTTATTATGTGCTTGTAAATTTGCTATGAAATGTGTTCCAAACCAAATGTAGTAAATCCTATTTTGGCACAGGGTTTTTATTTTTAACAAATTTACAAGAAAATCTGTCTGATGCTTTTATACTTAGATAATTATGAACACAGAAGTTTATTATTTTAGATGCTTGGAAAATAACTAATGGCTTCAGTGCTTTTTTTGTGTGTGTTTTTGTTTAAAGACCCAATAATGGTTTCTTTGAATACCCAAAACTTCCATTTAAGTCAGTGGATGATTCAGAGGTAAAATCCTTCTTCTGTTAAGCTTAATTGTGCTAGGTTTTGGTGCTAGGTTTTCACCCTAGATGCACAAAGAATGCAAAACAAAGCCCCAAATCTGGAAAGTAAACTTCATGTAATTGGTTTTGGCAATTTGAAAACAAAAAGAATGTTTATTAACTGTGAGAAAGTTTACTGTTGCCCCAATTCTACCTTCACTCACAAGGTTCCAACTTTCAAGAATGTGCAACATAGTATTTGTACAAAAATGGGCATTTACATGATGCAACAGATGGACTCAAAAAGACAGAGAGCTTTTTAGGTTACTTTAGAGCAAAACATCCCATCCTCCCCTCTCCCCTCAGGAATAAAGTAGAAATAGCTTTGTATAGTAGTATAAAAATTAATCGACATTTTAAAAATTGTCTAAATATTTCACAATGGAATTCTGTTACATGATTAGGTTGGTTAAACTCCCTTATGATCAGTATGATCCATATGATGACTGTTGATCCAAACTTATAATACTTAAGCAGGCAAAATCCTATCCTGTATATAATATGTAGGGAAAACTCAAATATGCTCAAATAAATTTGTTAGTCTCTAAGGTGCCACAAGTACTCCTATTCTTTTTGTGAATACAGACTAACACGACTGCTACTCTGAAACCTAGAAACCTAAAACCTAGAAATAGTCAGTTTCTCAAATCCAGACGTACATGGAAGCAATGTTTCCAGCTTAGGAGAACAGAGCAAATTATTGGCATTTTGGAACAAAATACAATTCAAATAAATAGAATTGTTTTCCTAAGTGGCATTCCCAAATACTTTCCTCCTTTACTTACGAGCATGTGGCCTTAGAAAAGGTGCAAAATTCTTTCCTAGTTATGGAAACATCCAAGAAAATCAAACAAGCAATGCTTACATGAGGGAGCAGGGGAATTGAGTACTGGAGAGGGTGCTAAAGCTGTCTCAGCAGAAAAGGGGGCATGTTTGGGGAGAAGACTGGTAAATCTTGAAGGAAATAGAAGTATATCAAATCGGGCTGCTCAAACAAGTGAGCTGCAACAACCATCTTATATTTTAAGATAAACAATTTCTCCCATTCTTCATTTTAAGTGTGGCCCCTTCTCAGCTCAGAATACAGCCATTAATAAGCCAAATGCAGAAGGCTTAAGAATAAAATGGAACAACAGACACATGGACATCTATTATCTATGTAGTTATTATCATATTTGTTCTTCTTCAATGAAAAATCTCCATGTTCCCTGTATGTGCCCCTCATTGCAGATTTTGCATGGATTTTGTGGACTGTCTGAACCAACCAGGTAGTTTCTCAAAGAGCAATAAAGTTAGGGTGACCAGATGTCCCGATGTTATAAAGACAGTCTCGATATTTGGGGATTTTTCTTATATAGGCACCTATTACCCCCACCCCCATCCTGATTTCTTAGATTTGCTATCTGGTCACCCTAAATAAACTGCAAGACAGCCTCAAACCTGGTGATTTGTGCAAACAATTACCTCTACAACAGCCAGATAGTAGCCTGAATTTCTGTATGTTTTTTGTGTCAAAGATAGAGTAGGAATGAGATTTAATACTATGAGTAAGCTTTCTCTTTGTTCGTAATATGAAAACCAAGTGCAGGGTCAGGTCTAGTTTGTGTCCATGAGACACACTGTATGACTTTGGATTCTTTTTGATAGACCAGAGCCTGCATTATACATTGTAGGATGAATAAATCAAGATTCTCCAAAATAGGAGTCTAAAGTTAGATTCCTAAGTCCATATTTAATCTTCTAAATAAGTGGCTTGACTATGAAAAGTGCAGAGAACTCACTGACTTAAATGGGGGCTCAACGTTTTTGAAAATCTGGGCACTTTAATTTATGAACCTCATGTTAGAATCTGGTGTTGGAAAACCTTGGCCACAAGACATGTACAAGAATGGTAGGAAACAGATTACTTTTCTGTGTAAAGTTAACTAAACAGAGCTTGCTATCTAAAGAAATCAAAAGTGATCACGCCAAAGTGCATGGACCACTCAAAAATGTCAGCCCACATGCTGTCTCTTCAGCTGCATGAAGACAATGTTTCTCTTCTGATAAAGAGCCCTCTCCCTCCCTTTATGTACATTAGGAATGTGAAGAAAGACAGCTTCTATCAAGACTTCCTTTCCTTAAGCTTCTAGAAAAAATGAACATTTTTGAAAGGTATACAGACAACCACAAGGAAGTATGTACCCTTTTCTTGTTTTTCCCTATGCCTCCCTCAGCCACAATGTACTGAGAAAAAAATCCTTCTTTATAGGTAGTTCTAGTGAACAACCCCTATTTATTAATATACCCAAAGGACCATTCATAGCAGATCTTTCCCTTGTATGGAGAGATAATTCTATGCATATAAACATAGTTTTCTGGGGGCACAGGTTGAAATATGTTACATATATCTTTCCTGTGTGAGGCATTTAAATTTACCATCACAGATATTTCGGGTGGAATTCAGATGTGGATAATTTCTAGATCTTCTGACATTCAAGGGGCACTTGGTAACCAAAAATATAAAAGAGAGAAATATGTATGTAAGCAGAGTTGGAATGAGCTCTACCCTGACATCTGGTGGTGAGTTGTGGAAAAGGACTTCAGGGGCTGATCTCGTTTGCATGGGCACACCCACCCCGCCTAGCATGAAGGGACTGCTTGCCCAAATGGTCACTTTGGCTGCTGTGGGACCCCCAGTCTTTTTGTTATCGGGGCAGGAGTAATAAAGTATTGTTATCCTGGTTATGGAATCCAGGACAGTAGAACTGTACTTGGCATTTTATGATGGAGGGACTCGCCCTCAACTAAGTACCACTCGCTAGGCATGGAACATGGGTTCCAAAGCCCAGTGATCTGAGAGAGGTTGGGGATAGGTATGTGTACTTGGTAGTGTGGGCCTCTTCTGAGGATCTTAAATACCACTTTGAACTCTCCACTGTGTAATAACAGAGCTACTGCTGGGAATCACTCTTTCTTTTAGCCTATACTTGTGTGGTATGACAGCGTGATGGGGCGCCTGCCCCACACTGGGTTCTAAGGGGTTACTAGAGCCCTTGGGAGGCTGCGCAGGAGACCG
Source organism: Trachemys scripta elegans (assembly GCF_013100865.1). Taxonomy (NCBI): domain Eukaryota; kingdom Metazoa; phylum Chordata; order Testudines; family Emydidae; genus Trachemys; species Trachemys scripta. Next base: position 94,511,303 of record NC_048299.1, read on the forward strand.
CCAATCAGAGAGGGGCTGCGAGGCGGGGCCAGGCTGGCCTATATAAGAAGGGCTGCAAAACAGAGCAGCTTCAGTCACTCCCTGCAGCTTGAGGAGGACTGGTTTCCTTGCAGGCTGAAAGCAGCAAGCACCCTGGACAGAGCAGTGCTGCTGGCAGAGATTTGGGGAAGGCAGTTAATAGAGCTATTGGGAGGCTGTGCAGGAGGCAGCCGCTACTGGTTCTTCACCATTCCTTCAAGGCAGGAAGCAGCAGAGGAAAAATGGCACCCATAAAGTTCAGGACAGGGAAAAAGAATTTTGAGCAAGTTTCCGAGTGTTTCCATGTAAGCAGGACAGTCAAGGATGAGCATATGTAAATGAAAAACTGTGTGGAAAGAGAAAGGGTGGGGCTTTTGTGGAGGAAGGATGGAAGTACTAAATAACTTAGTGTTAACACTTAAATACATATTTCCTTGTTGTATTCATTTTAGGGGTTAATGTATTACAGTTGAATGCATTGAATGATCATGTCAGGAATCAGCGCCTCCAGCAGAGCCAGCCTGTGGGCAACCTAATGATTGCAGCTGGCCTGTAGTAGGCTATAAGATTGGCTGCCTGATGGGTTGGAGGAGTCAGCGACCATCTCTTAAGCCCAGTAGTAGTAGTAGTCGTTCACTGGCCCCGCCTCTTCCCTTCCAGTTCTAGTCCTGCCCCTTTATCTCCCCAGCTGCCAGCCTTGCCCCCCTGGCGTTTGTGGGAGGGTCATGTGACCCTTCGGGCCCCTCCTCCCCACATGTCACCATTGCCTGTACCTGTGATAGGTTTAACACCTGCTTGTTCCCAGTCCTGCTCCTGCCTTTGATCCAGCCTACTCCCTGTGTTACATTGCCCCAGGCAACCTGGTCCTGAGTTTTAGTTCTGATTTCTGGCTCTGTCAACTGACCTTTGATTCTGACCCCTTGACTTTGATTTCTGACTTTGACTATAACTCTGGCTCTAACCACTGACCCCCAACTCCTCCTCTAACAACTGGTCATGATTGTCCATATCCTGTTCACTGATGTAAAACTTAAAACTTCTAAAGATCTGCCAGGCTCTCTCTGTCTGCGTGTGTGTCTCTAAAATAAACTAAGGGCTTTTAAGCTTTTCGTATGAAAGATTTTGATCAAAATTAACCACCTTGTGGGCTCTAGATGTAGCTGTAGTAAACACAATTACAACATCCCTTTGGCTGTTACTATGGTTTAAATCAGAAACAGTCCCATTTTGGGAGGGGAGGGGGCAACCAATTACTTATGACACTTCTCAAGGTGTTAAACCATGAAGAACCACTACTGTTGAGATCCATTAACAGTCAGATTCTTCCTTTTGTGAATGACTGTCTTCCTTTTTAATAGAATTGGTCTTAGACAACCATATTTTAAAACGCTGCTTTACTATATTTCAGTATGTACTAGTGAAGAGTTTTAACATGTCCTTAAAACAGGGGTGGGCAAACTGTGGCCCGGGGGCCGCATCTGGCTCTCCAGATGTTTTAATCCGGCCTTCGAGCTCCTGCTGGGGAGCGGGGTCCGGGGCTTGCCCCACTCTGCACAGCTCCCGGAAGCAGTGGCATGTTCTCCCTCTGGCTCCTATGCGTAGAGGCAGCCAGAGGGCTCTGTATACTGCCCCAGCCCCAAGAACTGCCCCCGCAGCTCCCATTGGCTGAGAACTGTGACCTGGCCATGCCTCTGCTTAGGAGCCATAGAGGGGGACATGCTGCTGCTTCTGGGAGCTGCTTGAGGTACACATCGCGCAGAGCCTGCACCCCTGACCTCCTCCCGCACCCCAACCCCCTGCCCCAGCCCTGATCCCCCTCCCACCTTCTGAACCCCTCGGTCCCAGCCCAGACTACCCTCCTGCACCCCCAACCCCTCATCCAGCCCCACCCCAGAGCCTGCACCCCCAGCCAGAGCCACACCCCCTTCCACACCCCAACCCACAATTTCATGAGCATTCATGGCTTGCCATACAATCTCCATACCCAGATGTGCCCCTCAGGCCAAAAGGTTTGCCCACCGCTGCCTTAAAACCTTAGATGAAAGTTGCTCCAGTGCAAAGTAGTATTAATAGATGAAATAATAATACAAATTTACAGTGATATTGAGTACCTGTGACTTCCACTGAGATCAGGATTTGGCCTAATGTGAACACTACATTAACTGGTGATGTGCAACAGGTTTGATGTTTGCTTTGCTTATGGTAAGTACCCTAAAACTTTGCATTGATATCACAATTTCATTCTGCTTGAGCCTTCAAACTCTTACTCAGCTAAGTCATCCTTACTCATGACAAAAGCCCCACTGGCTTCAGTGTAATTACTCACGTGAGTAATAAGGGTTACTCAATGTTTAAAGGTTTACAGCAGGGATCGGCAACCTTTGGCACACGGGTGCGGGAAGAGGCACGGGCCAAAGGCTGTGCTGGCCGCCACTTCCCGCAGCCCCTATTGGCCTGGGATGGCGAACTGCGGCCAGTGGGAGCCACGATCGGCCAAATCTGCAGATGTGGCAAGTAAACAAACTGGCCCGGCCCGGCAGGTTGATTACCCTGGAGAGCCGTGTGCAAAGGCTGCCAATCCCTGGCTTACAGGGTCTTGGGATGGAAATGTGGAACTGACTCATGAGACTTCTGGTGTTTTCCTTCTTACCAGAGATACAAGTAGACAGTGTTTCTCATGAGATATTAGTCCTATTGCTTCTGATCCAGATAGGAACCAGTGAAAAATGAGTTTTGAAGCAGGGGAAGAGTCATAAAACTTCAAAAAGAATCAGTTTGAATTTGGCTAATGGTGGATGAATGTTTATTTGATTCCCTTTAAAAACTTGCCTATGCCTAAAATTAGTTACTATTAAAAGCTGTGTGTGAAAGGTTGCGGGAAATTAGGGGAAAGTTTCTGTAAGAGTTATTTTTCTTTTATACACACACTTCTCATATGCAAAATTCTTCCCAAACATAATTGAATTAATTCAAGAACATCCATGTAAGACAAATATTAATATTCCAATTTTATTCTGATGGGGGGGGGGAATGGGGTGGGCAGAAAGGCTAAGGGCCTTGCCCAAGACTTGTATAAAGTCTGTATCAGGGCTGATACTTGAGCTTTGCAATTCCTCAGCCCTAGTCCTGTGCTCAAATAATTAGGCATCAACTCTCTTTGCAGACCATAATTTATGTATAAAAAATTAATGCTGGGATTCTCAAAGGGGCCTAAGATTTAGGCACACAGCACCTATTGAAAGTCAGTGAGAGTTAGCTGGAATTTTTAAAGTGCTCTAAGGGAAGTGAAACCCTAAGAATTGGTTATCTGCTTCTGCAACCTCACCAGGTATCAGAAAATCCTGGTACTGCTGGGTGAATAAGTCATAGCATATAATTTAGCTCTGTTAATTTATTCACAGAAAGATGCCAAAAATAACCTGTCCATTCTCTCTCCTTTCTCCTCCCAATCATTACTCGCCCTTTTCTAGGGCTTGTAGGACAGTATCTGGTGAATGAGTGATTTAACTTTTCTTTGCCCCAGCAGTTTAAGCATGAATAATCCATGTGCCCATTATTCTACCCTGGCTACAGAGCAGTATCTTTTAGTTCCCTTTCCAAACCCCTGCCCCCCAACACACAACCAAATTGTAGAGCAGCATTTTAAACTGCCTAAAATATAGACCTCTAGCACTGCCAGTTTTCCTTAGTGGTGGCTTCCAGGCAAAACCTTAATATTACTTGAACCTAAGTGTATGTATGTGTGTGTGTGTGTGGCGGGGGGGGGGGGATGTGTGATAATTCCACTGCTTAATTTGTAATAAAAAACGTGCCCGGACTCAAACAATTATTATTATTTTTTTTACATTCATAACTGATGCAGCAAGCCCAGAGCTGCCAGGGCTCTGAATTCCAAACCTAGAGGTGCTGGGGCACAAATTAAGCAGTGGGTAATTCCACAATGAAAACATCTGCATTAGAGGCTTCTGCAGTCCTCCCAGCTCTTTCGCAGGCGGGGTGTTGCTCAGCCCCTCAGAATTAGGACCGCTCGGAAGACTGGCCTGATTGGGGATCCCAGGAGGCTGGAGCACAGCGAGCCTGTACCATCTCCGCGCGAAGGGGAGCAGAGCGGGCAGGGGGAAGGCGGCAGAGGATGGCTGCGTCTGTGTCTGTTGTACTGGCCCGGGGAAGGAAAAGGAGGCTGGGAGGGAGGGGGCGCGCTGCAAGCTTAGGCGCCTGAGCGCCCAACTTCATCACCACGGACAGCCACCTCCGGGCTGAGTGCGCGTGGTCCCCTCGCCTCACCTCTGCATGGCCCAGAGCGCATGTAGCGCCTTCCTTTTGCTTTTGCTTTGAAAAGCAGGCAAGGGAAGGAGCGAGCAAGGGCCCCGGAGGAGGAGGCGGGAGGAGCCAGGGAAGGGACCGAAGCAGAGGGGAAGGCAGGCTGGGAAGGATTTTCCACTCTTTTTTTTTTTTTTTTTGCTAGCAGCGGCTGCTGGTGGCGGCGGCGGTGTTTCCTCCTGCTGGGAGAGGCGTGCAGGAGGAGACAGGCTCTGAGCCGCCTCATCTGCTGCGGGAGCCTCTCTGGCTCTGTGTGTGTGTGTGTGCGTGTGCGTGCGCGCGCGCCTGGGAGTGTGCGCGGGGCTCCCGGTCGGTGTGTGTGTGCGCGCGCACTGGCTATATATACCCGAGCGGGGAGGCTATTGGAAGCGTCTCTCAGCAGCGCTGCTCTATGCAGAAGGAACGGCTCAGCTGCAGTGGTGGTGGCCGCAGCATTAGCAACACCAACGTCTTTGCTCCCTTCCTCTCCTCTTGGCCCCCCATTCCCCTCCCCCGTTTGAGTGTTTTATTATCCTCCCCTCTCCTTGGTTCTTCCTTCGGCCCTTTTTTTGTCCAAGGGAGGCGCGCACACAGCAAGAAGGGAAAGAAAAGTACTGGGACTTATCCTGTTCTGCTCCAAACCCAGAGGCAGGAGGCGAAGAGGGGGTTTGGCTTCTACCACAAGGTAAAGCCCTGTCCCCCTTCCATTGCCTCCTCCCAGCAAAGAGAGAGGGAAGGCGGAAAAGTGGAGGAAAGCAGCTGTTCTGCGGTTGGCCTTTGGAGTAAAAGGAGCCGGGAAGGGAAGGATGGTTGTGGTCCCCCGAGCCGGCTGCAGGGCAGCCCTCTTCCTCTGGATTTTCAGCAGCATCAGCTGCAGAGCCAGGACTGCGCTCCCTACATCCCGTGAGTACCCTTTGGACAGAACCTTGCCCACTTTCAGCTCCGCATTAAGATTCCCACGGTGACTCCGGAGGGAGGTTTCTCTGTGTTTGAGCTTGTTTGGTTTGTTGTGTGCAGGCGCCTATGTGAAGTAACGCTCTGCTCAGCCAGTCAGCGGTGCAGCTGATTTGGGTGAAAGTTGGGAACGGGTACAGGATAGCTGGCTGGGTCTGCAGGGTGGACTTGACATTTCTTTTCCCAATTAGTTGGGTTGGGAATCGGGATCTGCAAGTACTGGATCTGGACAGCTGTGTGGAGGAAAAGGGAGACGTGGGCAAATTCCGCAATCAGTTTGGGGTGTGTATTTTGGAGAATAAAAAGCTTGGTATTTTGGTGGCGTGTTTGGAGGGAGCTGAGGCAAGATGCTGTTATCTTGGGAGTGAAGTTTTGCTTTCCAAGTTGTGTTGGCGCTGACCAGCCATTGCCCTCGCAGTGAGAAGTGCTAGCGAAACAGTTAATAAGTTCAGCATTTTATCTTCGGAAGAGAGCAAAGCACCTGTATAGGAACAGATCCTGCCGCCAGTAATGACAGCGCACTCGTTGATTTCAATGGGGGCATTAAACCTCTAATGTTGCAATGAGCTATTAGTTTGCAGCAAAATATTCGCAGGTAGATGTCAGTGTGAAGTATTTAGTTGTTTCTCTGTAGCCGATGCAGAGAACGTGCCATTTGAATGGTATTTTTGAAATAGATACTGACATGATGTGTGGCATTTACAAAGGATCTGTGGTGCTAGGGGGAAAAAAGAGACTTGTGGAAAACAGCCTTTTTATGGATAAGAACACGTTAAAATGTGGCAGATTTTTTTTTTTTGGGGGGGGGTGGATATGACCATTTTCCGGATCAAGCTGCGAACTATTTTGGAATGTATGTTGTATGGAGGTGTGAGAGGATCTCTTCATTTCTTTTTGTGTAGGTTTGAACAAAACTGTTATTAGGTTTGGGATCCGGAATACAACTGTACTTACCTGACTCACTGTTTTCCCCCCACTTCATATGGTCGGGTCTGAAAAAAAATCTAATGTGATTGTCCCAGGTTTGCCATATATTTAGACCATTATATGTATTTAACCAGAGACATAAAAAACAGACACTCTATTGTATCCTAAGCCTCTCAGGCTATAGTCTTCAGCTATTTTCCCCTTTCCCTCAGGAGCAACACCAGTACAGAAAATTATTACTTTTGACTTAATTGTTCATCTCAGTTTTGTTCTGAATGTGATTTCTTTGTACATTGTAATAGGTCATTGTGCATAACTGGAATACTCAGAAAAAGACATAGTAACTTAGGTTACCATAATTCTGTTCTTGGGACACAAACTCCCATGCAATTTTAGGTAATAGGTATTTTATAATGTCGTAGCTAACGTTTATAGTTCTGCTACAAGTTTAAATTTGAGAACAACATACAGTATCTTAAAATTGTCATAGTATTTGATTACACACTAAGCATATGTTTAACATTAGAAAAAGTTTTTATTAAAGATAATACTTCTAAAATAAAGGCAGGTAAAAAAGCATACTTGTCATAATGATAAAAAGTAAAAACTCACTGTTGTATGTTTCAGTTTTCTAGATCTTTGCAGATACTTAATGTATCTTAATTTGAAAGAGCACTATACACAAAACTCCTTATGCAGAGTATAGCGTTCACACTTCTTTTCTGATTCACTAAAAGTGAAATGTGGATTGGTTTATAGTCAATGGAAATATAGCTACAAAAAGATATCAATCTCCCTTACCATTGGCAACAAGACTGTGAACATGGTAGCATATGAAAAATGCATTCATGTCTGTTCAGAAACATTATAGTACTTGCTATTCCGAGTGCTAGCGAAATGGTTCTAGAGTAGGCACTCATAAATCATGATGTCTGTCAGCTAACTGGATATTCTGTTGCACACTTTGGTATACAAACTGATTATTTTGCATTTTTTAATTCTGTTGTCTCCAGCTAATTGCAAATTGAATTGATGACCACACTCTTTGAAGAGAAGCCAGTTGCCTCAGTTTTCTTCTTGGTTCTGGCTGGTGGAGACAATATGAGAATTCTCGTCGAGGATTTATAGACTTCATGAAATAAAAGGAATATTTATAATTTTAGCATACAACTAATTTCCACCCAAATTGTTGCTTTAGGCCCACTACTAAAAGCTTAAAAATATCTCCAATGTTTCACTACTGGAAAACATGAGTATAAACAATCTTTTTAATTTTTTTTCTAGAAAGAAGACTGTAAGTTTGGTGTACTATGAATGTACTAAATATTTGCATAAGAGACTTGTATCCATTACTCCCTTGTCTGATTCTGCTCCCATGGAAATAAATGTCAAATTCCCATTGGCTTCAGTGAGAGCAGAATTGGACCATGAGTTCTCATTTTCCATCTAGTTTCACTAGTGGGAGCAGATTGCATCTCAAGTTTTCATTTTCTCTGTACGTTCACTAAACCTCTCTATTTCACTGAAATGATGGCTGTCAGTTATTCTGACCATATATGTGTCAGTATGAAAATAAACATGTTATGAAAGTGATAAAATATACTGAAAGATGAATTGGGGAATCTGAGTCTGGGTCTTTAGTATAATAAGAATGCACCGAATACAAGAAACTAATATAGCATTATCCATGACACTCCTTTGATCATGGTTGCTTTTTAATTTGGTTGATATCTTTTCAAAACCTCATCAATAAGTTCTTCATATGGTATATTTCTGGTCAAGATTTAATAGACAGAAAGGGGATCAAAACTCTCTCAACTGTTTGAATCAAGTCTAATGAACAGCTCAACCAGGAGAGGTCATCACAAGACAAAAAGTAACATGGAAAATCCAAATTAAGTGCTTTTTTGCTACTTTACTTGGCTTAAGGATGTGATGGTAAGAAGAAAGTGACTGAGACTAACTTTCAGTTGATACATTCTCATTAAAAAAATAATTTGCCTACCTGATAAACATATTAGGATGAGTCACTCTTTGGATCATCTATTTCTAGGTAAAAGCAACCCTAATGTAAAAGCATTGCCTCTCTCAGCTAGAACTTGTTTTCAGTGACTGTTTATGTTCAACACAAGTCATTTCAGCACAGAATTTCTCACTACTAAATTGCATTTAAAGTCATATGAATGTGAATGCTTTTGCAATATGACCCATTCCACTATTTCAGCTGAAGCAGCAACTCATTTGCCCCTTTTTAACAACATTGTGCTGTGTTTAGCTGTATATACACATGGAAAATGTGTTTTGTCTTCAAGTTAGTCAGATTTTCCTGCACTAGCCTCAGCTGGGGAAAATGAGGGAGGTCTGAAGAAAAACATAAAATAGAAATGTGATATCCCCTTTCAAAGTGTGAGTCATGATACAGGAAGCCTCATTTCTAGGATGGTAAAAAGTAGAAATGGAGATATCTGTCTAACTCAGAGTTTTTGAATGTTGTATAGGTGGGGATGTGCAGGGAAGCCTGTCAAAATGGTGTCTGTTTTCTTACTTCGGAAAAGAATCAGAATAAACATTTTAATGAAATTTTTATACTTCAAGGTGAGAAAATGGGTCTTGACTATTTTATTACATTTAACTTTGTTCTTTTCTTTAGGTCCTATTCCATAAATACAAGGAAAAGATCTTAGAGGACTTAGGCCCAATTCTACAAAACATTTAAACTTGTGCTTAACTTTCAGCATGTGAATATCTCCATCTTTATCAAAGCACTTCAGGATGTACTTAAGGATAAGCACTTGTATAAGTCCCATTGAAGTAAATGGAGCTTGGCTTGCCATTGAAGTCAGTAGGGCTTAAGCTCGTGCTTAAAAGTAATCACATGCTTAAGTGTTTTGCTGAATTTGGCATGGCCAGCCATATACCTCTGATTATCTCTGTACACTTCTTTTGCACTAAAATTAAAAAGAGAAACCAACAAGCAGTTTGTTTTTAAAAATTTCAGTTAACATTAATCTTGTATACTTCATGGTAGGTGACTAGCTGAATGAATAAACTTTATATATATATAAATATTGCGTTATTTGTGAATGAATAAATTTATACAAAATATTCTGCTAATCTATTATAAAATTGGTGGTAACAGAAGAATATTCTTTCACCTTACTGAAACAGTGTATATTGTCTCAGCCCCAGTTTGGCCAAAAACAAGAAAAAAGTAATCTGCTATTCCAAGGAGATGAAAGGCCTGTGTTTCAAAGGGCATTAAATCATGTGCTTGGACCTCCATGCACAAACTGATTGCATATGCTTACCAGTGCATATAAAGTAAGATCCAAAGCCCATTGGAGTTGATGTGAGGCTTTCCATTTACCGAATAGGCACTGAATCACTTACCTATATTATGGAATGTGCACATGCAAAAACTATTTGTGCTTGGTATTTTTTTTTATGCAAATTATCATGTGTAATAACAAGTGATTAGACAAAAAATTGTGCATGCAGGTGAAGCATTCAGTGATGTGCAAGCTCAAACAAAAGCCATATGTTGAAAATTTGGCCCTATGGGTTTTGACTGCTTTTCTTCCAAACAAATCAAATGTCTTTTCTGAATATTCCCTCATGTTTGTTCTTGGGTATCATTAGTGCGTGTAAGCAGCAGAAAAGAGTGTTTCATTGAATACAATAACTATATTTAGTATTTTAAACAGACATTGAAAACTACAGCTGAATTTGGCTAGCTCACATCACATTGGAGGTATGACATGCAACTTTTTTTCTGGAGTTCTTTAGTTGTTTCAACTTGGATCTTTAAACCTTATAAACAATCACCTGGCATGTTCAATTTTTAGTAATGTTAGCAATATTTAAGACTTGGAAATATTCTAATATTAAAGCAATAAGTTACACAAAGCCGCATGTGCCTGTGCATTCTCTTTCTCCATAGATAGGACTGATTTGCATCTGGTTAGTACAGTTTGACCTAGGTGGATGTAGCCTCCTGCTTAATGTGTGCACAACACTGAACTGCTGAGGGGGCACTGACCACCCACAGTAGCACCCTGACCCCCACACTGTAACCCAGGCCTGGTAAGGAGTGGAAGCCAAGGGGAGGAGCTGTTTTGGAGCGTGAGCCCACACAACACTCAAACCACAGTGACAGCTCCTGTTCCATGGGTCCGGGCCCAGTTCCAGGCCAAACCTGAGCAGCACTACAATCCTGGGCTCCAGATCACAAAGTGTAAGGCCCAGCTGGTCTTCAAATCAGGCTGCCAGGAAGGAAACACCTCCACGCTGCCACCAGGAGCAGCTGTAACTAGCTTGTCCTCCATACCCCACTCTGGACACAGACTCTGGGAAGTCCCACCTCAAGGGATCCAACAGGCAGCAGCCTCTTGGCTCTCTGCCTTATATAAACCCAAGGGGAGTTCCAGGAGGTGTTCCTGCAACAGTGTGGATCTCCTGTAGCTGCTATGACCATTCTTAGTTTGTGCTCTCAAGCTCAAGCTTTGACCTTGGCTTGATTTGGATTTTGCCACCTGGAACCAAAAACCTTGTTTTAATAGATTCTTGATTAAAACATTCATATTTGCAATCTGGCTTCCCTAGTGATATCCCACTTAAACTCCTGCATCACACAATTCTAATTCCACAAACCTTCACACCTATCTATCAAAATAGATTACCTGTGTGATGGTGACATAATGAGATATGTCTCCTGTGAAATAAAGTACAGTGATTGTAAGATGACTTTCACAAATGATAAGCAGATTAAATATATTATATTCATTTAATTCATTAGCACTAAAGTATTCATGGAATAATATGTTCAGCTCATTGAAAAATAGGCATTAAAGGCAAATGTTTGAGTGGGCCTCCTTAAGGGCACCTTTAAAATGTGTCATTATGTAAACACAAAAGTGGCTACTTACAGTTGCAAACAGTAATGATGCATGCAAATGAAAAAAAAAACCTGATATGCAAAGTAGCATTCCTGTATTATATTATCCAATCTTAATGTGCAAATGCAAGTTTTGAATGTGAAAAATGGTGTCCTCCACTGAAAAATGAACCTTTCTGTTTTTTTTTCTAGGTTTAACTTTTCCAGCAGCAATTACCAAAAACACGTGTTTCACAAATGACTTTATAAACTCTACATACAGGAATGCAATAAAAAAATATCCAACATTAAATCAATAAGTTGTTTATATACTGCATGCTGTGTGAAACTCTGTTTTGTCATAGGGAGTGCAGTGTGAGTATTAAGGGCAATATATGGTCCCATGTGAGGAAATCTTGCTTTATCAATCATAATTATGTTTGAAATAATTATACATACTTGGTAAACATATTTAAATATTGACTTCCCTCTTCACTAAAAAGCAACAGAAAAACTGTTATGAGTAAACAACATATACATAGAGAAAAGTTTATATAAAAATAATTCACTTGAAGACTAATAAGAGTCCCTCTGAGGCCCCAATTCAGTAGTCCATCCCTATTAGTAAAGAACTTAAGCATATAGTTTAAATTAAGCATAGGCTTAGGTGCTGAATGAGTTACTGAATAATGTTCCTGAGTTCATTGAAAAATGCTGGACTTTAGCGCATGATTAAATGCTTTGTTGATATGGGGCCATAATTATCATAAACACATGTAGGAATCAAAGTTGAGGAGGAGGGTAAATGTGCCTTCTGATTATATCACTGGCAGTATGACAGTAGATATTCATCCTTTTTTAGTACATTAATGCTTAAAAATGCAAAGTACAGAAGAAAATGTTATGATTACTTAATGTTTTATTTCTGAATCTGTTAATAATCTTCTAGCAACATTACATTTTATTTTTAAAAAATAATTATCTCCTGCTAGCATGAAAATGAAGATGATAAAAATATATATAAAAACATTCTTGAGGAGAAACATCCATATTTGTGATTGAAATACACAGTAAGAGGGTGACAAGATTCTCCTGCTTGCTTACCCTGTTAGCAGGTATTAGATTTCTGCAAGGAGATGCAAATTAATGATTGCTGAGTCACTCAGGCAAACATAGCTCCATACTGAACAGGAGATGTGGTAGCCCTCGGCAGAGGCAGCTAGGGTTTGAGACCAGCCCTGATGGAGGGAAGAGCTAGGGAATAGGCTGAAGTGCTTATAGGGCTATTTTGGAGTTATTAAAGGTAGTAAAACCAGACTCCAGAAGCAGGTGTCTTTCTGACTCTACAGTGAGTATGCATGTAGCTTGTGTTTGGAGTTGAGTGGGGTGACTGTGAAGTTTCACTTTCCAAGCTTACTCTTACCTTTCTAACACTTTTACAAAACAAGTTTTATTTTCTGAATCTAGAGTAACAAAGATCTCATTCCACTGCGTTCCCCTTCCTCTTTTCTACTTGTATCACTTTGTAATTTGGCTTATAGGGAGAATAGTTGCAGTGTAGGTAGGTTGACATGAATATTTTTCTGTGAGTCTGGTGTCCTGTTTTACGGGCTTGCCCCTGTCAGGCCTTCAGATTAAAGGTGGAGTTATTTACATTAGTCTATACATGGATTTTGAAGACATGTGTATTAAATGTTTAATTCAAATGTGCTCAGAGTTCACTTTGGCATTGAAGGAAAAAGTGCTTGTGTGTCTGGGACAAAGGGTAGGATGAGAGCCAGAAATTTAGGATATTTGTCCTGAGCTAAAAGTGTGCTGTAAATTTTTAATTACATGTGGGTTATTGCAGTGCCCTGGCATCAATCCCTGGAAAATATAGAGTAGGCTGTAGGTTGGGGTTTGTGTTTAGTGTTTTTTGACAGCTGTTTATTTACTTTTGGAATGTGATTATGGAGGGAGTGTCCCACAAGCAATGAAAAAGAGACGCCTTGGGGTATCTGTGCTTGAGGCAATCTAATGAAATGTCTGTGTGGAAGCATGTAGTCACTGAAGGAGAGTAATACAATCTGCATAGAATGAAATATGACATCTGTTTATATTTGTTACAGATTGATGGCTTAATTGGACAGGCCAATGGCTCAGACTATGTTTTTTCAATCAGATATTACGTTCCTTTTCCTTGGAATAATTATCCATTTAGGTAAATTTTCTTATTAAAAGCATCATACAAATTCTGCTCTGTCTTACATCTGTGTAAATCTCAGATAACTGCACTGAAGTCAATAGACTCCCTCTAGAGTTACACTAGTGCATCAGAGAGCAATATTTAGCTTATAGTTTAGTTACAGGTTTGTCAGGTCTGCTAATGTTGTTCCATATATCAGCTATTTATCTACAAGCAGTGACTGTTTGATATGATTGGATTGCTGATACATGTACAATTATTGGATATAGGTAATATAGCTTATAAATCATAACAGTTCAAAGGTTTTAAGTTGGTTGAGTCGTTTGAGCTAACAAATAGAGAGGACCACTAAATACCATGGTGTTTGATTTTCATTCAGTACCTGTGTATTTCATAAAATTAGAATGGGAAACATTGCAAATACTATATCAGATTTAACTACTGCATGCACTTATATCATTCTTTTCTCTTACAGAATAGCATTCATTGCTAGGTACTTTACATTTCTGCAGGTAGGGTGTACAGGTATTGTGGATTAAATTTCTTTGTCAGACAGGGACAGGTATAACATGCCATGAAAAGGTATTAGTTTCTTTTGTTTCAAACTGAAAGAAGTCCCTGTATACTGTGATACATTAGCATAGAGTTTGCCAGTTGATTGGTAGAGACATGTACCCTGATTTTATTGGCTCTTGACAGCTTTGCCGCATAGCTTCTGGATTTTTCCCCTTCTGCTATAGGTGCCCCACATAGCCAATGAAAAACTTCTTACGTACTAAGTGAGAGAGTTAGATTGGAAAGTTTTACTGTAGTATTAGAGTGTAGGAAAGACCTTCATTTTCTTTACATTATCCATCAATGAAAACAGTAGATTATGCTACCTAGTCAGTTTTCATTTTCTAAAAACTGGGGAGGTTCCTGTTTTCAGAGCTTGCCCATTTTACTTTTTCCAAACTCTCCCACCCAAAGATGTATTGTCCTGGTTTTGTAACCAGCAGCACACTGCACACCTTAAACAGCTAAGACCTAAGCCAAAATGAAGTGAAATGGAAGCCTTGATGCATTACTTAAATGATCCCTTGCAGTGCCCTCCTCCCTTAGTATGTCTGTCTTGCTTTTCATTTGAAAATCTGGTTACCCAATCGGATCTTCAATTCTAGAGAAGAGGGGAAGCAGTATGGATTTTATTACTCCTAGTTTTTTCAGTATGGACTTATTAACCCACAGCCACTTCTATGCAACCTTTTCTCTCATTCCCCTCACAGGAGCTAGTACTTCTCAGGAGGGCACTTGCACTGCCAAACGCACATGAAATTAGTAGTAAAATGTCCTGACATTTTTCACTCCTTCATGTGTGCAGACACTGTGAGATAACCAAAAAAAGAATTATTGCTGTAAAATGAGCCATGATGCTGGCGGATGGGGAGCTGGGGAGGGCTAGGCATAAATGTCTTAAGAACCCAAATTTCCTAGTGGATTCTTAAAGTCTGTTGTAATAATTTAGGTGGAATAAATAGTCCAAAAGTGTTAACATAACTCAGGCATTGTCCAAAATTACACAGTTTTAAACAAGGCACGGGGTTTGGTATACAGAAACCTCAGCCTGCTTAATGCCATAGCAAACACACCTTTGAACATTGTTTGTATCCTTTTATTAAAGATAAAGAAAGGAAGGGAAAGAGTTAAATGATTTGACATCTAAAGTATTAAATAATGATTTCATTTTAACAACATCCATTTTCCCCCTTTCCCTTTATCTAAAGAGAGTTTTTAGAAGGAAAAGCCCACTTGTTCGATAGTCTCTTATATGGCAAATAAATAAAGATGGCAATAATTATCCTTTTGGGGAAAAGAGAAGAAGTTAGTTGAGATGGGCTGGAGCTGTTCTTTAGATCAGTGGTTCTCAAACTAGGGCCGCCACGCATTCAGGGAAAGCCCCTGGCGGGCCGGACTGGTTTGTTTACCTGCGACATCCGCAGGTTCGGCCGATCGCGGCTCCCACTGGCCACGGTTCGCCGCTGCAGGCCAATTGGGGCTGCAGGAAGGGCGGCCAGCATGTCCCTCGGCCCACGCCGCTTCCTGCAGCCCCCACTGGCCTGGAGCGGCGAACCGTGGCCAGTGGGAGCCGCGATCGGCCGAACCTGCGGATGTCGCAGGTAAACAAACCGGTCTGGCCCGCCAGGGGCTTTCCCTGAACAAGCGGCGGCCCTAGTTTGAGAACCACTGCTTTAGATCATAAGAATATCCATAATGGGTCAGATCAGTGATCCTCCTAGCCTAGTGTCCTATCTTCTGACAGTGCCCGGTGCTAGCTGTTTCAGAGAGAATGAACAGAACAGGGTAATTTATTGAGTGATCCATCCCCTGAACTCAGTTATACTTTTGGCTTTCACAACATCCCCTGGCAATGAGTTCCACAGGTTGACTGTACATTGTGTGAAGAACTTCCTTTTGTTTGTTTTAAACCTGCTGCTTATTAATTTCATTGGGCAACCTCTGGATAATGTGTTATATGAAGGGGTAAATACAGTAACTCCTCACTTAACATTGTAGTTATGTTCCTGAAAAATGCGACTTTAAGTGAAACGATGTTATGCTAATCCAATTTCCCCATAAGAATTAATGTAAATGGGGAGGGGGGATAGGTTCCAGGGAAATTTTTTTCACCACACACACACACACACAGTTTTAAACAAACAATTTAATGCTGTACACAGCAATGATGATTGTGAAGCTTGGTTGAGATGGTGAAGTCAGAGGGAACTTAGGGGAGTGGAGAACTGGGGAGCTGATGGGAGGCTGCCAGTCCACCCTGGTTCCAAGCCCCCACCTGGCTCCAAAGGGCTGTTCTTTCTGCAAGCAGTGGACAAAGCAGGCAGCTGCCAAACAACATTATAAGGGAGCATTGCACAACTTTGAACAAACATGTTCCCTAATAGATCAGCAATGTAACAACAAAACAACGTTAACCGGGACGACTTTAAGTGAGGAGTTACTGTAACATTTCCTTATTCACTTTCTCTACTCCATTCATGATTTTATAGATCTCTATTAAATCCCTGCTTAGTCGTCTCTTTTCTAAACTGAGAAGTGCTAGTCTCTTTCATGTCTCCTCACATGGAAGCTGTTCCATACCTCTAATCATTTTTTGTTGCCTTTCTCTATACTTTTTCCACTTCTAATGTATCTTTCTTTGGAGATGGGGCAACAGAACTGCTCATGGTATTCAAGGTGCCGGCATCCCATGCATTTACATAGTAACATTAAGATATTTTCTGCCTTATTATCTATCCCTTTCCTAATGTTTCCTAATATTCTAATAAATTTTTTGACCACCACTGCCCCTTGAGTGGATGTTTTCAGAACTATCCACAATGACTCCAAGATTTTTCTTGAGTGATAAAAGCTAATATAGACCCCTTAATTTTGTATGTATAGATGGGGTTATATTTTCTAATGTGCATTACTTTGTATTTATCAACACTGAATTTCATCTGTCATTTTGTTGTCCAGGGTCACCTAGTTTTGTGAGATCCCTTTATAACTCTTAGTTAAATCCAAAACAGACTACAATCTTGAGTAATGATGTGTCATCAGCAAACTTTGCCACCTCACTGATTACCCCCTTTTCCAGATCACGTATTAATATGTTGAACAGTACTGGTCCCAGAACAGAACCTTGTGGGACCCTGCTATTTACCTCTCTTCATTCTGAAAACTGACCATTTATTTCTACCCTTTTCTACCTATCTTTTAACTATTTAGTGATCCATGAGAGGGCCTTCCCTCTTATCCCATGATTGCTTAAGAGACTTTGGTGAGGGACTTTGTCAAAGGCTTTCTGAAAGTCTAAGTACACTAAATCCACTGGATCACCCCTCTCCACATGTTTGTTGACACACTCAAAGAATTCTAATAGATTGGAGAGATGTGATTTCCCTTTACAACAGCTATATTGACTCTTCCCCTACATATTTTATTAATCTGTGTGATAATTCTGTAGCCTTTTTAAACTTTAAATTGACTGTAGTGATTTTTGTATTAAACTAGCATGGGTTCAGCTCCTGTTGCTACAGTTTCAAACTCAACAGAGTGAAAATCACCTCTGGTGCTTTTCTCAAATTTGGAGACTCCAAAAGCACAAATACCAAGGATAGTGACTACAGACACAGTCACAAGTACTAAGTCTTATCTGTACCATAAGTTTTATTAAAGCAATAAGTAAAGTTACAATTACCCATGCACATATAAATCCTACAGAAATCCATGCAATGACTAAGACTGGATGTCATAGTTTTATCCCCAAAGATATGCTAGGATCTGATGGATCTCTCAGCAGACAATCATTAACAGAGATGTGGTTGCTGCTGGGGTCTTCTCTTGGGGTCTGTGACAGGGTGGACTAGGCTCAGAGGCACCTTGCTGGAAGCCTCAGGGTCCTGCCACACCCATCCTAGGAAAAGAGCAGTAGAAAAATCTTCCAAGCTGCCCAGAGGGGCTGCAGGAAAACAGCCAATCGGGGGAAGCTGAAAAGGGCTAGCCAGTCAGAGGGTTGCAGGCTAGTATAAAAGAAGTTGCAGTGCAGACCAAAGTCGGTTCTTTGCTGGCATCAGAGAAGTGCAGCTGGTGCTCCTGACTGGCTAAAGGGACTGCAGCACCATGGACAGCTCAGTGCTGGTAGGGACTGGGAGAGCAAGAAAGAGCTCCTGGGTGATAAAATGAACTAATTGGCTATAATTCTTTACTATAGCTCAGGGATTGGCAACCTTTGGCACACGGCCTGCCAAGATAAGCACCCTGGTGGGCCGGGCCGGTTTGTTTATCTGCTGCATCCACAGGTTCGGCCGATCGCGGCTCCCACTGGCCGCGGTTCGCCACTCCAGGTCAATGGGGGCTGTGGGAAGTGGCGTGGGCCGAAGGATGTGCTGGTCGCTGCTTCCTGCCGCCCCCATTGGCCTGGAGCGGTGAACCGCAGCCAGTGGGAGTTGCGATCGGCTGAACCTGCAGATGCAGCAGGTAAACAAACCATCCCAGCCCGCCAGGGTGCTTACCCTGGCGGGCCGCGGGCCAGAGGTTGCCGATCCGTGCTATAGCTTCAACCAATTTGCCTGTTACTGAAGTTAGGCTTACTGGCCAGTAATTGCCAGGATCACCTCAGAAACTTTTAAAAAAATTGGGTGTTATATTAGCTATCCTTCAGTCATCTGGTGCAGAGACTGATTTAAGTAATATGTTACATACCATAGTTAGCAATTTCATATTTGATTTCCTTCAGAACTCTTGGATGAATACCAGCTGATCCTGGTGACATATTATTGTTTAATTTATCAATTTGTTCCAAAATCACCTCTATTGACACCTCAATCTGGGACAACCTCTTGTTGCTGTTAAAGTCCAAAACCAGGTATGGGATTGAGCTGGAGCTGGTATTGGTAGTGATGTCATCTGGCCCAGTCTGGTCAGGACATTTCTGAGGATTAGGATGTAGGTGGCCTGGGGACCCAGGAGACAGTGTGGGTGGCAACCAGTATGGTGAAGCTCGCTCCAGTAACCTATGTCTGTTCTTTCAATTGTTCTTCGTTTTGTTTTTCCCTACAAAATCTTCCTTTTAAGAACCCAAAAGGGAGTGTTGGGTGGAATAGCCCATCTCCTCATTATTTCATACACCAATATATCAATATGGCTCATTAATGTCTGACTCCACATCTCCTGTTTTTAAGAAGCATAATTTTTTTATATTAGTTTATTCCTTCTCCTTTTCACACCTTTTCCCCATCAATATCTGTTATAAGTTATTGTAATATTTTATGAACTTTCCCATACTTTTTACAGTTGAGCTTACAATTTGGGTAAATTTGCAGGCCTAGTTGTCACAACAGTTCCATGGATCCTCAAAGAGATTTTAGAGGTTTAACTCTCCTTCATTTCAATGGGAGCTAGGTGCCTAAATCCCTTTGAAGATCTGGGCCCATGAGTTTAAAGGAACATGGATTCTTTTGCCTCAGAAGCGTTAAGCAGACATACAGTCACAAGCTGGCCCTTTAAGAGGGAGCAGGGCCAGTGCACCTGTCTCACCAGCTTGCTTCAATTGGGCTTACAAGAGGCACCTGGCCTTAGGGCAGTAGTGGGCAACCTGCATGTGGCCAATTGGGGTAATCCCCTGGTGGGCTGCGAGACATTAGGTTGTCCATCCGCAGGCATGGCCACCTGCAACTCCCAGTTGCCACGATTTGCCATTCCCGGCCAATGGGAGCTGTAGGAAGCGGCACGGGCCACAGGGATATTTTCCTCAAGGACTATTTGAGAACTTGGGGAAATGTGGGAAACTCCTGGCTTTTGTTCTGAGGGGAATGTGTCATGTTCTAGGATGAGTATGGTGTATCTGGAGAAGATGTTTGGATGGATATGGAAAAGGGCAGGGAGCTGCCTGTGAGAGAGGCATAGTTTGTTTTTTTCTTTTGTGAGTTGGGGAGAGGCATGTTACAAGCCAGCTGAATCCTTAGATGAAATTGGGCCCAGTGCTCCTGTTCCAGACCAGGTATGCCCTGGATTGGTGTAATGAGGCAGGAGGGGCGCCTCTGGGAGTTACAATGAGAGCTCACAATCCTGAGAGGAAGAGTCTGGAAGGGGATGCTTAGGAAAGAGAAACCATGATTGTCTCAAAGCAGCAGTTAAGTGCTGCAGGGAACAAGACTGGCTCATGCAGAGACATTGACCTGTGACCCAGCTCTGGGTAGGGGTTGGGGGACTCCCGTACCTAAGTGGAAAGAGACTGAATAGGGTTTGGGGACTGGAGGGCCAGAGTGTGAGGACTATATAAATTGGACCCCAGGAGGGGAGTGTTTTGATTAACTTTAGCCTATGAACTATCATTTATTGAGCAGCCTGAGACAGGAAACTGAGGTGAGGGGTTTCTTGTAGGGCTGCCCTAAGGCCACCTGGGGAGGCTACTCATTGACATCCTCTTCCCTGTAGAGAGAGCACATGAAAACCACTCAGTATTTACCTTCCCCCCTCCTATTCTGCACATTTGTCAGTGGGTCACTGAACAAATGCAAGCTAAAATAATATCAGAGTCCCAGAAAAATAAAAGCCCTGTTCAGAAAAAGTCAATTAATTCCAGAATGAAGATCTACTCAATGAAGCTGAGAAAAATGTGAAAACCAAAGCCTATTTTCATTAAATACATATTCCCAGTAATCTTCATTCATTGCACTCCAAATAGCCCTGTTTTATTTCTAAAGGATAAATGACAAAGTGGAGTACAGTATGTCACTGAGAAGGAGAGAGAAAAATTGGCTTAAGATGCACAGAGCAACAACTTGTATGACTGAAGTAAAACTCAACTTTTTAGCTTTCCCTTAGGTCCTTAATTCCTTTAACTAATCACTTTGTTCCTTTTTCAGTAAGTGACTTTTATTGAGTTCTTTTTTAGATTCCAGAACAAGGTTTCAAGAATTACTTCTGTGCTATCAATGTGGGGAAATAAGAGGTAATGCAGACAAAGCACAAGATTGTACCTGCTCCCAGAGAGGAGGATCAACAATTTTCTCTTGGTTCCTATATGGGAAGATATGGAGGCTACTTCTCTTTTGATCTTGTATTGTTTGTGCTCAGGGAGTAGAAGGACAATGATGCTGCTGACATTTGCTTCTACAAAGAGGGCTGCACTAGGGGGGAAATGGGACTAGGAACTGATGGATGGATACTGTCAAGACTCCTTCCCCACTCTGAATTTTAGGGTACAGATGTGGGGGGCTGTATGAGAACTTCTAAGCTTAACTACCAGCTTAGATCTGGTCCACTGCCACCACTCCCAATGTGCTAATTCCCTTCCCTGGGTAGCCTTGAGAGACTCTTCACCAGTTCCCGGGTGAGTACAGATCCAAACCCCTTGGATCTTAAAACAAGGAGAAATTTACCATTCTCCCTCCTTTCTCCCACCAACTCCTGGTGGATCAAGATCCAACCCCTTTGGATCTAAAAACCAGGGCCGGCTCTAGGATTGTTGCTGCCCCAAGCAAAAACAATTTTGGCTGCCCCCCACCCCCAGCCCTGCCTCAACTCTGCCCCTTCCCCAAATCCCCAGCCCTGCCTCCTCCCCCCAGGCTCTCAAGCCTAGGAGAGAGGGAGAGGGAGAAGCAGCGTGTGCGCCGCGGCCACTCGGGGTCTCCCCCTCCCTCCCTCCCAGGCTCTCAAACCCGGGAGGGAGGGGGGAGCAACGGCGTGCGAATCAGCTGTTTCGCGGGCCGCGGCCACTCGGGATCTCCCCCTCCCTCCCAGGTTTGAGAGCCTGGGAGGGAGGGGGAGCAGTGGCGCATGAGCGGCAGCAGCAGAGGTGAGTTAAGGTGCTTGGTGCCTAGAGCCGGCCCTGCTAAAAACAAGGGGAAAAAAAATCAGGTTCTTAAAAAGAAGGCTTTTAATTAAAGAAAAAGGTAAAAATCATCTCTGTAAAATCAGGATGGAAAATAACTTTACAAGGTAATCAAACTTAGAGAGCCCAGAGGACCCTCCTCTAGCCTTAGGTTAAAAGTTACAACAAACAGAGGTAAACACCCTAGTAAAAGGTACATTTACAAGTCGAGAAAACAAAGATAAAACTAACACGCCTTGCCTGGCTGTTTACTTACAAGTTTGAAATATGAGAGACTTATTCAGAAAGATTTGGAGAGCATGGATTGATGTCTGGTCCCTGTCAGTTCCAAGAGTGAACCACCACCAAAACAAAGAGCACAAAAGCCTTCCCCCCCACCAAGATTTGAAAGTATCTTGTCCCCTTATTGGTCCTTTGGGTCAGGTGTCAGCCAGATTACCTGAGCTTCTTAACCCTTTACAGGTAAAAGGATTTTGGAGTCTCTGGCCAGGAGGGATTTTATAGTATTGTACACAGGAGGGGTGTTACCCTTCCCTTTATAGTTAGGGCAGATACTGAACTGCTCTGAAATGGCTGCATTTGTGTTCTGAGAATTAATGTTCCTACTTAAACACAAAGGTGACTTTGATCATTTTATCCTGTGTGTTTTAGGAACCCAAGTCCAGTTGATTTTAGATGTGACTTAGGCCCCTCAGTGCCTACATCCATTTTGCAAATGTGACTTAGATATCTAAAGGCCTGTCTACATGAACAATTAAACTGTGACAAACTGGGGTGTGAATTTATCCAGCAAAGACCTGCTGTGGTCCAAGTGTCCATGTGCATCCTGTTTCTAACCTATTAACATTTTGTTAGTGCTTTGATCTAGTCTTTGAAACCAGGCTAGCTCAAAGCACATTAACTGCATATGGACAGATAGACATCAACAGGCTAGTTTGGGGGTAGACTCACACCAGCTTGCTGTGTTCTAATTAGTTATGTAAACAAGTACTAAATCACTTAGGTCCAGATTTCAAAACTTTAACTTTAGACACCTAAGTCCCACTGATTTCAGTGGGAGTTGGGCACTGAAGTACCTCTCTGAATCTGAGCCTTAGCCACAGAAAACTGAAAAGCAGTGCCTAAATACCTTTTAAAAATGAGCCAAAGTGCCTAAATCACTTTTCTAAATGAGACTTTGGTTAAAATTGTCAAAGCACCTGTTTCTAAAAGCTCCTGCTTGCAGGTACAAATCTGCATCATCCCCTGCAGGGGGCTGCTTGGGATACTTTTTATGTAAGATACAGCATTGTGCCTGACAACAATACATTCTTAAAGCTCAAAAGTGGCAGTCTTGAAGCTAAATTACACCTTTATTACAAATGTGAAGCAAAATTAAAACAGCGTTTAAAATGCTTTTTATTCTCTCAAATTCTTCAAGCTTGCCAACTGCTGCTGTTCATTCCAGATATGTCCAAGAAGAACACACTTAAAGAGCTGCTGAATGTGCTAGGTATGCCCCAACAATTAATAGATATCCAAGGAGGGCTTGATCCATCTCCAGTTGAGGTCAGTCACAAAACCCTCATTGACTTCAATGAGACCCTGCAATATTTAACTGAGTAAGAGCTGAATACTTTAAAAGGAGTTGATTAATTTAAATGGAAGTTTAGAGCTTAACACTTCTGAACATTCAGCCCAATAACTATAGCAAGATAAGTGGAAAACCAGTAGATGAAGGATTAACAGCCTCATGATATAGTACTGATTATCTTCTAGAGTAAGGGCCAGATTCTGGTTTCCTATTGTGGCTGCCTTTTGCACACTGGTACAGTCTTGAGATTTGTACTCTTGCTACAAGGGATAAAGAAGTGGTATCATGGCCCATAGATATGTCTAGAGAGGCATGTTGCCAGTCTCAGTAATTTGCAAGCAGAATGCCTCTAGCTACTGCTATTTGGGTGCTACGCTTTAGATTCAGACATTACAATAGACCCTATGCCTTTTGTTTCATTTTCCCTCTCTCATTTTTTATCTTAACACTTTGGCACAGCCTTCAGTCATTTTTTTGTCTTTAGTTGCTGCTTCCTAAATTTGAAAACAAGCCTCTGATCTCAAAGGAATCATTCCTGGAATGATGTAGGCACAATGTGAAACTACTTTCTATGGACTTTCACAGTATACATGTCCTTTTGTCATTTTTCCTATGCTTACCTCCTGTTGATGTCAACTAACTATTTGAGCTATTATAGAATTAGATGGTCTTGATCCTATTTTTCAATGAGCTAAGTTTGGCCCCTATGAATTCTGTGAGTATAATGGATCCACTTATCTAAAAGCAGATTTTTATTTTTTTAAAAAGCTAGTTTGAGAGTTGGGTTTTTAATGGATTCCAATAATATTTTATTAAAGTACCGGAATATATTCTTGTCATAGAATTTTAACAGATTCTTAAAGAAATTACTTGAGTAATCAGGGCCAGCCCACAACATTTTGGCACCTGAGGCGGGGAGCTCAGATGACACCCCCATGCTCCCTTGCTTGGGCCAAAACTTTGAAAGGTTTCAATTCTGCTTTCTTCCTGTTCTACTCCTCTCATGGTACTACTCTGCTACCTACCACTACCAACTTAAAATGCCTTGTTCAAAAACTTTAAGTAACTTTCAAATGCCTGAACAGCAAATGAAACTTTTGTCTTCATAGTAAACACTGGCATTTTTAGCTGTTTGAATAATCAGTGGTACTTTCCATGCCTTCTTGGTTGCAAAGATTTGAACTGGTTCCTGAAGGTCCACAGTCTGGGCCAGCTCATGCGCTATTGAGATGGTTGCAAGGCTGACCAGCCTCTGTGTCATTGTGGAGCATAGATGTGTTTTTATTAACTTCAGCTTGGAGAAGCTGCATTCTCCACTGGCAACTGTTACAGGAAGGGTTAAAAAGTATGCGCAGAGCAACAAAAGCATTTGTAAAGAGGGTGGTCACCTTATTTGTGCACATATATTCCAGAACAGCCTTTGGAATTGATCCTGCTGAAATGTATCTTGAAAGGGCTTTCAGTTCATCACCTAAATCACTCACATCAATATTGCGCATGTGATCATGTGTCACTGTCTCTAGTGCCCTGCATTGCTGGTGTAGGTCTTCTTCAGGTATAGTGAGGAGTTTTGGAATATCATACAACATCCCAAATATACTGCTGTGTTCCTTGAGCTGCATGAAACGTTCAACTGACAATATTGCACAATCTAGCACCTGGTTTAAGAATTCAACTTTGAATTGTTGTTTGGGGTCTCTTATGGGATTATCCCATGCCTCATAATCAAAATGTTCTCTTCTTCAGTAACTCTTGTATTCTTGAATGGGTGGGAAAATAGCTTCAGTGTGAAGTTCCTCTGCCAACTTCTGTGCACTCTTCAGAATGTTCTGAAATCCCTCATCTGACTGGTAAGACTGTTGGTATGACTTTGCTTTGTCTAGTTGTTCCATTGCTCCAGATATATCAAGGTCAACACCTTGGAGTCTCTTGCTTACAACATTTATTTGAAACAGGATGTCATGCCACAACACAAAGTCACACAGAAATTTGACGTTATGTATGTTTCTGGTGATTCCATTTCCTCTGCCACTGTTCTCCCATGAACAGTTCCTGTCATAGAATTATCCTCCATAATGGCAACTATGGCATCATCTATCTTCCCAATTTGGTGTTTGATAGGCTTTATTGCCTCCACTTGACTTTCCCATTGTGTGGCACTCAGTGGTTTGTGTCAGAGAGGCGGTTCCCAGATGTTGCTTCAAAATTTGCCATCGATGAGTCGATGCAGAGAAAAATACATAGTTGCTTTGAATGACATTAAAAAATTCAGAAGCCTCACTAGAAGCTGATGCTGCATGACTGACCACCAAGTTCAATGAATGAGAACTGCATGGGACCAAAAAAAAGCTTGAGGGTTTAACTCTCGGATCCATGTCTGCACTTCTCTGTTCTTTGCTCTCATGTTGGCACCATTATCCTAGCCCTGACCTCTCATGTTAGAGATCACAATTCCCATATCTTCCAGCTTTTTAAGAAGCACATTTGATGATACTACAGCTCCTGTAGTATCATCAATGTCAATAAATTCTAGAAAATGCTTTCTGACAGTCACAATTGCAGGGACCTTTTCACTAGGTTCTGTTGTTGTTACAAAACGCACCATTAAAGTCATTTGTTCTGTATAGCTGATGTCAGGTGTGCAGTCCAGAATAACAGAGTAATATCTTGCTGACTGCAGATCTGCCACAATCTTCTGTTTGACTTTTGTTGTCAGTAACGGTATGATCTCATTTTGAATGGTTTTTCCAAGGTAGTGGTGTGTGTACATTTCTTGGATGGTGACTTCTTAGATGCTCCTGGAGTACAACATCAAACTCAGCCATCAGCTCCACAATTTTAAGTAAGTTTCTATTGTTTGGCACATTCAGCTGATCTGAAGTGGCAGGTTTTGGGTAGCAAGCATTCTTACAATAGCAATGAGCCTTTTCAGAACATTTTGCCAGTAAAGAGATTCTGATGCAATCTTCTCTTAATGCTGATCATCTATGGTGGCCTTTAACCTTAGTCTCATCTCAAGCTCTTTCCATCTCTGGAATGCTGTCTGATGATTTGCTGCCTTCTCATGGCATGACAGATTTCTAGCCAGATTTTTCCAGTCCTTTGTTCCTGTAGAACCCAATGAGGCTGGAACATTAGACTGCAAGAGTTTGCAACAAAAACAGTATGCATGTAACAGGGTTGGGACTCACCACCGCAGCGCCTCCTACTGGTTACTCCGGGAATTAGCTCTGTCCACAGGAGCGCCCCCTCCTGGTGATGTCCTGTGTGTCTTGCCCTTGGTTGGCATCTGAGCCCACGTCGCTCACCAACTCGTGGCGTCCTCTTCAGGACCACTGCCCTCCGGCAGTGCCCCTCAGTCCATCCACACACCCTTCTGGGGATCGGGTGATCAGCAGTCCTACATTCCAGCCACCAGGTCCAGCCACACCCTCTGAATCTAATCCCTTCTTGTCAGGGATCTGGCGGGTCTATGATGGCCACTCCCTATGGCCAATGGCTGGGTATACTGCAAGGGCGGGAGGGGGGATGCAAGCCCGCCCTCTACTCTGGGTCCCGGCCCAGGGACCCTCTGGCGGCAGCCTCACTGTCCTCCTCCTCTCCCCTCCATCTGCCTACTTCCCTGGGGCGCTTCTCCTACGGCCCCTTGCACCCACTAGGCCCTTCAGGGCCTGCAGCCTGGCAGGCCTCAGGTTAGAGCTCCCTTTTGCTTCCCAAGTCTGGCCAGCACTGCGCTGTCCACGGTGCTAGTCTCCCTGCTCTGGGGACAGACCTTCCCCTGTCAAAGGCCTGGGACAGACTGCCTGCTGCGCTTCCTGAGCAGCCTTTTATAGGGCTGAGCCTGGCCCTGATTGGCTGCCTTCAATCTGTGCCCTGATTGGCTCCCAATAAGCCCTTCTCCATTTGGCTGTGTGCCAGTGCAGGCCCACTGGCCTGCAGCAGCCCATACTCTCAGGGAGTAGGGCAGCTGCCCCACTACAATGCAGAATTCTGGGTTTTTGAGTACATAAGCCATGGCCTCTCCACTTTGTCACCATTGGGGATTTCACGCCAGTAATGTGTTGGATGGAAACTTCTGTTTTCATTGTCTTTGGGGAACATGAAGTTTTTCACTTGCTGTGGCTTATGCAGTACAAGGAAGTCCCTCAGGCTACTGCTCAAGTGGGTGCACAGTCCTGGATCATCTAGACTTAAGGAACTAAACTCAGCAGCAGCTGTTTCTTGCGTCTCCACCACACTCTTCTCTGATCTACACTTTTCTTCAGGACTGTGCATGGTTACATCCATTTGAGATGGAGATATGGATGCTTCAGTAGCTGCCAGGTCACCTGCACTCTGACTAACTGGAAGATCAGGCATCTCCTCACCGCTCACATTCTCACTGGGGCTGGAAGACTCACCGTGAACATTTGTATCTATGTATCTCCTTCCTGCTTAGATAGAAAAGCTTCCTTTGCTTTCTTTCTTTTTCTGAATGCTGCCCCCGCGGGGCATTTTCTTCTTTCACTCATGACTGCTGTTCTGTGCCAGCTATAGTGGTTCTTAACTTTCAATTGAAGGGGACAAATAAGCAGGCTGGTAGCAGGGCCTGAGTGAGGGAAAATATCAGCGTCCTAAGGGCCTAACTGGCTCCTATTACTTCAGTTGACTGCCTCTTCTCCACAAGTGGGTTCAGGGAAGCAGCAGGAAACAGGAAGTTCCCTGAGAAGCTGGTGTTAATCAGTCCAGGCTCCTGGAGGGGCTAGAGAGGTACATAAGAGGCTCCTCCTCCTCTCTCTCCCTGCAGCTCCTGTTGCTTTCTGTTATTCCCTCTCACCTTTTCGCCTGCCTGCCTGTTATGTCTCTTGTGCCCTCCTTCCTTCAGCACAGCACTCCACCATCTCTGTGCATCTAGAGCAGAGAGAATACATATGCACTAGCAGCAGACACTATTTTCTACACTCTGGGTCCTAGTGGCACCTCCTCTCTCTCCGCAGTCTGGCACCTGAGGCGGCCACCTCAGTTCGCATCATGGTAAGGCCAGCCCTGAGAGTAATACAAAGAAATCGAGAAGGCGGTGAGAAACCATTTTGGAGGACAAGCAATGTTGGAAATAGATAATTATGCCTCCTCTGGTATATATGAAATCTGGTGTTTCCTGGAACATAACAAATTAAACATGTCTTTTTTTTCTTTTTGAAGCTATGTTGTTTGTATTGTACTCAGTATTAACTCATACAACCTTAAAAATGAACTGGGCTCTGAGCTGAAGGGTGGAAGTTGACCTAACTCCTCATCTGTCATCTCTTGGTTCCTACTTTTCATTTGCCCTCCTTCCCCCTGCCACATTTCATCTTTGGAGACCCTCCTCCTCACTCCACATACACACTGAAAGGTGCTATAGCTGGTTCCTCTCCAATCAAATGGAGCTCACTCCAGCCAGCGTTGGAGCATAGAATTGCTTCCTATTTCTTTGCCACTTTTCTTCTGTTTACCTCAGTTGCTGCTGCTACTCTTAGCAGCCTGCCCACTCCTGATATAAGACAAGATAGATGGCAGCAGGGAATCTGGCAAGACTTTCACACAGATTAGAGGTGGATGGTTGCAAGAAAGTGAGGCTGAGTGGGACTGACCTCCCCAACCAGTTCTGCTTTGGCCACTTCATTCTCTATCACAAACTCTTGTGCTACAGTACCCCTGCAGAACAGACTAGTCCTGGAGGTGGTAAATCCTTCCAGATTAGCCTGGGTGTTAAAAGTTAAATTGATTTTTGTTAAACCACGCAAATCATTATTTCAACCTGTCTTTCCTTTTCACTAGATGTCTTTTTTAAAAAAACATATATGGTGTACCACCTGTTTAATGTGTTCGTCTGTGCCTGTAGGTAAGACTTCCGAAGTAACAAGGACAGTGGGACTTGTATTATCAATATTTAATAGTAAAATCACAATTTTGGATCCCGAATAGTAAATTCATTTTATTGTGAGAAGGAGTGCCAGTGGATTTTTGACATAGTTAATTGTCTGGCAGATAGGCCACATCTGCTTACCTTGACTAGCACTTTGCACTTGTTTATTCAAATAATTACATTGAAATCATAGTGTCTGCTCTCATGAATAAATGCTACTCCAAGTGAATAAGGATTGCAAAATTTGGCCCTGAGCCATATTGCCCAGTGCATGATGAAGAGTGACCTGATGTTTTAAGTGAACATTATTCCATCCCCAGGTATTCATTTGAAGTTCTGGATGTGATATAGGATATTGCTATCTTGAATTCAGAAACTATTTTTCTGGTGGTTAATACAGGCAAACCTACAGTGAATTACCAGTGCGGACATCAATTCCATTATGAATGATGTTCTGAGATTGAAGTAAATCCATTCCTTCTATCCTAAGTGGAGAAGGAAAACTGGTTTTGGTTTTATATTAAACATGGAATGTCAATCTATGTACTTGTCGTCATTGTGTGATGCCATATGCTTATAACTTGGTTATCTTTGTAAAGTGCCAAAAGCATACACTCTTTTTAAAAATGATGATATAATATGGTGAGGATAAGATGAAGTGAGTTCTAATATAAAATTCAGATCTTTCTGGTAGAAATGTATGACTGAATTAACCTGGAGTACAGATGTTGGCTTCTGATACTGGCTCTACCATGGGTCAAGAAATGTTTAAGTATTGTGATACACTATTTTGTAGAGGGAAAATAATTTGTCATTTCTTCATATTACCCCTCTTTGGAGCATGAATAATTTCTGGTAAGAGCCAGAAATTGTCCGCTCTGAAGTTTGATTGTAATTCAGTGAAAATATATTGAAAGTAACTTTGTTTTTGTGTAAAAGATACTTTTGTCAAATATCAAGTTAGGGATACTGAAATTCCAATGTTTGAAACTGCTAACCGAGGCCATTGTGCTGAAGAGGGATCCTTTCAGCTCAGCCCTTGTGGATTCCCTTGCAGGATTTGGCTCTCATGTTATTTTACAAATACAGTAGACACCACATTTTCTCACTCTAGTAAATGAGACCTCATTGTGAATTAAGATTTTATCCAACTCCCACTGAAGAGAGCATTTTTTAAAGATAAAGGTATTTTTTTGGTGCTTGAGAAACCTGGCACTTGATTTTTATTTTATTTATTTTAAAGAAAGGTTGAACACTAGCTCTAGATGAGAACCAGGCTGAAAAGCTGAAATATCTGAAACTTTTGGAAACTAACAATCTGAAAAAAAACACTGGCATACTAATCTACCAGCATTACTCAACTGTTTTGGTGTGGGACAAACTCTAGTGGCAAAAGAGAAGTTCAGTCTCCATGCTGCTTATGCTGTCCTCCTTTGGTCTCTAATGAGACTGTCTTACCTAGTTATGTGGCTCTGATCACCATAGTATTTGAGCACCTCACTATCTTTAATATATCTATCCTCACAACACCTCTGTAAGGTAGAGAAATTCTGTTATCTTCATTTCCCAGACAGTGAACTGAGGCACATAGAGGCTAAGTGACTTGTCCGAGACTTGTCCATGGTCACACAAGAAGTCTGCCAATAAGGTTGCCAGCTATAGTGCAAATTGAGATTATGCTTTGAGATGTGAACAATCTGAGTTATGGTCATTAACGCATTACACACAGGTAATGGAACAAAATTAGATGATAGCAACTTTCACTATATACTGACCAAGGCTAGATTTAAATGTCCTTGTCCTAAACTCCAGAGCTACGTGCTCTATCCTACAAATATACTTCATTGACTTTCATGTCAAGCTGATATCTGCTGTTTTTGCGGGAAAAAACTTAGGAAATATAGATCCTTGAATGTCCATGCCTACTTTTTTGTGGAACTGAAGGGAGAGAATCAAACTTATATGGTACGGTTACGGTACTAGAGATGGGCATAGAGGGTGAAAATTGGATGTGAATCATGAGCTAAGATTCACAAAAGGTGGTGTGGCCTGACCCAGGGTTTGGTTGTGGCTCTTCACTGATAAATACTGGGCTACTTTCATCACTGACCTGTAGTCATTGAAATTTACCAAGGACAAATTTAGTTCAATAGCTCTCTTGTACGAGCAGAGTCTCTTGGGATTCATTGTATATGATTTATCTATTACATTTATGGTGATGTGTACAAAATGCATCCCCTAATGTCTGGTAAGTATGCCCAGTTGCAGGCAGCAGCTACATGAAAAATGTATGGGCTCAATTGAACAAAAAGACAAATGTAATAACAGAAAAATAAACTGTCAGCTGAGCTATAAATACAACTTTTTCATAACTATGAGGAACAGAAACAATTGTTCCAAGTGTGCATGTAGGAGTGAAAAAGAATCTACTAGCTAATGTTTCATTTAAGAAAAGACACAAAGAAAGACAAGCAAAGCATTGAGACTTTCTTGAACAGTTTCAAATAGAGTATCAATGGCATTTTACCACAGTTCATATGTTTGAAAAAATACCCTGTTTCCTGAGAAGAAAAGTATTATTTACAAGCATAGCCTGTTATTTCTACTTCTAAATCATTTTGGTTTGCTTAATAGCTCCGATTAAAGGAAAAAAACCTGAACACACATTTATGCAAGATCTCATAGCAATTGTGCATGCAGATATGTGAAAGTTACTTTTAACCATAACCTGCATACAGTAAAGCAAAATTGTCCTGGTGTCACTTTTAATGAGGTTTGTGGTATGGTTGCTCTTCAGCACTTGTAAATAATACTTTTTGTCTTATTTTTCCTAAACAGGTATTTTTATTTTAAAAATTATAAAAGTTGAGTAATATTTACTTCATATCTGAGATTCTTGATTGAAGGCATCATCTTATGGTAAAAGAAAATAAGTGGGGGGGAAGCAAACAAACATTCTCCCCATTACTGCATGGTAGACAGGGGAGCATATCCACAATGAAAGATAAGATGTGTCCGTGCGGAGTAGAAAAGGGGCTAAACAGATTTTTTTTTTCATTCCCCACCCCTAAAAATCCAGAAGTGTTTTGGCTAAGGGTAGGGATGGGAGCTATGCTGACCATCATGGTTGCCCATCACAGACTGTTTGATCTTCAAGGAAAAGATCTTCATGGGATCATGGGATATACCAGAATTCTGCAAACTGCTAATAATACCTAGCTCATATGCAGCATGTTTCATCCATAGACTTCAATGTACTTTATTAAGTATCATTATCCCCATTTTATAGCTGCAGCCCAGCAACAGGACTTGTCATGCTGCTGCATCGCAGAGTTGGATGGGCTGCAGAGTGGTATAGAGAAGTCTGTTTGCACAACTGCCTGGAATCTACAGGGGTTGGGTTCTTGAGCTGCAGACTTTTGTGCCCCACTGTTGTCAACACTATAGCCCAGCCACTCCTACGAATATGTATGGGGAGAATATTCAAACTGTGTGAGTAACTGCTCACCAATAGGAGTCAGGAGTCAAAAATCTGGCCCTATGTCAATCCATACATGCTTTAAAAGAGAAAAGGAATGTGCATAAAATATCTGACCCTATAGATAGCAAAGAAAATTTTGGATGATTGAACTGTTTTCTTTGCGAAAAAAAGAAAAAATATGGTTTCATAAACTTTATTAAGGTAGCCCAATCATTTTGATGTTGCTTAAATTGAATAAAGAAATGTGTGAAGTTTGCCACTAGAAGAAAGGCGCTAATTTAAAAAAAAACTTTCAAATAAGAAACCCACTCCACCGCTATATCCTATGGAAGCTGTGCAGTGCCAAAGGGCAGAGTTTTCAAAGTGAGCACAGCACCGCAATCAACGCTAGGTTTTTAAATGTGATTGGGTGATGAGATTTCTAGCAAATCTGGCTCTGAGTTAGGGTGAGCAGGTCGGAAACCAGAATTACCATTCTGCAGAAATGTTTGATATTTCTAAACTTGTTTTCATTACACATTGGAACAAAAAGCTGTCATTTCAAAATCACCTACAAAATGTAAACTTTGAATAAATTCAGTTTGGAATTATTAAAACTAAGTGTTAATATCATTAGTTTCATTTTGATAAAGTAAAAATGTTTTGTTTCAATAATAAAATTAATCCAAAAAAGTCAAAACAAAACACTTTCTTTATCCAGATTAAACATTTTGACATTTTTTAAATTAAATGAGAAAGCTAAAATGATTTGTTTTGACTTTTCCCACTGAATCTTATTGACACTGTGATGCTTCAAGATTTCAACAAAAATGAATTTTCTAAAACTTGTTGTTTGTTCTGAGGTGTGGTGCTTTTTGTGTGTGAGTGTGTGTGTGTGTTTATTTTTTTGAGCAGCTCTATTCTGGAGTCTAAAAGGGAGCTTTTGTGAATGCTGAGTACTTGAAAATCTTGCTTTTATAACTAAAAGGAGCAGCAGCCTGAAGTCATTGAGTCAAAACATAGGTTGGTGTAAATTGGGTAGTTAGACTGACTTGTATCAGCTGAGGATCTAACCCATTATTCTCATCCCAGTTTCCATTCTGGAGGCTGGAAAAAAAGAGTAAGAAAAGGATTTGTCTCCTAAAAACTAGAGCAGCTGAAATAAAAATAAAAAGCAATAGGGGAGAAGAACTGGTGCTGCAATACAGCAACTGAATGTGAGAAGCACTGCTTTCTGAGTCATGGGTTAGTTAAAAAAAGAAAAGAAAACCCAGCCTAGAATATGAGTTGCTGAACCTATCCAATTATCTGCCTATGATCATGCAGGAGAGTTACTCCAGTCTAGAGCTGGATTAACCCTTGCTTGCTCTATGGCTCAGGGACAGAAGAACTGGAATATTGGGAGCCTAGGAGGTTGCTAACTCAATTGTATGATCTTTTTGACTTCTGTGTGGCTTATCAATAACCCAGCTCCTCAATGAAGAGTGTTTTATGTACTTGCCAACCTTAATTTTAAATAGGATGACCACTTCTAAAGTTAGGTTCCACAGAATTTTTAGTGACTGCAAGGTCCAGAAGGTCACAAATGCTTTGTATTTGAATGGGAGCTATAGATACTATTTTGCTTAACTGTGTATTGAGCTGTTGACTCTGGGAGGCAGAAGAATTGTCAATCTTTCTAAACTGGTTAGACCAAAAAAGTAAAATGTATGGTTGCAAATTAAACTGTGATGTGCAGGCTATTTGACTGGTGTACAGTAGTTAGAATTGTCAATTTGTGATAGTATCATCAGGTGAAAAAAGTTTAAAATATTTTTCTGATGACACAAATAACTACAGATTCCAGTTGGTCAGATTGTACTGACAAAGAATGAATAATCAAGATTGTGTGAATCTCATGTTAGTTATATTTTTACAAAATATTTTTCATGTTTATCTCTTTCAAATTATTTGGGTGAATTATGTTAGATACTAGCTCAAATTAACTATTCAATCTGTATAAGTTCTCTGGTCCCATGAAGGTGTCTATTTCCATTTCACAAAACATGGGTAAAGTAATGAGGGTCTACTGATGTCAGTTTTTGTCACTGACTCTATATTGCTAATAAGATATGGAACTTGCTGATTTAATATTTTCATATTTTATTTTTTAAAAGTTTCCTTGTACTTTTGGAAGTCTTCATATTGCCAAAGTA
This sequence comes from Trachemys scripta elegans, assembly GCF_013100865.1. Lineage (NCBI taxonomy): Eukaryota > Metazoa > Chordata > Testudines > Emydidae > Trachemys > Trachemys scripta. The sequence goes on from NC_048299.1 coordinate 94,546,048, forward strand.
TTGCATAAGAGAACCTTGATCTATGTAACCTAAATTTGACAGTGCTAAGATTCATAGCTGTGACCATTTTCATCTAAAATACTATCTTTCTGAAGTAATGGGGCTACTAAAATACTTCAGCAGAGGTTTAACTACACTTTGCTCACAATGTAAATGTTATGTTCTTTGGCACTTGATGTTGTGCGGTGTGTGTATGCAACTTCTGGAAAACAAACCAAAGTTTTCATCATATGTTAAAACTACAGTATATCCTGCTGCTTAAATTCTAAGCTCCTTGGGGTAGGGGCCAACTTACAGTTCTGTGTTTGTATGGAACGTAGCACAATGGGGCCCTGGTCCATGACTAGGACTTGTAGACACTGCAGTAATACAAATTAATAATAATACACCATTACATGTGTACTGAATGTGTTTGGTAATATGTTGCAGCTATTATAATTTTATACTGAATTATTAATATAGAGTTGGAGGTTTAAGATCAGTAAAACTTTTTTAACCAAATAAAGGGTGAATGTGTATAATCTAAAATGTGATAGGAGCAAAATTATATTTTCTTTAATATTAGAGCCCTATGTTGCACATGTTTGGAAAGAAATGCAACACTGCTGTTTTTGGAAACTGTTTTTGTATACTTTGCTAATAAAATCAATAGATTGTAATTGATATATTTGGAAAATACTTGCTATTGGAAGCTGTCATAGCTAGTGTTATAATTATAGCCATGTTTTATAATTTAAGTATTTGCTGCAGTTAACACTGCTTGTTTGTATGTTGTGAACTTCCATGAATGTTTGTAAAAATAATATAGGAAGAGACACAAGCATTCTGATGATAGCCAAAGAATGGTTTAATTTCTGTCATGTTCAAAATTGTGGCAAAAAGAACAAGAAGGCCATAATTAAGTGAACATATCAACTCTAAGGGTATGTCTATACTACCCGCTGGATTGGTGGATAGTGTCAGATGTATCAGGGATTGATTTATCGCGTCTCATCTAGACACGATAAATCGATCCGCGAATCGACGCCCGTACTCCACCTCGGCAGGAGGAGTAAGTGGAGTCGACGGGGGAGCTGTGGCGGTCGACTTGCCGCCGTGAGGATGGCCAGATAAGTCGAACTCAGATACTTCGACTTCAGCTATGCGTATAACATAGCTGAAGTTGCGAATCTTAGTTCGACCCCCCCCTCCTGCTAGTGTTCGCCTGTTGATTTGGTCAGAGGACACAGTGTTAACAGGAAACAGGGTTTGGAGCATTTTCTAGACATACTGGTTCCTTTTTGTTGCTTGATTTCTCTGCAATTCTATGTCTGTCTTGGCTTCCCTGTTAGACCTAACCACAAGGAGGAAGATGCACATGGTTGGTGTCTAGGAAATTAAAAACGTGTTCTAATACAAAAACAAATACTGAGAGCAGTGGTATCAATATTAAGGGCCCAGTCATGCAAGCTGCTGAGTGTTAGTGAAGTTCTCACAGTATTAGCATGAGAGAGACTATGCAAATGTGGTGATGCAATATTTGTAATTGCTAATATCTATTTTAAGGCCGTAAACAGGCCCAGTGTTAATTGTATGTTTCCATAATCCTGAGTTGAATGCTTGTGCAACCTACCGGTCAGCATGTGTTGTGTCCCCGCTTTGTTGCCAACCCTCCAGGATTGTCCTGGAGTCTCCAGGAATTAAAGATTAGGTCATGTGATGAAACCTCCAGCAATACATCCAACCAAAATTGGCGACCCTAGTTTGTGCCTGTCTGCACAGGATGTGACGGTTACAGCTCTCTGCATGAGAGCCTGGCTCTTAAGATGAAGACTCATCCTTTTCAGTTTAGGAGGGCCTCAATTCAATCTTTGGGGTGATTCTGAAATGGCAACCTCTGTACTTCTTGGACAGTTGACAAAAGTGCTGTATCTTCTGACCTGAGTGCTTATTAAACATTACGTTGCGTATATTCCGTGAAGCACTCCTTCTCTGTTCCCATCAACTTCAATGAGAATTGAGAGCATTCGTCATCTTGCAAGATTGAGCCCAGTGGGATTAAAGTCCCTGGCCATACAATATAAATCAAAGGTCCAAATCACTACTGGCCATGAAAATTTCAGTTTCACACACTGTTCTAATAATACATGTGAAGTAAATGGGTAATGATGTAACTTGGCTTAAACCAGATTCCTCCAGCAGTTTTGACTGGATAAGACATTCTTTGCTTCCTGTCCTAGACAGGGTTGTAGCATAGCTGTGCCCTGTTAATAGGGTGATCAGCTGTCCTGATTTTATAGGGACAGTCCTGACATATGGGTCTTTTTCTTATATAGGCTCCTATTACCCCCCACCTCCATCCCGATTTTTCATACTTGCTGTCTGGTCACCGTACCTGTTAACTTGTTACATTGTGTCCCTGAGGACATTCCTGTAGGTAGTAGGTGAAAATAATTCTTGTGTATGGTATAGTCTGTAAAGCTCTTATCCACCCAACACTAGTGGCTTACATCTCCACAACCTATCCTTCCCCTTCCTCCCAGCACCTGTTAGCTTCCCAATCATCCATACACAGGATTTCACATTCAAAGGTCTGCAAATACTATTATCCCCACTTTGCACAATGGGAAGATGACCCACAGAGAGGCTGGTGACTTAATCGAAGTCCAAAAATGAACCAGCTGCAAACCCCTTAATATAATCTAGGTGTTTGGGGTTTTTTTTAACTCCCTTTCCTCCATTGTAATCCTTGAATCATGCTGTCAGCCTTATAAAGGTAATTTAAAGCAAAGTCAGTATAATCTAAGTCATCAAGCTCCCTTATATGACAAGTATGCAATAAATTTTAAAAAATCATACAAAATTTCTTTCTGGTGTATTAATTCTTGCAAATAATAGAACTAAGTCAAAGTGCAATTATTTTCCAGACAAACAGAAATAAATTTACACCTACTTACTTTGTAGGTTTGTTGCTATAAGGTTGAGCTCACATTAATAAGAGGGACATTGCTGTCCAGATCATATAGAGAGATGGATATGGAAATAAGTCAAACCTCTCTTTCACTTGCATCAGATTTTTTTAGTAAACAAGCCTACAAAATTAGGCCTCTATTGATATGCTAATAAGTAAGAAAAAATAGCCATGTTCTTTCCTGGATCACAAAATAGCAGTAGAGAAGTAAGCCAAATCTTTTTTTTTTTTTTTTTTTTTTTTTTTGCACTCATCCTTCAAGGTGCATCATCAGTTACCATTCATTGACGTGGGCACTTCACAGGATTTTGTTTATCAGTCAAATTTCAACTAAATTAGATCAGATTATTCAACCTGAAAGTCTACAAAATTAGGTCCTATTGATAAAATAGTACAGAAATACAAATGTTACTTTCTGGTACACAGCTTAATGCCAAATTATCATAATTAACTAAAAAAAATTTAATTTAAAATTCATGTGTAATCAAATCAGACCCGTGCTTGAATCATTCAGTTTTTCAGTGTTCCTTTTTTCTCCTTCTCTGCTTAAATTGACTGTTTAGACATTCAAGCACTTTGTCATTTATTACATACTTGTCATTTAAGAGGGCTAGATGACTTAGTTGATACTGACTTCGCTTTAATTACAAGGGAGATTTTTCTTACCACCATTTTAAAAAAAAATTGTCAGGGAAAATAAATTAAACAATACGTTCTAAACAAGAGAATTTTCTCAGCATGAGACATTATTTTCTTTCCAGTCTGTGTGGATCTAGCTATGTGTGGGGAGGGAAAAATAGATTCATTTCCCCACAGATGTTTGCTTTTTAGTTTACAGACTACTATCATCACGTTCTCTCAATCCTAATTTAGAAGTTACAATAAGGGTTCAAGTCAGAGGAGAACAGTGTTTCTGTAGATGCATCCTACATTTCTATATTCCCTATGCATAATGTACAGCCAAAGTGAAACTCACAACTGGTTTGCAATGGATAGATGAACTCAATAAGAAAGTTGTAAGTAGAAGGAATTCATAATTAGGTACAAGCATGGTGTGATAGAGTAGGATTTTGGGTTCAGCATGGAGATTCGTTGAAAGTTATAGCATTGTCTTTAAAATTGATTTCAAAGTGTCTGCTAATGTTTGTAGACTGACATTTTAGAAATAATGTCATCTATTACATTATGAATACTCATTGCTATTTTGAGATGAGACCCTAACTGTTAATAAATTGCCTAAATCATTTTGATATCTATCATGTATCAAAATTATTTGGTTCCAGACAATAAATGTCCAGATAAGAATCCCAGACTCATTTAGATACATTGTACTATGTGTGTTTAGTACTATCTCCTTGCAATAACTCAGTTTCATTTGGCTAAGAGGAATTTTGTGAAGTAGGGAAATAATTTTGGTCTCATTACCAATATCTTGTTGGAATGACAAATTCATCTAACGCAGTTTTCTAAGCAACCTATACTGCAGGGGTCAGCAATCTATGGCATGCGTGCTAAAGACGGCACGCAAGCCAATTTTTAATGGCACGCTGCTGCCTGCCGGGGTCCCGCTCAGCCCGCTGCCGAACAGCAGGCAGCAGCGTGCCATTAAAAATCCTGCCCTACCCAGCCCACTCTTCTCCGCCCCCCATCTACCGCTCTCTCTGGTGGGGGCAGGGGGCAGAAGCAAGCTTGCTCCTGCTGGCTGCTGCTGTACGGCAGGCTCCGCCGGCAGCCAAGCTTCCCCCTCCCCCGCCGCTTCCCCCAGCGTGCTGCATCGAGCCCCACCTCCTCTCCCTCCCTGCCGCCGATGGCCCTTGCGAGGGAGAGGAGAAGAGCAGCTCCAGTGCCCTCGCTGCTCAGACTGGTAAGGAGGCAGAGAAGAGATGGGGGAAAGGGGGTAGGAGTGGGGCATATCCCTCCAGCCCCCTGCCGTGAGCTGCTCAGGGGGCGGGGGCTGGGAGCACCCCCCTGATCCCAGCCTACCCCCCCAGCCCTCTGCCCTGACCCCTGCACCCCCCTTGCACCCCAGCCCGCTGCATCCCCCCCACGACCCCATCCCTGATTCCGGCACCCTCCACACATACCCAGCCCCCCATGCCCTGACTCCTGCACCCCCTCACATACCTAGCCCCCCCACATCGCCCTGCCCTGACTCCTGCACTCCCCACACATACCCAACCCCCCACACCCCATGCTTTGACTCTTGCACCCCCCACATCCCCACCCCCCACCCCCCACCCTGAGCACCAGGTTGGCAGCGGGCTGAGTGGGACTGGCGGCTGGGGCAAGGGGCTGGCAGCCAGAACCCCAGACCAGCAGCGGGCTGAGTCGGGCTGGCAGCCAGGACCCTGGCTGGCAGGAGCCAGCGGACGGAACCCCAGACTGGCAGAACGTTGTATCTAAATGAGTCTGGGGTGCCGGCCCCGCTCAGCCCACCGCTGGTCTGGGGTCCAGGTCCCTGGCCCCCGACCCCGCTCAGCTCGCTATTGGTCTGGGGTTCTGGCTGCCGGCCCCTTGCCAGCCAACGTTCTGGTCTCAGGCCCCGCTCAGCCCGCTGCCAGCCTAGGTGAATGGAACCCCAGGCCGGCAGCGGGCTGAGCAGGCTGACGGCTTAAGATCAGCATTTTAATTTAATTTTAGATGAAGCTTCTTAAACATTTTGAAAACTTTGTTTACTTTACATACAACAGTAGTTTAGTTATATTATATATAGACTTATAGAGAGAGACCTAATAAAAAATGTTAAAATATATTACCGGCATGCGAAACCTTAAATTAAAGTGAATAAATGAAGACTCGGCACACCACTTCTGAAAGGTTGCCGACCCCTGCTATACTGTTTTGTATCTAGTGTTTGTTTTGTTTGTTTGTTTTTAAAAAACAGCTGTAACAGATTTTGACATATTTGGATAAGTTGTTCATGGGAGCACTTTTAATATGATTAATATAAACTAATTTTATATGATTGATATAAACTAGTGTAAGAAGACAAACTTCACTGAAGCTAATAGTTACACCAGGGTTTAAACTGACCTTTCACCGGCATGGCTCACACAGTTGGTAAAATGCCAGCCTCAATGAAGTCAATGACAAACTCACTGACTTGAAGAGGGTCAGGATTTAACCCTGCTTATACCCACATATAAAGCCCAATTGGAGGGAATGTTCCCATTGGTTTCAATTGAACTATTTACATGAGTGAAGTTACTCATGACCATGAGGGTTTGCTACACAGGGCCCTTTGAATCTGTAGGATATGTGAGGCCATCCAGCTCCTGTTGAATTAATGAGAACTTTCCCACTGAAATTTCATGCAAGTAAGGGGGTGTGGGCCTGATCCTAAGCTCATTTAAGTCAGTGGGAATCTTTCACAAACTCCATGGTTTTGAACAAGACTCCGTGTAAGGTGGTTGGGGTTTTTCCCCTTCTATCATCCAAATCCTGCTCACTTTACTAACTCAGGCATTGTTCCTGCACCATAGAATTCAGTGGAAGTTTTGCAAGTGACGTCAGTGGGAACAGGATCAATATAGCAGTCCTATGCCCATGTCAGCAGGATTTGGCCCAATGACATCTGCTACAGCTTCCAAAAGGTCTCTGTAATGTTTCTAAAACCACATAAACAATTTCCAGAAAAACAAGAAATTATAGTAATGGAAAAGAACCAGGACTCTATCATTCACCTCTTCCAAGTGCAGATGACTCTTTACTGTTTAAAGAAACCTCAATATAATAATATACAATTGAACAGCATCTTGTGCTTGGGAATCTAAAAATGGTTTACAGACACTATATCCAATACTGGAATTCTCATGCAAGAAAGCAGTTGCAATGACGTCATTAGGACTAATTGTGTGTTTTAAGGATTAGTTGTTTTTAAGGATTGCAGGGTCAAACTTGCAAATTATTTAATCAATCCACCATGTGCATGCCCACGTGCACATATGCATTGCTGTGCCCATTTTACAGAGAAGTAAACTAAAACAAGTAAGTTATGTGATTTTCCAAAGGTCACACAACTTAGTAGGGAAGTTGGGAATTGTCTTGTGTTCTTGTTTCCTGCTCTACTTAGACAATACCCCTTCCATATACAAATCTAGTTTTTCCTACTGTTGTGCTGTACAGGTCACACTTTATAACAAACAGTACTTTTAAAAAGTTAAAATACCCTGTGGGAGTGGAGGGGAAGAGGTACCTCTAAAAGCACTAAATTTCTGAACTGAAAAAGACAAGGATGAAGTTGCTAATGAGCAATTTGAGTTAATAGCACTATTCATGTTGCTTATTCACCCCCTCTCTCCACCCTCTTACACAATGAAGGCTTGTGACATCTGAAACTGGGTATTAGCAACTGACATTCAAAGCAGCTTTCAGAGCCAATTTATAGCAAAGAGGGGGTCACCACTCCTCTTTCAGCATCAAGGTGGAAGGAGCAGGGAAGCAGCCAAATCAGGAGATCTAATTCCCCTCACACACACAAAAAAAAATGCTTTGGAATGTAGCTGAGTGAGCCAGAGGAAGAGCAGAAGAGATAGAAAGGGCACATTTCTGTACTTGCCTTCCAAAGTCTAGGAGAGGGGAACAAGAGAGATCCACCAGGGATCTTCACTCTTCTTCTCTACAAAGTGGGGAGGAGAGAAGAACAGCAATTGCCAAGTTACATTTTAGCACTCCCTCTGGCTCCGAATGACTGCAGAGTATGCTACAGTGCTGTCTCAAGTTACCCCAAGGAAGCATTCATATCCTCCTCACACTGAGCAGGAAAGGGATTGGGATGGTGGCAGAAAAACAACCTACAAAGCAAGTTTGGAGCAAGTTCAGTTTGCAGTTGATGTGAGAGTGCAGAGGTAAAGCCACTGGTGGGTGAATGGATGGTTATGAAGCTAGTATGGATGGTTCTCAGTTTGGTTAATTTAAAATGTTCTTGTATCAGCAATTATTAATAACAATCACAGATTTGACAGTGTGACTGTATGAAGTGGTTACAATTCAGGCTGTAACTAAGGGAGGAAAATGAAGAAAGCAGTCAAGAGAGTATGGAGCACTTGTGGAAGGGGACATGAGCGATGGAGAGAACAAAAGCAAGATGACGTTGTGGACTGGTGCAACAGCCTTTCCAGCTCAGTACTGTTGTATCTTAATAGAAATTGCAAAACCAGATTGAACCAGTTGGTTTATGGAACTAGATCAACTTTCCGCAACCAGTACCAGATGCTTCACAAGAAAGCAGATTTTAATCCTAATGCAGTGTCCTAGCAAGAATACATATTCAGAACCTAATTCTTATCCTTATTTTTATGGGCACCAAAGTAGCTGCTATATTATTCCTAGCTTGTCTCCTGTATTCTCCAATTGAGGTAATCCACATACCCTATCATGATGCATGTTCTTCTTCTGAAGGCTGTTTGTAAGGCATCATCCATGGGTCTGTTTGCAGGGCTGTCATGACTGTGGATTATGTTTTATTACATACTTTAGTAGGAATTATGACATTCTTTGTGTCGAAAGTCAAGAGCTTCAAGCACAGAAATAAATATTGCTTAGAACCTTAGTATGTACAGATTAAAAAAATGGGCAAGTGTAATTATTCCCACTTCACAGATAGGGAAACTAAAGCATACAAAAGTTAGGTTCACACAGCAAGTCATTTGTATAGCCAGGAATAATATACAGTTATCCTGACTCCCAGTCCCAAGTCCCATTCTGGTGCTACATTGCCTTTCCCAATTATTGTAGTTGTGGTCAGCATAGAGCATTAGGATGTGTGAGGTGCAGTGTATGCATGATACTTAAATAGGGAGGACCCCTTAGTTTACTGATGGAAATGTATAGGACATATATCTTTCAAAGTGTAAGTTCCCTTAGGCACCATCATTTGCTGCCATATTTAGACCATTATGGTGCAACACAAAACATACTATTCCTAGTTTAAGAACTACCAACAAATCAAGTGTTCGACAGTTTGCTGACAGCATTTGCAGCTCTACTGGGAAGTTCAGCTGTGGAGAAAGCAGTCAAGGAAAAGGCGAAAATCAAGCCCACTAGAAAATATATGTTCCACTGACTTTCAGTGGGATGTGTGCTCCTAAGTCACGTAGGCTGGGTTTTTAAAAGGGACATACGGATTTTAGGCACCCACATCCTATAGAAAGCTAATGGGACTAGGGCACCTAATTCCTGTACTCTCTGTTGAAAAATCTTTGAAGGCTCTGTGGCTCGAAAGTTTGTCTCTTTCACACCAACAGAAGTTGGTCCAATAAAATATATTACCTCTCCCACCTTGTCTCTCTAAAATCCTGGGACCAACTTACTACAAATACATTGCACACAATTTGAAGCCTTTGGCACATTTGAAAATTCCATCCTACGTTCCGAATCATGAATTTAGAAACCTAGCTTTAGGCACCCAGGTTTGAAAAAATTGTCCTATGTTCCCTCCCTTAAATGCGATAGAGTTCTTTTTTTTTCAATGTGGAATCCTTGTCCTCTCCCTTGGAGAACAGGGTAGTCCAACCTTGCCTTGAGTTTCTGTTGTGTATATTGAGTTTTTGTTGACTGATACTATATATAATGCTCCTATCTGACATGAAGGATGTAGTAACTGATTTCATCCCCTGTACTTTCAGACTGACTTTAGTCAAACTCCTTGCCCTGCAGCATTCTTTGTGCTGCCTGGGAGGCATGCATGTAAGGATACTTTCATGGAGCTGTCTCAAAGTCCATCCTGACTATGAGATGTGACTCAAACTTTTTCCTGTACTCCTTTGCCTAATTATTGCAGGGAGTCTGGAGAGATTAATATCCAGGTAGGATCTAAATTATTCAGCAACCTTGGAACCTAGTATCCTGAAAACCTCTGTAGCTTTTAACAAGAATGAGACTGCAATACAACTGTCTCTTTCTCCCTCCAGCAAAAGTCTGACAACACTACTCAGTGAGTAGACAAAGTAGTTTGGCTTCAAAATGGGGAAAAATGATTCCTAGCAGTTCGAATTTGCCTGTGTGAGGAAGTTCTTAACTGGGACGTACCTTACCCGGAGCTGTGGAAATTGAAGATGGTCTTGAAGGCTCTGCTGTGCTCTTGCCTTGCCTTTCTTACTCAGTATGAATCTTACTCAGGCAGAAGAGGAAAGTGTATATCCTCTCCTATTTGAAAACATCTATTATGTATGAGTGGGAGAAGGGAGGCTTTTCTTATGGGAAACATAGATGGAGAGAGGCTAAACATGTAAATCAGTCCTGAGAGAGAGGGAAGATGGCACTTATGTAAATATGAAGTAGTCTGCCATTTGACCCTGGGAGCTGAAAAAATAAATCTCTTCTCACCAACTTTTATTCCTTTAATAAACTGCAGGTAGCAGTTAGAACATCCTTTCAGCTTCCTAAAAACCTTGAGGGATACTGGGATTATGATTTCTGCCCTTTTCTCATGACCTTTGTATTTCCTTACCACTTTGTACCTGATACTTTATGATCTAGAAAAACTGCATTATTATGGTACTGACAATAGGAAATTTTAGCAAAATATAACCTGTATTAGTCTGTAAATTAGCCACCTTATTTTTCAGAAAGCCAATTCATGAAATTGCTTTATTTTTATCATTGACTTTGGTGCTGATCTAATTGGAGAGGAATGTAAATTGATTTTTAAAAATAGCAATGTTTTGTAATCCAAAACATACTATATCAAACAATTCTCTAGTGTTTTGTATACCAGACACTTATTTTCCCCATCTTTTTCTTGCATATAACAAAAATGTGCATTGTGGTTATATCTGAATATCAATCTGATCTCCTTTTTCTACTTTCAGCAATGAAAACAGTGGGAACAAAGTAGAGGAGATACGTTTTTTCATCTTGCTTGGATTTAGAACTTGGCATGTATGTTACAAAAAGTGATTACATGAATGATAGGCAAGGTTCACACATTCCCTGCCTAGACATTCATTAGGAACTTCAGTGCTGCAATGTATACCCACATTAATTGTTTTAACTCTTGGCTCTGTCCATTCTCCCACATTCTTGAAGTGTCCTATTCACCTAGGCCAAGATATTCATAAGCAACTATTGATTTTTGGAGTGGTATAAATATATTACCAACCATCTGACCAGGAGGGTGATAGTGACTGTGAAATGCCATCGTGGCTAAACAACAAAGTAAAAAAAGCAGTGAGAGGCAAAAAGGCATCCTTTAAAAAGTGGAAGATAAATCCTAGGGTTGAAAATAGAAAGGAGCATAAACACTGGCAAATAAAGTGTAAAAATACAATTAGGAAGGCCAAAAAAGAATTTGAGGAACAGTTAGCCAAAGACTAAAAAAGTAATAGCAAAAAAAAAAAAATTAAGTACATCAGAAGCTGGAAGTCTTCTAAACAACCAGAGGGGCCACTGGACGATCAAGGTGCTAAAGGAGCACTCAAGGACGATACGGTCATTGCAGAAAAACTAAATGAATTCTTTGCATCGGTCTTCACGGCTGAGGATGTGAGGGAGATTCCCAAACCTGAGCCATTCTTTTTAGGTGACAGATTTGAGGAACTGTCCCAGATTGAGGTATGATTAGAGGAGGTTTTGGAACAAATTGATAAATTAAACAGCAATAAGTCACCAGGACCACATGGTATTCACCCAAGAGTTCTGAAGGAACTCAAATGTGAAATTGCAGAATTACTAACTGTAGTCTGTAACCTATCATTTAAATCAGCTTCTGTACTAGATGACTGGAGGATAGCTAATGTGACGCCAATTTTTAAAAAGGGCTCCAGAGGTGACCCCAGCAATTACAGGCCTGTAAGCCTGACTTCAGTACTGGGCAAACTGGTTGAAATTAGAATAAAGAACAATGTTGTCAGGCAGATAGATGAACATAATTTGTTGGGAAATAGTCAACACGGTTTTTGTAAAGGGAAATCATGTCTCACTAATCTACTAGAATTCTTTGAGGGGGTGAACAAGCATGCAGACAAAGGAGATCCAGTGGATATAGTGTATTTAGATTTTCAGAAAGCCTTTGACAAGGTCCCGCACCAAAGGCTCTTAAGCAAAATAAGCAGTCATGGGATAAGAGGGAAGATTCTCTCATGGATTGGTAACTGGTTAAAAGATGGGAAACAAAAGGTAGGAATAAACGGTCAGTTTTCAGAGTGGAGAGAGGTAAATAGAGGTGTCCCCCAGGGATCTGTTCAGGGACCAGTCCTATTCAACATATTCATAAATGATCTGGAAAATGGGGCAAACAGTGAGGTGGCAAAATTTGCAGATGATACAAAATTACTAAAGATAGTTAAGACCCAGGCAGACTGTGAAGAGCTACAAAAAGATCTCTCAAAACTGGGTGACTGGGCAACAAAATGGCAGATGAAATTTAATGTTGATAAATGCAAAGTAATTCACATTGGAAAGCATAATCCCAACTATACATATAAAATGATGGGGTCTAAATTAGCTGTTACCACTCAAGAAAGAGATCTTGGAGTCATTGTGGATAGTTTTCTGAAAACATCCACTCAATGTGCAGCGGCAGTCAAAAAAGCTAACAGAATGCTGGGAATAATTAAAAAAGGGATAGATAATAGGATAGAAAATATCATTTTACCAATATATAAATCCATGGTACACCCATATCTTGAATACTGTGTGCAAATGTGGTTGCCCCATCTCAAAAAGATATATTGGAATTGGAAAAGGTTCAGAAAAGGGCAACAAAACTGTTTAGGGGTATGGAATGGCTTCCGTATGAGGCAAGATTAATAAGACTGGGACTTTTGAGCTTGAAAAAGAGACAGCTAAGGGGAAATATGATCGAGGTCTATAATTTCATGACTGGTGTAGAGAAAGTAGATAAGGAAGCGTTGTTTACTACTTCTCATGACACAAGAACTAGGGATCACCAAATGAAATTAATAGGCAGCAGATTTAAAACAAATAAAAGGAAGTATTTCTTCACACAACGCACAGTCAACCTGCGGAACTCCTTGCCAGATGATGTTGTAAAGGCCAAGACCATAACAGAGTTCAAAAAATAACTAGATAAATTCATGGAGGATAGGTATCAATGGCTATTAGCCAGGATGGGCAGGGATGGTGTCCCTAGCCTCTGTTTGCCAGAAGCTGGGAATGAGCGACAGAATGGATCCCTTGATGATTATTTGTTCTGTTCATTCCTTCTGGGCACCTGGCACTGTCGGAAGACAGGATACTGGGCTAGATGGACCCTTGATCTGACCCAGTAGGGCTGTTCTTATGTTCTAAAACTGTAATATTATTCTTACATTAATCCTCTTCACTTTGTTTTTTAATGCAAACTAAAAATCCCATTTCTCATCACAAACATGCATCTAAAATCAGTTAAGGCAAAAACAAAACATTTATCCCAATCCGTATATGGTACAACATGGAACATCCCACTTGATCTGGGGGTGTTTTCTGATATTTAAATCTCTTCGGGGCATCTGTTGCTTGTAGAAAAGTGTCAGATGGATAAGAAAACTGCAAAATGGAGCTGAGGATTTATATCCCCTATGTGTGAGCAAAACTACATTCTTCAGCTGTAAGAAGTTAACCATGATGACATTTATTATAAACTATTCCAGTCTTGGTTGACATTAGCATTCTCTGCATTTATGTAATACAGCTGGTGTAAGTAGTCATTACGAATATTTGTTGTCAATTTACCCCTGAAACTTTCAGAATTTGCCCCACCATTTCCACAGGCTCATTGGCAGACATTGCATGTGGTGCTGGAAGACAGGGTTGGGCTGTGATTGCTGCGTTGTCTTTCCTTTCTTTTCTGGCATTTTTCTGCAACCAGGGCAAGCAATTTTCCTCAAAAGTGGACGTTCCCTCTCTGACAAGTCTTTGCCAGTTATGCCTTTGGACGTAACCTTTGGCAAATTATTAAGACATGATCCAGCAGCCAATCATATCAATGGACAATATCCTAGTAATTTTTGGGAGGATTGAATTGGAATGTTGGCTCAGTGCCTCAGTTTACTCTTGCATTAAATGGATGTAATAATAACAAAGAGACGAGTATCTTTAAGTGAAAAAGCACTATGTATTGAATAAGTGAAACAGAAGTTTTTTTCTCTTAAAATTTAGTGGCAGCAAAGTAAAAAAAACCCCACACACTATTTTCCCTCCCAATTTATTATTAACATTTTGACATATATCAGGGGTGGCCAAACTTACTGACCCTTTGAGCCTAATGAGACAATCTTCAGAAGTTAGAGAGCTGGGACACGCCTGCCAGGACTCAGGGCTTCAGCCCTGAGTGGGGGGAGGGTCTCAGGGCTTCAGCCCCACGGCGGGGTGATGGGGCTAGGAGCTTCTGCCCTGTGTGGAGGGTGAGGCTTGGGGCTTCAGCCCCGTGGGAGGTACCTGCCAGGGCTTGGGGCCTCAGTCCCTCTCCTGCTGAAGCCCCAAGACCCTCCTCCCCAATGGGCAGAAGAAGCCCCTAGCCCCATCAGGGCAGAAGCCCTGAGCTCCCCACTCCCAGTCCGGAAGGCAAAGAATTGGGGTGGGGCATACAGGGCTCCAAGAACCCCACTTTAACTGTAAAAGAGCCACATGCGGCTCTTGAACCACGGTTTGGCTACCCGACATATATCATAATAATGCCTAGAGACCACCTAACTTAAGACCCAATTGTGCTAGGTGCTCTCCAAATATATAGTACATGACAATTGATGCCCTACATGGAATTCTGCAGGGATTCTTCTTAAAAGTTAATACAGCCTCAGGCTCTGTTAAATAGTGCCTATTTGCATTGTGGAAACTCTCTTCAGGAGTAGGATCCAAGTGGAGAAGCAGACAGTGAAATTCCTGGCTGTCCAATCTGCACTGAAGCAGTTCTACCAGAGAAGGGGTGGGGGCTCTGGAACTGGTGACAAGTGACAAGATCTCCAATGGATCAAAGAGACCTGTGTGGATGTCCAAGGATCAAGTGATACTGTTGTGCACTAAAAACACTTCTAATGGTCTGACAGAGATGGTTCTCCAAAGGGCTAGTGACATGAAAATATATATTAAAAATATATACAGATTACATGTGTGCACATGAACTGATTAACTCTGAGGAGTTTAAAAAAAGCAACTCACTGCAAACTACAAATCTTCACCAGCTTCATTTCCATACCCCAGCTCAGAATTAAATAAAAGAATCATACTGCACAGGTGAGATACTGCTTAATGATTTCCTGACAATTGAATATCATTAAAATCTCTCTCTCTCTGGATTTTAAATATAAATTTGTACCCCAAGAAGTAAAAAAATTACTGTAGCCAAGTAGTTGCAAGATTTAAATTAGTCCAACATCATTTGGCCTTGTAGTAATCATTAGTAATGGACACCTCGCTTGCAACTGATTTAAGTATTTCCCCCTACGGCAAAGTCTTCAATGACGTGTGGCAAAGATCTCAGTTCAGTGGATGATTTAGTGAAGGAAAAGTAGATCTGTATATCACAGAAGTGGTTCACAATAAATGTTAGCAACGTGGTTAGGAGAGTATCTAATCACCTAAGACTAGAGATGGTCTAAAAAATTCCATCAGAACTAACAAAATTGAAGTGTTCCATCAATAAAATTTTAACTTTATCAACTCAACTTATTTTACATTGTAATTTATAAAAGTAAAAACATAAAAGTTGAGATTTTTAATTTTATTGATAAATAATTTAAAATAAGGGTCAAGTCAATAGGCTGAAACGCTTCATTTTGATTACATCAGAATTTCAGAACTTCTGTTCATGGGAAATTTTGAAGTTTTGCTCCAATTTGCAACAAAAGAGTTGATGTTTTGGAGTTTCCCATGAAATGGGAATTCCAGGTTCTGCCCAGCTCTGCCTAGAACTATACCATCATTATTGTGCAGTATACCATGGTCATACAAGACTTTCTAGCAGTGATGGAGTTCTGGTCCTTTGCTCCAAAAGCAGAAGCTGCCCGTTCAAGATAGAATGGTAACACTCTCAGGGCTTATAATACACACTGAGCAGTTCTAATTTCATCCAGTAGTGAACAGCAATACACAAAAGATTACAGTCAGCAACCACTAACTATTGAAGTTCTGATAATGAACACAACACTTGTTTCCCGGTATGTTCTATCCACAGCTTCACAGACATTCTAATTATTTCACTGCTGTCATGGTTCAGTGATAATAAAAGTGTAATAAAACCTAAACGCAGATGAACAGCAGAGCTATATACAGAAAGCCCAAGTTGATATGCACTGTTCAGTGCTAATAGTTGTGTAATAGATTTAGAGATTCAGTTTAAGAACCCAGAACTTCAGATGATTACTTGACATGCATCTCCAAACAGTGTGAACCTCTAAGGTCTGCAAAACTGAAAATTTCATGGGAACGGATTCCCTTTCTTTCTTTCTTTCTTTCTTTCTTTCTTTCTTTGTATTTTTGCCTTTTTGCTTCAGATACTGGTAAGAACTCAGTAGTGCAGAGACGACAAAAATATGTAAGGATTGCTTTTTCACTCTTCCCCCTCCCCCCCCCCCCCCGTTGTTTTGGTTCATTTCTTGCATAAATGTTTGATGGAGACAGATTCCTGGTTTATCTGAAATGGTTCATTCACCCATTTTTGGACAGTTGATGGTTCATCTACCCCATTTTTATTAGTGAGTTGTGCAGACATTTATTTGCCTTTGTACTTCCCGTGCACCCCAAAACTTTAACATACCTGAAGGAATATCTGGGTCTATAAATATCAGTGGTAACCTCCTTGTTTCTCTCTGTTTTTGGTGATAATTGCCTTACGTGCACTTAGGGTGTGTAAGAAATGTGAAGCAAAGCTGAGGTATGTGAGGAGTTTCATATATGTATGAATCAACCCTAATGAAAAGTAAAAAGACATGGCATATTCATTCACAGGAGTCCTGGCAAAAGAAACCTGAGGTTTATTTCCTGGCCTTAGTACCTCTGACCAAGGTTAAAATGATTGATACCCCTGTACAAGATCATGTACTCTGTAAATCATTTTGAAAGTTTATGTATTTTTAATGTTTAATTTTAAGACTATACTTCGTAACATGACTCTCTTCAAGCCATACAAACTTGCAAACTATGGACCTAATCCTGCACTTGTTACTCAGATTTATTTTTCATTCAAGAAAATTGATTTTTTTCCAGAGTGATGCCTGCAAGACCAAACCCTGTGTTCCTAGAACCAGTCCAGAGAATGTCAACACCTGTAAGAGAACCTGCAGTCCCTTGAACATTTAATAGGGGGCTAACTTTTTCAGTCATTATTCAACCCCTAAACAAACAAAAAATCTACTGACATGTTTTTTCCTGACTGAGGACTGCACCATTTGGTCTGCATATAGTAATGACAAGGGTTTTGCATGAAAAGAAATGATTACTATTATCACAAACGATCATGTTACCAATAAATTTACTGAATTAAATTGTATTCATTTCATACTAGCCCATTAATTATAAAATTAGAATTATTGTTTTGCATGCTGAAGAAATAATTGTGCAAAACCAAGTAGAAACATTTATGACTGGCACAATCATTGTATGGCAAAAATGTGCTTTTAAAAATACCAGAATTTTCAAAGAAGTTTTCTATGAAGAGCCATAGGAAACATTTCTCTCCCAAGCACAGAAAATCACTCCTCCCCCATTCCATATCCTTAGACAGTTTAGTCAGCACGTTAACAAGCTCCATCAAAATCTAATAAAGCAGCTTCATTAACATAATTATCATCTTATTAATAATTCACAGGTTGGCAAGAAGTACAATACTGACAGTATTACAATACATCATTTTAAACAAGAAAAGACCATTTCTGTAATGCTCATTAAGGTGATCTCTGCAGAAGTAAAATTTGCAGTACATATATTTGTATTTTCTTAATGTAAATGCATAGCATGCATCCACTTATTTAGCAGCATCTCTGAACAATGTTTTGCCATATTTGTTCTGCAAACTGAGGCTAAGCCACCCACGGCACCTCTGAAAAAACATATCTGCTTCCCAGTAAAGAATCCTATTAGAGTTGAAATATATTGTTGCACTAAGGTCCTAAACACCAGCAATACTCACTAAGTCAGTGGTCTTCATTCTGTCCTCATTTAGGTCCTGATGAAGACCCCATTGAAGTCTATGGCAAAATTCCCATTGATTACAATGGACTCTCTGGATAAAGTCCATACACTAATATATAAGAGATCTCTGAATCAGGCCCAATGCTTATTATGTGGGCTCAGCAGATTTGAGGATTAGATCATATGTTTGACAAGAAGTTTTCTGACTACTGCAAACATTTTAATATAGTAACAATAAATTAAAATAATGAATTACCTTTGAAGATATACTAAGTGTTTAAACTCCATTACCACAGAAAAGCAGGGAAAGAGTCAATCCACAGTGGGTACATACAAATTTATAATGGTATTGGTTTATTAAAAATTTATTAAAAAAAACACTTCCAGCTGGCAGGCAGTCGGGATAGAATGGTCACACAAGGGGTCAGGATGGCTAATGGAATATAGTGCCTGTAATGTTCAGGTCACCAAATCAAATCTGTTGGAGAGTAGGAAGTGGTGAGGTATATCTGAAGAGAGTTAGTGTCTCTGTCCTGAGCCTAATGCAAAGTTTCCACATATCAAAACCCACTGATACATTTGGAAACAATTACAGTCTCAGCAGAGGATGGAATGGGCATGGAGACGGAAAGAAATATCATTTCACCTACTAAGGATGGTGGACCCTCCAGAAGACAGGTACATTAGCAGGGTCATGTAAAAAAGCTTAAATTGCTGCTGCCTATGCTGCTATGAGATAATTGTTCATCTTCAAGGTCCTGATCCTTCAAACCCACATGCACTAATAGACCTGTGCACCCACCCCATTGTCTTTGGCCACATATGAGCTCACAGGATCAGGACCCATCACTTTTCACAAGCACTAAATACTTTGGGTGAAGTCCTGACCCCACTGGTGTCAGTGCCAAAACTCCCATTGATTTGAACATGGCCAGGATCACACTGCATTTTTAAAGAAGTCATACAAGTGGTTTGTAGCAGTTAAAAACAGTCCACTCAAAGTGCAACAGCATTGCAACAAGATGCAGAAACCAAAACTACTGGAATTAAAATGGGAAATATTCATGCTTTTCACAAAGAAATATTTTACCTCAAGCTGTGAGTCAGTAGATGCATAAAAACACAGACATGTTTCATTTTGAATACAATCTTCTCCTTTGAAAAATATTGGTTTTGACCATTGCCATGATTACGAAACTCAATACTTGTAAGTACACATGGGCAAACTGAGTGGGATAAAAATAAAAACTGACCTGAATCTCCATGCTGAATTTGAACTAAATCAGAAGAGAAATGTTTTTAAATTTCCAGCCATAAAAGAAGCTGTTTCTACAATATTTATTGCCTAGCAGGAAGCAGAAATTACAAGAATTCTCATAACACAATCTGTTCAGATGACATTTCTAGATCAACATTGCAGGCAAAGGGGGAAGGGACAGGTATCTCAAATAAAGCAACTGAACTTTAAGATGTTTCCCCATCACTAGTTTACAGGAGTTCAAATAACAAAGGTTTTAAAAAAAATAACTAACTTGAATTACGACACTAACTGCAAAACAATCACATACTGAAAACACTTAAAAATTAAGTTTTTTAGAGATATTACCAGTTCTTCTTTTATTCCACATTTTATAGTTCACCAAATACTTCTTAACCCTATAATCTCTCTCAAGGCAGAGTCAACCTTAAGTGCACCCAGTGTAACCTTTGCCTACTACATGTAACTTCTGGAATGCTTTGTCTTCAATGCTATAATGCTTAATTTTCATTTTTAAAAATTGTCTTGTGCCCATACTGATTCTAGGCAGCACCAGTCTTCAATTACCTTTGCTTCCTCATTGTCTCTGAATTAGGCTTGCAGATAACCAGAGTGGCTTTTTATCTATGGGCTAGGGTGAAAGTTGAAATAGGGACTTACCAGTAAGGGGCTGGGTTGGGGCTGGCTCTGGTCCCTGGAAGGGGCGGGGCCTCGGGCGGAAGGGCCGGGGATGGGGGGTCAGAGCCAGCCCCAGCCCGCCCTGTAGCGGTAAGTGCCCTCCCCCTCCCCCACTGGGTAGCAGCGGCAGCTGGGGGCTGCAGCGGCAGCAGTTTAAAGGGCCCAGGTCAATGGCAGAGTTGTGGATGGAAGCCAGGAATCTTTCAGTCCCTTGTTCTGTCTACTGGATAATAAAGTTTCCTTTCTCCATCACCCTTACTCCTTAGCATTTTTCACGAACGTGATTTATTGTGTTTAGTGTCATTTGCAATTTTGGCTGCTTTGGTGTGGGAAGAAGGGAAAGATGCCTTACTAAAGAAAACTGGATCCCCTAACATATTATACTTGCTTTTCAGCTCTGGCCCATAAATGAAAAACTTTGGGATATATTTCTTCTCATTCAAAATGGTCCATCTGGGTCAGGGTAGACATTATATACAGAGGAAAAGGATAAATTAAATGATTTGAAAGTGAAGATTTGACTTATTCCACTATATAGTACGTTTTGGAATGTAACATCACTCTTCCTCACTAGATGCTGGTAATCAAAAAACGGAATTTAAATGTTTTGAGAGATGCAGTTTCATCCAAGAAATATAAAGTAGTATTGGGAAGGGGAGTTAACTAGAGTGTAAGAGAATCTGATAAAAATTACTGTCTGATAAATGTCACAGCTTCTGTTTACCAAACAAAAGGTTTTAGCTGTAATTTCCTGAAGAAATATTTGAAGTCTATACGAACTCCAAAAAGCAAAGGTGGAGGAAAGATTTTGAAGTGTTTGGGAATAATTTTGTTTTCATTTTGCTGTCTGCTTGACTTATACTACAGAATGGCTTTTGAAATTGACTATGTGTTTTGGAATTTGTAACCCTAATTATTTTTAATTTGCTCTGTCGAATATATGGCTAGATTTATCTTTAAGATCATTTTATATATACAATTTATTAATGTTCAAGTATGTATAGTACTCTTAGTGCAGAATGCAAAGGATTCTTGTGTATTATTTGTGTACCACAGTAAATAAATGTAAAATATGTGAAACCAAATGAGAAATATTTAACTGTGAAAATCTTATGTAAAAGAAGAAGAAAACTTCCTTGATCCCAAAACTCAGTCTTTTACCATGAAAAAAATCACAATGGAGAATTCTGGTTGTAGAAGAACTGAATGATTGGACACTGAGTATTTAGAATCTTGGACCCTGATCCTGGCAATGACTTTACGTGGTTAATGCAGTGGGAGCTCTGTGCAGATGTAGAGTTCTGGTAGTATGAAGTCACTTACAGATTGGGGCCTTAGTTGCAAAATTGCATCTGTTTCATGACAGTTGCTAGGTTGGCAAAATTCTGTCATTCTGAAAATGGCAATCTGCTGCAAATGGTCATGAATGCAGAGACCTATTACTGTATTTGCCTTTTAAAATTTGATGTGTTCAGCTAAGACAGAAACCCAGTCCTGTGAAGTGCTGAAGGCCTCCTGCAAAACGTTAAATGCCCTTCACTCCCACTGAAATCAATAGGAGTTCAGGTGCTCGGCTCCATGCAGCAATGGGCCCTTTATCTTCAAGGTTGGAACTTGTTTCAGAAGTCACAGTGGAGCCTATGGACTCCTGCTTCGTAGTAGTGCAACTTTTCAGTGAGGCTCCCTTATGACAAGTAGTCTGGGAATTTTGCAATTCCACATCCTTACTACAAAAGGAACAAAACAGAGAATCTTCTAGCTTCAAACAACATACAGATATGCCACCATTAAAATTGTTTAAGATTGCTTTGCCTTGGTAGCTACAGCAAGGGGACTGAAATCTCCATTACCTTTCAGTGGCTCTTCAGATACTGCAGCAAGGCAAATTAATTCGAGTGACCTTAGGCCTCATCTGTGCTGAGGGTCCATTTCCAGCCATTGTTTTAGCTGCACTGGTGCTATTCATAGTGTATACAGTCAAAGCCACTGCTTGCACCAGGGGATCTTATCTTGATTTCAAGTGAGCTTAAGCTACACCAGTTCAAATAATTACTTTGCCTGTCTACACTGTGGTTTGCACTGATGCAGCTACATTATGGCTGACCATTCATGCCTGAAACTGGGGCAAATCTTTACTAAAGACTAAGCCTTAGTAGTGTAGCTGTGCCGTTTGAAAACAACCTGGTGAAAATGATTACAATATTTCCATTGGTTTCATAAAGTAGGGCCCAGTTTTACAGCTACCTCGCACAATGAATGAGCTTCAATTGAAGTCAATTCAAAAGGGCTGTAGGATTAGGGACTATGATTTTTTGAAACTCGAGAACGTGTATATTAAACAAGCCATGAAAAATTATCTTTCTGGTCCTCTAGAGTGAGCAAAACAAAATGAATGTTATCACCATCTATCCATAATTGTTATGTATAGGCAAGCAGACTCTTGTGACTCATATTTTCAAGCTGATCTTTCCAGTCTATATCAAACATTATAAATCAAAGTTTGCTTTAAAATTTATCCCAAAATCTCTGGAGCAGCAACAATAAAGGTTACTTTGCTTGTGGACATAAGAAAATACTATCTAGCAGCCAAGATTTTACAAAATGAGTATTGATTTTGGGTGCCCAACCTATAACACCTTAAAGAGCCTGATTTTCTTAAAGAAAGTGCTGATCACCTGCCCTCTGGAAGGCAGTCCTCTCTAAGATGTCTCAAATTGGGCACCCACAGCAATAGTTACTTCTGAAAATCTTAGTCAATGTATCAGCTAAAACTTTCTCATGTCAGTTCCTTCTCTTTTTTGATAAAGCTGAGCCCAGTTTGAGAGCATACTTACCTTATTTTCCTATCACAGGATAACAATATTTTGTTTTAGAGAGACAAGTTGGATGGGGTAATATATTTTATTTTTGTTGATGAGAGAGAAACTTTTGAGCCACACAGAGCCCTTCTTTGAGTTTGTCTTTTTTCTGTGCATCCAAATTAATATTCAGTATGAGGGATTTTCAGGTAACTATGCTTCTAGTTTTGTGATCAGTTTCGTGGTTTCAGAGAGGGACAACTTCTTGTCAGGGGGGGAAAACTCATTAATAGGTTGAAATCCTACAAAGATACATTAAAAAGAAAAGCAATGAGGACAGCTGTCTAGTTCTTTTTCTTTTGAAAATTAGTGTATTAAAAGGTTCTAAGAAGTAGCTGTGCACCTGGAATAGCTGATCTTATTAACAGTTGTCTGCAATAACATAATATTTTGTTTTGATAAATTTGAATAACCTGTATGCAATATTTACTAGACTCATTTATTCATGAAATTCTTCTTTACTTATCTATATTGATATGTTAAAGTTTCATTGGTTGGATCAGAGAATGAATTGTACTTTGGCCCTTTTGTAGATGGAACATTTAAGGAATAACTTTCTAGGTTTTTCATCCTGTGCTTTTCAGTGCTAACGGATGAAGACAATGAAGGATAAATTCTCAACTTGGATGCACTAGATTTTTGATGCACACAACTCTGTTCAGTGGAGGTTATCTTGAGCTTTGGATATAGCCTTGTCTCCTTTTAGTGTTTTATCAGCTTCACATCCATATTGTTGATGTTTGGGAGCTTCATAATACAAGTAGCTTTTTTCATTAGAGATCCATCAAACAGTGATTCATCTTCATTGGTGCAGTCAAAGAATTTTACAATGTACCTGACTATAGCCTTAAGAACTAAAGAAGTTTATCAGACTAGTGTTCCTATTTCTGTAGCTGCTTAATATTCTGTATCTTATATGGAGTACATAATAACAAAACAACATCCTAAATTAAGGTGATTGAAGACCAAATTTTGGCTCTGAAAGCCAATGTAGCCCAAGTGGAGGGGATCCCCTTTAGATCCTCACTAATATGGAAGGGAAGTAATTCTATCTGTGTGCCACATGTTCTGCCAGGTTTGATGATGTGTTCACATCATATGGGCTACAAAAGGGTTAAAGTGGTGCAGCTAGGGCCAATTAACCTTATAGGGCTAGGATGGCTAGATGTCCTGTTTTTATAGGGACAGTCCTGATATTCAGGGCTTTTTCTTATATAGGCACCTACACTCCCCCATCCTGATTTTTCACACTATCTGATCACCCTGGCACACCTGGTGGAGAGTCCAGCTTGACTGAAAATGACTAATGACTGATAAAGCTCAGCTGAGGGAGAAGTGGGCTAAGGTATAAAGACAGGAAATTTGCAGCAGAAATGTGGCTACAGGAGAAGTAGTCTGCAGTCACTCCCTGGGAGAAGAAAGGAGTGTTTGGGGCTACAGTCTGGCAAAGGTCAAAGAGGGAAGTAGCCTATAGTTACTCCCTGAGAGGAGGGAGTTTGGACCATTAAACCTGGGGGGCAGAGGATAGATCAGGGAAGTAGGAAGGAGTTGAGGTAGATAGCAACAGGCTGTGGGAGCAAACAGATCACAGTTGCTAGACATAGGGTCCCTGGACTGGAACCAGGAGTGGTACTAGGTGGCACAAGACCTGGACTGGAAGAGTGTCTGGAGTGGCATGAGAACAGCTAATTCAATGAGACTTTGATACCCTTGAAGGGGAGGACTGTACAGTGACCTAACCGGAGGGCTGAGTCACAAACAAGGAAGGCTGTGAGTCCTGGAGAGTGAGAAAGATCCACAAGATGATGAAGCGGATGTCATACTGGATAAGAGCTGATTACCCAGATACAGTCACAAGGAGGTGCCCCAGTGGTGAATGAACTCTGTAACACAGGGAAGAGCCTCAAAAAAGGTTCTATTCTTCTATCCCATGTGTGTATAATTTCTATTAATACTGCAGGGAGTTGTGTGAGTGCAGAAGAAAAGAATAGACCCCCCCCTAAAGCAATGAGAGACAAAATTACCTTTAAGACAACAGTGAAATAGCATTTTTCCTGAGGGCAGGATTTTAAGCAAATTTGTGTCAAAGTAAAATCAGAATTCACAAGCAGAATCTAAACTCAGCTTGTGTGCTTGTGTGTATTTTATTTAACATGTTACTATAACCAGATATGTTTGAGGGCTAAACAACCTCAGTATGTTTGCTTTTTGCTCAATATTGTTTCTAAAGAAAAAGCTAGCTGTTTTTTAAGAGTCTACTAAACTGACCTATTTCTAAATAACAAGCAGTGGCAGGGAATTTAATTTAGCAGTAATATAACTTACAATTCTTCAAAAATAAAATCTGAAGGGGAAAAGCATGGGGTGGAGGGGTTTTTGTTTTTGTTTTTTGTAGTTAAATATTAAAAACCTCCGGTCGGTATTTTTATTTAAGATCAGTGAGAGCTATCATGTATCTATGCTGTCAGTTTTATCTTGTCTTATCATGCATTTCTGTAACAGTGGTCCTTGGCACTTATAGCACTTTTCTATGATTGATAAATAGGCATTTTACAAAGTGGTGTAACTAGCATTATATCCATTTTACAAATGGGCAAACTGAAGGCTTGTCTACACTTGGAAATTATTCTGGAATAGCTATTTTGATATAAGCCCCCCATATAGATCCTTTTCTTCCAGAATAAAAGATAATTTATAGGGGGATTTATACCAAAATAACTGCTTTGGAATAGCTATTTTACTAAATTTCCAAGTGTACACAACCTCTCTGCCTCAGAGTTTAAGTGGTTTGCTCAAGATCACACAAGTCATTGTTTTAGCCAGAGCTAGAACTCCAGGTCTTCTCACAAATGGGTGCTTTATCCATTGGATGATACTTTCATCCTCAGTACAGTATAGGGGTGGCCGGATGGAACATACCAGTTATTTGGAAGACCCAATGAAATCAACTTCAGGTCAGAACTCCTATGCTGGGTCCTACAGAGAACATGTACTCTGAGGAAGTAACACACCAGCTGGTACCAGCTCCTCCATGTCTTCCATGTCCTCTGCTGGTGAATTTGGGGTGATAGGGAACATTATGTTGTCTGAGCCTGATGGTGTGTATTAAATTAAAAATGGGAGGGAACTTAAAGTTAATACTGAACTGGAGATTGACACAAACCAAAACTCTAATCCAAATTTTGGGAGACTTGGAACCAAATGTAGGCTTACATAAAAGAACAGAGATAGACAGGAGCTCTGAAATAAGAGTTGAAAACAGGATTGATTGACGGTACTGTGACAGATGATTTCACTATGCTTTATCTAATACAGCAACCTTAACACGTATCACAAAATACTTTGTGGAGGAAAAAATAAAAGGAAGACTGTGTGACCCCAATGCAATTAAGAATATGCTCAGCTTTAAGCCCTTGCTTAAAACCATCCCTATTCAGCTAAGCACTTGAACATGCTTAGGTCTCATTGAAATCAAGGGCAAATAATCACATATTTAAAGTTAGGTAATTGCTTGAATACTTTGCTGAATCAGGGCTTAGGGAAGTAACTAACTTTCTTAGACTGAGAAAGAAGTTGAGGAGAAATTCTAGATAGATTGATAGGTACAAAGGAAAGATTAGCCACAATTGATAAAGGGACATTGATAAAGAGCAGTCAGTAATTGGTGCTTATAGTGTAACCAAGAGCTAACACTCAAAATGAGCAAATGGGTAAGGATATTCTAAGGATATTCAGGTTTGAGTCCCATATAGAAGCAATGTCCAAAGTTAAACCCTAGGACAGAAGATGTACTAGAAGACAACAGGTGCATAGATTCTGTAGCCTGAGAGAGTAAGGGGAAGATGTGAGGCTTCCATTAGATATAATAAGAGAATGTTTAGAAAGGTATGATTTACAATGGAAGAGGAGCTTAAAAATTATCAGATCACTGATAGGAGTAGAAGCTATGTTGAAGTCAAGTACGATGAGAGCCAGTGATGAATACTGGTCAAAATACTAGTGTGTTAGTTCATTAATTATTAACTCATTTAAATTTGCCCCTCATTGTACTGTCACTACAAGGGTATTCCCTGTTGCATTGCTATGGAACCTCATTTTGGACTGCTCACATACTGCGTATGCAATCTGACTCACTGAAGCAGCTGCACCCTATTGGCTCATATTGGGAAGAGCAATTTTGCTAAGTGATCAGTTGAAAACAGAATTAGAATAAAAGGGCTTTTTTTTTTATCTGATTTTTTTTTTTCAATTTTTGAGAGGGGCTCAACCTCAGGTGTCCCACTGGCAAGCGTGTGGAAATGTACAGTAAGGAACAAGAAGAACATCATTATAGCTTGGAGAAGGACAGTCTCAGTACCATGATAAAGGTCAAGAGCTGTACTGAAAGTACTAAGGGAGAGATGATTAGAAAGGTGAGAGAAGATCATTTTTACCAGAACCTTTCTGAGGAAATTTATAAAACTTCTATAGGAAGTTCTAAAAGAGAGGTGAGCCTAGAGGTGAAAGAGTTGTCATAAAAGAATTCCAGACATGAATAGCTCATCTCTTGCTTCTGATCCTTCATAAATGTCTAGGTATGAGGTAGGATAGTCGCTTTGTGAGTCAGGAAGGGCTAAGTGACGTCCTGTTCAGAAAGAACTCGATAGCAGCAGTTGTGTGACGTAAGAAAGATCTTCATCTTAATGAGTAGTGGATGACAATAGTAATGTAATTAACAACAGCAGGGAGGCGGAAAGTGATAATTTAAGGTTGGAAGAGAGTGCACTAGGTAAGTTTTTTGCTCATACACAATATGAGGTCTATGATGACTTCTATGGAAGGAGATTATAACCTAGTGGGCAGTTTCACCAGCAAAAGAAGAGGAAATAAAGTTCCAATCATTATTCTTTTTTAGTCCCTTTCTTTGTTGGTCTTTTATTGTCCACAGAACCAAGTAAATCATCTGAAAAACACAGGGCAATAATTCCCCCACAATTTCCTTGTATTAGCTAGTCAGCAGAAGAGAGACCATTATTTTTTTCCCCTTAATTCCCCCTTTGACTCAGCATCCCCTTCCTTTTATTCTTTGTCCCAGGCCATGTAACAGGAAGTGATCTGTTAAAGACATTGCAGTCTGTAATCAGTTACCTTGTGATAGGGAGGTACTGTAGCTAGATGGCAGGTAGATGAAAAGGTATGACACCTCAACTATAGAAAGTATTGGAGTTGCATACCTTTCTGATGGCTAAAGGGAAGAATTTAACAAGTTTGTTCTAGAGCTATTGGAAAAATTTCCTTTGAAACTTAAGACTTTTTTCTCTAAATTAAAACTTTTGTTCAAAAATTTATATTTTACAAGACAGTGATCCACTTTCTAAATTTTTATTAAAAAACTAGAAAGCATCATGATTTTTAATGATGATTTTTCCTTTCCAATTATTCTTGGGAAAATACTTGTTTCTGCTGATCAGCTTAATTTGTTACTTAGAAGGTACAATGATGGGAGCCCTGTAAGTATCTGACATGGGCAGTCTGACACCATGAGTCACAAACCCACTTGGCAATGAATGACAAAAGATCTGGGTCTTCTCATACCAGAACAAGGATCAATATAATGATCCAGGGGCATATGGAAATGTAATTTGAGCCACTGATTCTGAGTTCTGGCAGAGATCTGTTTCCTTAACCTTTCTGGCTGTTATAACATAATATTTCTTCTTTGTTGGGTTTATGTTGTTCCTTATGCATTTTGGTTCTGCAAACTGCTTGAGAAACATTTGTTGTTGTCATCATTCTTGTGGTGTTTCTTGGTAATGTGATTCTATATTGTTGTGGTCTACCAGCATCAAAAATAATTCCCATTTCAGGAAATTAGCAATCACTTTTTTATATTATTAATTGGTATCACAGTAACGCATAGATGTCCGAACCAACGTCAAAGTTCCATGTTAGGCACTGTACAAACACATAAAAAGAGACAGTGCTGCTCTGAAAAGCTTACAGTTTAAATATATGACAGGAAAAAAGGGGAAGAGAAACAGGTGAAGACAGTTGCCCAGTGTCACACAGTAGGTAAGTGGGTATAGAAATATTTTGCTTTGATTGGAAAAAAATAGTTTGCCTTTGAAAAATGTCACTACCAATGGGTAAACGAGCTCAGTAATTGAATCCAAACATGTTAAATGGGTTTGTTTACACTTACAAAATATAAAAATGTAAATGTTAGTTTGATAATAACATTCAGGATCAGTATGTTTGTTCTCAAGCATTTAAACAATGACAAGGTACTTTGTGAAAGTGTGTGGTGACTCATATTTTACCGCTAATTATCAGTGTAGGATAATTTGCACACTTTTATTCCTGTATTGCGTTCTATTGG
This sequence comes from Trachemys scripta elegans, assembly GCF_013100865.1. Lineage (NCBI taxonomy): Eukaryota > Metazoa > Chordata > Testudines > Emydidae > Trachemys > Trachemys scripta. Next base: position 94,575,219 of record NC_048299.1, read on the forward strand.
CTAAAAATTGTTAAATGAAATGTAATTATTAAAGCTTGCATGACATGTATGTTTGTTGGAGTGCCCAGCAAATGCTACTAAAAAGTATTTTAGCGATTTGCAATGCAATTTAATTAAATTCACATATAGAAGAATATCTAATGTAAATGGATGACCAAATAGTTCTTCTGATGTTGTTGTGATGAACATTATCAATGGAATATATCACTTTTACTCCCCCCTTCCGACCCCAAAGGCCCTAGCAAGCATATCTTCTTGAACCCAGATAGTGTCACCTTCAGTGCATAGTGCTTAATTACCCATGCTTTTGAGAGGCAGGGATTTCACTGGAGTTTTACAGTGGCTGCCTAGAAGGAGTTAGTTTTGAGGCTGCGAAGTATTTTAAGGGATTTTTTTCACATCTTTTTACATATTCAACTATTATTCTAAATGTTTATATGTGCCTAAGACTTGTTCATAATCACAGTATATAAATCCTAAATAAGTAAAACACCTGCAGTCCTTTGTTCTTAATCAGGCAAGACTTCCTATTAACTTCAGGCTAAGGGCTACCTGATTTGTTCCCATATCTATTGTAAGTCATAGTGAGATACTAAAAATAACTTCACTAATTAGCAAACTATTTATCTGGTGGGTGGACTCCTGATCTAATGCTGATTCTAAATCAGTGGGAGTTGTTCTGTGACAATATATCTGTGTATGCTTCTTGCACAGTATTACCACAGAAATATACCTGAGCTGGGATCCTCTTAATTTATGTTCTACATGCTCCTATGGTTTAGAACTATCTCAAACTAAAGTTATTATTGGATGTGCCTAATCTCCTCCAGCGTTTTCCTGCTTTTTGCTCCATGCATTTCCCGCACGGTTCCTGTGGCACCACTTCCCACTAGCACTAGGTGAAATCTTTTGCACAAATGTTTATTCATTGAAAAATGCTGTTTTGACCAACCCAAAACCATTTGTGAAATTGACACTAATTTGCTGAATAGTTTAAACTGAAGCAAATTGTTTTGGGCTAGATTCAGGTGAGAACTTGGAAGTCATTCACAAAATGGGGGTGGTGGGGGGGTAAAGAGAGAGAAGGTGATATCCCTGCCCTTCCTCATAACTTTTACCCTTGTAGTTAAGGCACTCATGGGAGACCATGGTTCAATTCTCCCCTTTGATGTGGAGCAGGGATCTGAACTTGGGTATCCCATTTCTTAAGTAAGTTCCTTAGCCACTGGGGGTATATGGTATGTTTTTTGTTTTTTTTCCCAAGCTCTCTTGTTGAAGTTGTTTCACTTCATATAAATTAAATATCCATTGGACAAGTGACTTAAAGTTGAGCCTACCTCTTCCTAGGAGAGCGCCCTAGCTGCCAGGCTATAGAGCCCCTCTCTCGCTCACCCTCTCTGTCTGGCCCAGTAACTAATTATGTCTTTCATACAAACTGGAACAGCTTCAAAAGCAGAGAATGAGACAGGTGCTCCAGAATATATCAAGTAGCCCAGTGGTTACTATACACTCTTATGAGATGGGAGACACAAGTTCAAATCCCTGTTCCAAATGAAGCAGACAGTAGGGATTTGAACCTAAGATTTTCACATTGTACCTAAGTGCCTCCTTGTTTTGTGAATCTAGCCTGGAAATAAAATGTTTTGGGTCAAACAAAAAGGTCCTTTTTATTCACCGAAAATTCCAAAAATCATATGGATTTGTTTTAACCTAAAGAATCTTTTTGTTCTTTTTGGGGAACTGCCGGTGAACCAAAATATCAGTTGTTCGTCCAGCATGTGAGCTGGGCCTTCCAAGTTGAGAAAGCTGAATTCTAGATAAGTAATGAAATTCAGGACCTTTTTAAGGCAGGTTCCCAAATGGAAATTACGTATCTTCATAACCTTATGTTTTCCTCCAGAAAGGCTCTGTTTTTATTACTATCCTCTACTTAGGAGGACCAAATGGATCTCATTCCAGAGCTCTGTCAATGCCACTAATAATCAACAAGTAGGTATGACTATTGAATTACACTGGCTCCTGTTCCCTGCCAGCTGCGCCTCTCATCTCTGCAGTGCTGTTAAACTTCTGCCAGTTCAGACAGCATGAGGCTGATGACAGTCAAATCTAGATTTCCAGTTTGCTAGTGTTTAATAATAGCCAGCCAGGTCACTAAGCCCACCCTATTTTTATTGTTATTGAAAAGGTAATCTTTTAACAATATTTTTTTTAATTATGGATCATAACATTTTCATGTATACGGATGATGTTTAATTTCTTTCTGTTCGAGACCTCTGGGGCACAGTGCATAACAATAACCACAAATACATTTATAGACCAAACAATTTTGATTCCCTCATTCATAATGACATTATACTACCAATGCCTGTCCCAGGATCAAAATTTTTCCTCCAAATGAATGCACGTGTTTTATGGCTTACTTAAAAGCAGGGATCTTTGAAAGCACCATGTATAATAGATGAAGAGAATCATTATAACTAACCTTGTTCCAGGAATCCTACAGACTACTCTTTGTAATACAAGGAAATTGTTAGTCATCACAGTGTCACCATGGTAAGACTGTATTTCATCAGAAAAAAAGGGAACATTCTAAAAGAAAAGTGTACATGGATAATAAGTGATTTAAATTGTAGGGTTGGGGTATTCATAAAATAGATTTGGCAAAAAAAAAAAAAAAGCTGTGTGATGCAGAAAGGTCTATATATTAAAATTGAATCTAAACTTGTGATTTTTTTTTTTTGATTTTTTTTTTAAGTTAAAGTCTCTTTAATCTGACAGAGCTCACCTCCAACATTTTAACCAGGTTTTGTATGTCAAGACATCCTGAACCTCAAAGTTAGGAACATTGCGGGAATGCAGGCTGTTTGTACTGAAAGTTCGTAACTCTGAACAAAACGTTATGTAAACTTTCAAAAGTTTACAACTGAACATTGGCTTAATACAGCTTTGAAACTTTCCTATGTAGAAGAAAAATGCTACTTTTAACCATCTTAATTTAAATGAAACAAGCACAGGAACAGTTTCCTTATCTTGTCAAATCTTTTTTTAAGCTTTCTCTTTATTATTTTAGTAGTTTATGTTAACACAGTACTGTGCTGTACAGTGTTTGTTTTTTCGTGTCTCTGCTGCTTGATTACGTACTTCCAGTTATCAATGAGGTGTGTGGTTGACAGTAGGGCGACCAGACAGCAAGTGTGAAAAATCGGGATGGGGGTAATAAGAGCCAATATAAGAGAGACCCAAAAATCGGGACTGTCCCTATAAAATCGGGACATCTGGTCACCCTATTGACTGGTCAATTTGTAACTCTGGTGTTCCTAATTCTGAGGTTTTTACTGTACAATTGAAAATTGTACCTATTCTGGGGCAAATTTACAGACTGTTGCCAGCAGGGGGGGCTTTTACCAAACTGCTGCTGTGAATCATGGATAGAAAAAAATGAAGACATTTATTATACCATTGCGCAGAAAATCTTGAACTGACATGTATGTATTCGGTATTAAAATATATAGCTCTACCCATTTTCACCTCCTGAGTCTCCACTTCATGAGGACATAAAGAGAGCATTAAATATAAAAATGAATTAGCTTTGGACATAGCAGAGTCTTTAAACAAAAGTTGGGCATGAGATGAATGGGGTATATGATAAGATTTACTCAAAATGTAGTTTGGTAATACCAGATGTTGAGGTTTTTTGTTTATTTTCAAGGCTTCCTGGCATTATTTTTATATCATAAGATAAAGTTAATAAGGTTTGTAATGTTTTTAATGGTTCAGTTAGGAACACAATGTGACTTTCACTTTTGTTTATATCCAGTTTTTAATATAGTAATATATCACTATATATATTAATATAGTAGTTCATATGCTCATTTTTACAGAAACAAAACACTGTTTACTAATGCATGCCAACAAGCCATTAACCATAGGTTATATATAAAACATAATTGGTTTTGTTTAGATCAGTGCTGAATACCAAGCAGTTCAGAGGAAAGCAATGTCAAAGGCTAATCTCTGATTTTGAACTATATGAAATATGTTGGTAGATAAACCAGTTTAAAATGATAACTCAATCACTTTGTTAGATTGAATATTTTGAACTCTAGATAAGAGGTCAATTACACATGATCAGATATATTGTATGTGCAGTTAAGGTATAACTGAGGTGCACCTCAAGATTAAAATACACATCTTAAATATATCTCTTCCTAAGTAGTTTGTAAATGAGGTGTATTAACTGTGCAGTAGTATTATTATTTCAGTGTTGCTGAAGTATATTTGAAAAAGGAAAATTAAGTGCACCTTAGCTGTTGGGTATCTTCTTAACTGTAATTGCCTTATTATTCTTTGTAAATTTTACCTTAAGTATTGTATAGCTGGGATGTATATCTCCACAAGGGTGAGAATTACATTCTGCCACTGTTCCTTAGGCAGACTAGCAATTAATTATGCAAGCAGTCCTGTTGACTTCAATGGGACGGATTCTGGTTCTAAGGAGGGATGTAATCAAATCATAGAGTTTCTTATGAAACATTCAAGCTCTTTTTCTCCATGTAACAAAAGTGAGCATAGAAAGGAAATCATTGACGCCTGATTCAGCAAAAGCACTTGTTTACCTTTAAGCATGTGCTGAACTCTGTTTCTATTCAACAAAGCACTTAAGCATGTGCTTATATCCCATTGACTTGACTGGGACTTCATTATATGCTTACACTTAAACATAAATAGGGACCATTGAAAGAAATTTGTATTCAGTATCTCTGAACTCTGATAATAATTATTAACTATTTAAATAGAGCATATTAATGAATTTTGCAGCAGTATAAAATGTTGAGATTTCAGTGATGAAAAATACGTTAGTGATTGAAAAAAGTATGACTGGATATATGTTCAGAGTCAGAGTGAAGTTCTGTAACTGTCAACAGAAAAAAATATGATTTATATCTTTTATATGTGTATATATATTGAGTGTAAATAAAATGTATCTATGAGAAATTTGAGTAGAAGGCATACATAATATTTATAAATATGAATAGAAATTAATAACAAATTGAGTGTTATCACAAATAGATTAATAGGTTAAGGTGAATATAAATGCCATAACAAAAGGTCCATCTAGCCCAGTATCCTGTCTTCTGACAGTAGCCAATACCAGGTGATTCAGAGGGACTGAACAGAACAGGTAATCATCAAGTGATGATGGGTTTAAGTGCTTCAATTTCTTTCAAACCAGGTAATCCAAATGGATTGGCATACATTTGTGAGCTGGGGGGTGATGTTTTTCTAGGTGTCCAAAGTAAGGATTTTGATTGAAGCCTCAACACAGAGGAATATATTGTTTTCTAGGGGACTGATTAACATGAAAAATCATACACAAAGTAGGAAGCACATTGGGCTGGAGCACTTGAACACACAGATGTTCTTGCTGGAGTTTGGAATGTGGTACAGATTATGTCTGTATATATTTTGCTGCTACTTTTGCTGCATTTGTCCATCCTTGTTCAAATCCTTTATAGGAATTCTGTGCATATTTTAAATAAAAAGAGGGTAGGAAGGAATATCCTGAATTTGTACTCCCTAATTTCCCAGTAAGGAAAAAACCCACTCCTTGTGCCCAAAGACTTCATGGCTGCTTAGATGTTGGGACAGCCTTCCACTGTTTGTGATACAGTTCTGACCTCAGCCATTATGCCAGGATTGGCTAAAATATTGAACAGTTGGAATACAGGAATTTCCAAATATCCATTGAGAGTTATCACATAGTAGTGCAGAAGGGAAGTGACAAAAGATGATGGGTCCAATCAGTAATGGCATTTACAGTTAGATGTGGTCAGGGCCGGCTCTAACTTTTTTGCTGCCCCAAGCAGCAAAAAAAAGCACCACCCCCTGCTGAGTGCCGCGCCGCCCCCCCCCCCCCCCCCCCCCCCCCCGCCGACGCCCCGCCCCCCGGGCCCCCCCCCCGCCCCCCCCCCACCCCCCCCCCCAGCGCTGCCCCCCTGCCGAGCGCCGCACTGCTGGATCGCCCTCCCTCCCCGCGGAATGCCGCGCTGCACTCCCCCCGCCGCCCCTTACCAGGTGCCGCCCCAAGCATGTGCTTGGTTGCCTGGTGCCTGGAGCCGACCCTGGATGTGGTGAATATGTTGTATCTGAAATCTTTATTAGTATTAATATTTTTAGATGCATGGAATTCTAATAGAGGAGATTAGACAAATGAAATACTTAATGAAGAAATACCTAACTCTTCACCTTCCTGCTTTGATCAGTTATCACACAAAATGGGCCTCAAAGACGGAAGTGACTGGGAGGTCTAGTATGTAAAGGGAAGATACCAACTCTCGCTGAAAGTAGCAGAGCTTCTCCACCACCTCAGCTGAGAGAAGGCCTCCTTTGGTTCACCCTTCTGTCTTTCTGATCAGAGGGCTCAAGCCCTAGTCAGAGTCTAATGTTTGGTAATGTGTAGGGGACATATATTATAGTCACAGCAAGCCTAAGAAGCTGAGACTTCAATAACTAGTTAAAACTATCCTGCCTGGCCACCAGTTTGCAAACACAATGCTGACCATTGGTGAAGACATAGTTGTTAAATATGTAGTCCTACAATGAACAGAAATTACAGGAAGAAGATAAAGGCCAATAACAGTATTGGCATCAATACCCAAAGCAACTACTAAGGAGGGTGAGCCACAGTACCTTGTGAGACCAGAAATATGCACCCTTCCCCTCTTGATTCCATTATCAGACAGCATGGCAATATACTTGTGCAAAAGTGCGGGGTTAGGATAGTGGTTCTCAAATTTTTGTACTGGTGACCCCTTTCACATAGCAAGTGTCTGAATGTGACCCCCTTTTATAAATTAAAAACACTTTTTTGTATATGTAACCATTATAAATGCTGGAGGCAAAGCGGGGTTTAGGGTGGAGGCTGGCAGCTCATGACCCCCCATGTAATAACCTTGTGACCGCATGAAGGGTCCCGACCCCCAGTTTGAGAACCCATGGGTTAGGAAAAGTCCTGCTGTTTCACAATCATTTTAGTTATCACATGTTCTCAAAAGAGGCTTTCGCACATTGTGAAAATGATGTTCTAATGAATTTGCATAGTAACTGGAAACAAAGTGTGTGTGTAAAATGCGCCACTGATGTAAATGCTTTAGAAGAAGTAGAGATAAGACAAAGGCCTGCTAGCCAGAAGATCTGTTTTATTTCCAAGCTGAGCTATTGCTTTGCAGTGTGATCTCAACAAAGTCACTTGAGTTCCTTGCACCTCAGTTAAACTAGCTGGTAAAACTAATTAAAAAGCAGGAACTAGGTGGAAACCAGATGCTGTCTGTGAACCGAGCCTTTCTGGGCAGATATTTTACAAAAACAAACTAAAATTAGCAACAGCATGCCAACTGCTTAGGGAAACACACAGCTGATGAATGATGCAAAGATGATAGATGAATGCCTATTCCCATTCCAAACCCTGTCCACTAAGTAAATGAATAATGTCATCCATCGCATCCAGACCACTGTATTCACCTTATGCATTTCCTGCGCTTTACCACAGCATTTCTTTTGGTTTGGCTTTGCCCTATTTTATTTTTCCATGCCCAGTCAGTGGCAATGGCACTACTTCAAAATAGACGGATCTACAAGGATTAAGAAAAAAATGGAAATTGGTCATTTGTGACTTATTTGTAGACATTTCTATGGCATTTGTCACCATGGTATCTGAGCACTTCTCATTAACATTAACGTTAAACCAATGAAGCAGGGGAATAATATTACTCCCATTTTACAGATGAGTAAACGGCAGCCCAGGGACATTAAGCGGCTTGCCCAAAGTCACATCAGAAGTATGTGGCAGAGTTGAGAACAAAACACAGATCTCCTGAGTCTCAAGTCCTGTGTCTCCACCACAGTGTTATCTTTTCTCTGACTGGTGCATAGACTGAAAGGCAGGATGAAAAAACACATTACAGTCTTATCTGTCTATCCTGCTTATGTTGCTCTGATTTTTTTCTTTTGCACTTTTACTTGCAATGGAGAAAAAATTTTGAACAAAGTTCTAGTAGCTGCAAGTTCAACTTTGAGCTTTGGAGTGATAAAAGAGGTTGATCATTTGAAAATGGGAGGATGAAGAGTGGGGAGATTATCTCTCAAGCACTGTAAATACTTTCATAACAGGGGAAAATAAATAAATACAGCCGCGAAGGACAGAGTTTTACAGGGACACAGTTGTTTCCCATAATTGAAAATATTCCATGATTTTAGATCATCTTTTTTGTTCATTCCCAGATTTCTATATTATCGTTATTTATCACTTATATAGCACTGTAGCTGTTCATGGTTCATTATGTGCAGAAATATGCTAAACAGATAATTCAAGCTCTGTCTCTAGGACCTTACTAACCTTGGGCGAAATATTTAAATTAATTGATGTAATGCTAAGAGGTATGGCATCTCTCTCTGTGATAGACCTTGGTTGTGCATTATGGGCTTGATGTTGTAAGGTGCTGAGTATTTTGATCTTGCTCCAACAAAATACTTAAGCTTAACTTTAAGCATGTAAATTGCCCCCTTGAAACTAAGGCTTGGTCTACACTACCCCCCTAATTCGAACTAAGGTACGCAACTTCAGCTACGTGAATAACGTAGCTGAAGTTCGAAGTACCTTAGTTCGAATTAGTTCGAACTTACCTTGGTCCACACTCGGCAGGCAGGCTCGGCAGGCAGGCTCCCCCGTCGACTCCGCGGTACTCCTCTCGGCGAGCTGGAGTACCGCAGTCGACGGCGAGCACTTCCGGGTTCGACTTATCACGTCCAGACTAGACGCGATAAGTCGAACCCAGAAGTTCGATTTCCAGCCGTCGAACTACCGGGTAAGTGTAGCCAAGGCCTAAGGTAATTACTCAGCGCCTTATAGGATCAAGCGTTAGTCCCTCTGATCCTAAAAATGTTTGGGCCTGGTGCAAATTGGAAGTAGAAGGAATCTCCACCTGCTATATGATGGGAGATGGCAGGGATGTTGGCCATAAAAAAGATGGAATCACAAGTCCACCCAATTTAGGCTTAATCAATTTTTGCCTTTATGTATATAATTTCAGACAGAAATAGTGCCTGAATATGCATTTATGCCAGACAAATAATAACAGACAAGACAGAATTGGTAAATGGGGTCCTAGTTTTCATGTCCTGGGGCATGACCTTTATGGAAGCCATGAAAAGCAATGGGGAGAGGGAGTTGTTGATGTTGCTGTTGTTAGTGCTGCTGTCCTTGGAGCTCCTGTTTTGCAGCTTGTTGATTCAGCAGACCTTGATGTTACTCATAATGACCCCAGGCTCAGTTCAGTGATAAAGGCTTGGCAGGTTTATTGTCAATAATGCATAGTACTAGTGCCATACAAACCAAGCTACAGGTTCACTAACACATGTATGCCCATGACAAGGTATTGGCTCAATCAACATAATGTTTTCCCTTTTGCCAATACAAAGTTGCTCCCCTTATGACTTCTTTTTCCTTCTATATATTGACACAAATTGCACAAGTTACATAATGCACTCCATATGTTCCTTGTACCTGATAGTTCAAACAAAACATTGTCCTCCATTATCCTGTTATCCTTCCTTATCATTACGTGGATCAGTATGTTCCTGGGTCAGTGTCCCTGTACCATCCTCTTAGGAATGTGTTAATGTAGTTACTTGAGAAGTCTGTGTTTGTTAGCTGACACCCAGTGTTACTATTTCAACAAGGCTTACTTTGGCTCATACTTTTAGCTATGCTTAGAACTCCAGAAAGGTCTACAGTTGCCTTCTCTGATCCTTTGGTCTGGTCCTCCAGTCCTATTCTTCACTTTCTGATATGGTGTTTCTCCAGTTTCAGTCGCTGTTCACTTAGGTCTCTTACACACTTGTACATTACAGATTACTTAATCTTTATCCAAATGGCTTCAATCCTGTTGGATTTTAGGTAACCCGTACATTATGCATGTGCAAGTTTCAGTTATCCAACTTTTGTATTTTTTTTTTTTTGGTTTTGCAGTTTCTGGCTCATGCTGTTTTTGTCACGCTGCCTGGGATCTTCCCATAGAAAGGTGTTTTTTTTTTTTGGTTTTTTTTTAAATTTATAACACGTTTGTGTCTCTTACATCTTCCAGCACAACAAGTTGCCTTTGTTCGGACAGCAATAACATTTTAAGCAGATCAGCAATTCTATGTAAAAAGAATTCTATGGCAAAACTCCACTTATGCCCACAAGGACTTAGCCTAAGTGTTACCTCATCTGTACTCATTCACTATATGTAACAATATTTTTAATTATTAGTATTTATCAAAGATTCTGATCTTATCATTAACAATTTTATATTTCAATGTTTTAAGTCAGTGTGTTATTCTGTGCTACTCTTGATCTGTTAGAAAGAGGAGGGGGAATTATGGAAAATATGATGATTCTTTAATGTCAATGTTTCTTATCTTTAAACATGTTTTTTATTTTCATCCAAAGTCCAGTTTTATTTGTGAATCATAACACAAACCTCATTGGAAATTTTTCTGTTAATGCATTTTGAGGGATGTCTCTATTTTAGGCCTTGATACTTAGTTGCTTTTAATGTACCCCAACATGGAGCTCATCCTAAATAAAATTATTTTCTGAACCCTGCTGGCTGAACAGCCTTACATGGATCCCCCTGCCCTCCTCTGCCTGTGCTGTGCCTTTAGAGGTATTGATAGATCTAAAGCTGTCTGTCTATCAAGTGTGCAGAATGCAGGAAACCACTTTACTGTACTTACCTTATTCTTATAGTTGTGTGTGTGTACATATATATATATATATATATTTTCCTATGATTTCAATTATATTTGTTTGTATTAACTAAAGATCAAAGTTTGCATCCTTCATCAATTTCATCATCTCAACTAATTCTATGAAGCCATTGAGTAATGAACCTGTTATTTGTAACTAGTGCATATTGTACTCCAATAATTGTATAACCACAATAATTGATCAGGCTATACTATGCATCGATATAAATGTCCATTGTATCTGATGACATCACAACATCTTGTATGCTTTCTTGTGGCTATATAGTCTAAACCACGAGTAGCGAGATCACAAACAGATGTCACATAGGAACATGTAGGCTGTCCCTGAGGATTGGGCCTAGTGCTAGGCCCTTTTTTCCAATCAGTTTTTCACATCTGTCTTCATATATTGATAGTTGTTCTCCATTTAGGTCTATTCTTATCTGTGTCTTCTAAGTTATCAATATTTCTACTTCATGAGGTGAACTTCTGCTTAAGGTTGTCTTTAAAGTAGTTATATTAACAGCCCTTCCTGCAGTTTCTGAGTTTCAGCTCACCATCGAGGATGCTTTTTGGGAGTCTATCATCACCAATTCTGATAACATGAACTGTCCATCTCAGCTGAGCTTTATTGATCAGTGCCTCATTGCTGGTGGGTTTTGCCCTTTCACGTATGTTAATGTGTGACATTTTGTTTTGCCAGTGGACCTTCAGAGCAGAGCAAAGACAGCACATATTTACATTTTCAAATTGCTTGATATGTCTACAGTAAACTGTCTACATTTCACACCTGAATAAAAGGGATGCTATTACTGCTGCATTGCATATCAGCAGTTCTGTTGACAGTTCGATGGTGTGCTGGTCGAGTATCCTATGGTGAAGTCCTCTGAAAGTCTGACTTGCCTTTCATATTCTGTTTAATACTTCTTGATCCAGGGAGCCGCCATTGACATGGTGATACCAACGTATGTCAAGTGATTATTGCTCTTTATTTCTGTACCATCAGTGTTGGTGGTTGGCTCAGTGGTAGTGGTTGCCAGAGCTGGTTGGAAGAGGACTTAATTTTTTTCCAAGTTGATGGCGAGTCCAAACGGTTTAGTTGTTTCTGAAAACCTGTCAAAAAGGACTTCAAATATGAGAGTCTCAAGGACTTTTCTTTACCGTAAGCCTTCAGAGACTGAAGGGTTTTCCATCAGTTCTGTACCTTATAGAGATGACCTTTTGAAGGTTGTCAGTTGCATAATACAGAACAGTTGCAAAGACAAAGAGGATTGGTGCCAGCATGTAGCCTTGTTTCACCTTATTAGATATAGGAAATGGTATAGAGAGGCCAGTTGACTATACTTTTAAGCCAGAAATAGTTGGATACTGTCACACTGTCTGGAGTGGCTCACAACCGTGAGGGCCTACCTTATCACACCCTGTCAAAAATGGGGCAGATACTTCAAACTGGTGGTGTGTTTTATGATTAGATTTCACCAAACCCGTAACAGATGAAAACTCCTGGATCACTGTAACAGGAGTCATAGATAGTGCCCAATCTACCTGGCCACCTAAACAAACTGGACTTAGTGATAAATGGTCACTAACACCAAAAATCATACAATATTCAGTCTGCTTCCAGTCCCAAGTGACCAGTCACTTATCCCAGATCGGTTGGTAGGGCCTAGATCTTACACCAAAGACAATGCCTGTAGCCAACCCTGTAATAAACTATGTAATAGTTTATTAACTAGGAAAAAGGAATGAGTTATTTACAGGTCAAAGCAAGTAGTTGCATACAAACAAATGAGTTACCATCTAGAGCCTAAGAGTGACAGAATTGCAATGATCTCTCAATTCAAAGTGTCTTTCAGGGCAGACCCAGGAGGTAATCCTTGGGGATCTCTGTCTTCAGTTTGGTTTCTCTGGTCCTGTGAGAGTTCAAACAGCGAAGAGATCAAAAATCTTCATGTTGACTATTTTATGTTCCTCTTCCAGCATTCAGAGCAATAGGACAAGGCCTTCTTCACACACTTCTCCGTGGGTGGATAGGGCAATTATAACAAAGCTTTTGTCTTTTATTAAATTTTGACAGACATCCTGTGTCTGGGTTCACAAGTTCAGAGCAAACATTTTCAAATCCATAAATTAAAACTTACATATTTTTAATAGCATGGAATACAGACATTGCTAGTGAGATTAATGGATGCAGCAACTTACAAGCATTTCATAGAGTCTAAACACTAAATGTATTCTTATTAGAGTACTATGTATTTGGAGAAAAACTAACATACAAGTTAACTGGTCTGGTTTCCAGCTATGAGGTTGTCAGTTCTTAGCTAATACCTGCTTTCCTGGCAAGAGCTGGCACCTAGTCTACAGCATCACTGTTACATCTTTAGGAGTTCAGTGTACTGGAGATAGAGAGTTGGCCTCTTTCCTTTTTCTTCCCAATACAACTTTTTGGAGGAGTGGGATCTGACAAAATACTACAATTTTTTAGCTTTCAGTGTTTTGATTGATCATTTTTTCCTTTATCTCATTACCTGCTTTTTTCTCCACACCCTTTTTCAGTGGCAAAAATGGAAAAAGAAAATAAGTAAGGGGGAGGGGGAAAACAACAATGCAAAAAAATACAACTTTTCTAAACTTTGCATAACTTTTTTACAAAAAAATTGAATAAATAAGATGGTTCCTTTTGGAAACATGGAGTATTATTATTATTTAGGGATTCTTTATTTTTTGGTAACATTTTTCACCCATCTCTAATCCTGGGGTCAGAGTTTGAATCTATCTGAATGAATGGGTACAAGACAATGAACTGATATAGGGCTTAGTTTTCAGAAAACGTCCTGCTGCTTGTGTGTGTGAAACTTAGCATGTGCATCCATCAGTGCCCTTGGTTTTCAGGCACTAACATTAATCCTTGAAAAGTGCTGGCATACAGGCACAGGGATTTGTATGTTCAAACTTATACACAGTACAGTTGGTCATAAAATGTTTTGTCTTCTTCCCATAGAAAAATTTGAGCTTTTGGCAAAAAATAGAAAACCGAAACACTTAAATTCAGAAATGTTGCTGTGGTGCCTCAGAGGAGTTCTAATTCAGGTGTTTCATGCTCTTATTCTCTATAGGCCAGGTATCTCCAGTGATGCACCACTCTCTCCCTTCTCAGCAAGAAAAGGCAGCATATCCTGGCCTCCACCTACATGAGGTGCATCATGAGAGATCAAGTCTGTCTGCGGATCCCCAACCTATAGCAGAAAGTAGTAGCACACGACAGCCAAACTACAACTATGAAGAACCATGGCAGCATTTCAGAAATGAAATATTTCAGCTAAAATCCAAAAATATATCAGTTTTCAGCTGAAAACTGAAACTGTGTTGGTTTTGGGGCATTCAGACTTTTGACCAATAAATTACATTTTCCAGAGAAAGCAGACACTTTCTGCAACATCAATTCAATCAAATACCCAGTTTTCACTTGAAAAGCAAAGTATTTGCAACCAGCCCTAATACATGCCTAGAAGGAGACTTGGAGGAAAAGCGTTTGAAAATCAGGCTATGTCTACATTGCCCTGCAGCTCACAACTAAGAGCTGAGCTGTGACTCACCTGTGAGGCCATTTGAACTAAAAGGTTCCATTAATGTAGTCCAGTTTGAAGAAGATTACATTAACATGAACTAGGAACCCTTTAGTTTGCTCATGCAGCATCAAAACAGGGGAGGTAAAGTGCAGAAGTTTGGTGCATGCTGCTATTCAGACCCCTGTAGTTCAAATTGAGGGGCAGCGTAGACATGCCATCAGAATCATAGACTACCACTGGGTAGCTTTGCTGTTAGAATCTATCTTTTTTTAAAGCAAGCAGTGGCCTTGTATAATGCTCTTGGCATGCTATGATCTCTGCATTTTTTTTCAGTGTGATTTGTCTATTAAATAATTACCACTTTCATGCTTTTCAATTATGCTTTGTCTCATTCAGTAGACCCCTGCATTTTGAATGACTGTTGTGTCTAAAGTATTTTCCTGAGTAGTTGTTGTTAGTCTGGAGTGAGTGGTCTCCTGAAGAGACTGATTTTATTGGCTGAAATTAAATAAAACAAACAAAACATTGATTTAGTATGGAGAGCTTCTGAAATGCTAGAGTAAAGGAGTCAAGGTATTCTATTATTCATAAAACCTGTTATTTCCACTGTCTGTTTATTTGTTATCAATTGTTTGTAAGTAACATAAGCTCAGTGACAGAGCTAAGTAGAGAAGGCAGATAAAAAGTGATATCTCCATTTTACAGAAGTGGAAGTGAGGCAAGCGGAGATTAAATAACTTACCTGGATCATCCAGGAAATGGCTGAGCCCAGAACTGAACCCAGAATTATGAGTTCCAGTCCAGTGATCATCCTTCCATTAAATCAGGGAACTCAAGTTTTTGAGGATCATCTGTCTAGAGCAGTGTTCCTCAACTGATGGGTCATGACCTTTATGGAAGCCATGAAAAGCAATGGGAAGAGGGAGTTTCCAGGCATTGGAAACTTTATTACAATTTAAACCAAGAAAATCTTGCCATTCCCTATACATCCTTGCCCTTCAAGATCAAGTATTCTCCATCAACCTCTTGACACACACACACACACACACACACACACACCCTTATGTAGGAGTATAATGGTTTTCATTAATACATTTACTACAAAAGGAAAAAAAAGTAAGGGAGTCACTTCCACTTCTGTAAAATTGAGATATCACTTTTTATCTGCCTTCTCTGCTTAGACTGTAGGCATTCTGAGGCATTGTCTCTTACTAGGAGCATATTTTACTTGCCTCACATAATGTGCCCGATCTTGGTTGGTGTCCGTAGGTGCTACTGTAATACAAATAAGGAATAGTAATAATTTAAATGATACATGTTGGTTCACTTCTTTTCACTGATGAGCATTATAAACACTCTGGTGCCTTAGGGCCCAATTCTTAGTTGGCCTGTGTGTCTTATGGGGCAGAGGGCTTCCACACCAACAGAGAAGGGGTTAAGGAGAGCCTATGGGTCCAGCTAGCTCCTGCCCCACACACCTGCAGCCAATCCCAAGTGTATAGGGGGAATAAAAGGAGAGAACTTGTTACTCTGCAAATAAAGCTCTCTTCAGGCAGCATTCCATCCTCCTTCCTGGCTTAGTTCAGGGCTGACTGGCCAGGAAGGAGGGTGGAACTCTGCCTGAAGAGAGCTTTACTTGCAGAGTAACAGAGAAACTCTGCTGCTAGCAGGAGCAGCCACTGGGGACGAATGAGCAATGTACAGATCAGACTGGGAGCCAAGCCCAAAAGAAAGGGGAGGAATGCTTCACTGGAAGACTGGGTGATGGCCCTGTATTGAGTTACGTTTGCTTTTTTGTAGAACATTTTAAGGTTGAGTCCCCACCCCCAGAAGAGGATAAGACTGAAGAGGCAGTTAGTTAACTGGTGAGCTCAAGCCCACCTCAGTGGACAGGGGAAATAAGACTTCTTCCCCTACCCTCCCTACTGGGAGACCTGTGGCTGTGTCAGAACACCTGGAAGGACCAAAAGGGTGCACTGCTCTAGCCTCGTCACTACAGAAATGGCTGGGTGAGGCTCTATGGTCTGCACTGTGCATGAGGTGAGACTGTATGATCATGATGATCCTTTCTGGCCTTAAAGCCTGATCTAAACTGTGTTGTTCTATTATTTATTTATTTATTTATTTATTTTGCACTGATAGCTTTGCAAAATTATACATTTATTTGTGTGCACAATATGTCAGTTAAATGTCTAAGTTAATTGATCACATATGTAAATGACATAAGCTGTGCAAGAAGATAATTGAGAGTGTAGCTTTGCACATGCAAAATGTTTGTTGCAAAAAGGAAGTCCCGTTTATAAATCCTGCCCCTTGATCATCTAGTTCCCAATACTTTAAATGGAAAGCTATACCGGTAGTTCTGGAGTAAGTGCAGTACACATAATATTTTTCATACGAATATTAGTTTCCTTTTAAAGAAATAATTGGGATTTTTCTTGTTGGTATAATCCATGTTCTTAATTGTTTCTGCATATTATATGGAATATTAACTGTATTTTTCAGAATAATTAATAGTCGGAACTCTCTTAAGGCCAGATTCTTCCCCACTTATCTATGTTGAATAGTTCCTACCTCTGCAATAATACTACTGATTTGAAAAGAAGTACTTGCTAAATATCAGTGTGAGCGAGGATAGCAGAATCTGAGCTGAGTTAGTTACAGATGTGGTGATCCAGTTGAAGTTTACATCAGTGTAAGATCCAGTGTAAATTTTTTAGCCTGAAATCTTGCCTTATGTTGCTTTATCACAAGCCTTTTTTCCCCCCATACATGTGGTAAGAGTCATTAATGGCATAATATAATCTCCTGAAAATAGTTCTATTAACATGTGTAACTACCATAATTAAATTATGATTCTTAATTTAGGATCTCTGAGTTCAAAGTTTGACAAGCGGATCTGTTAGAGGTCCAACAAAATAATATTTTACAAGTGACCACAAACATGTTTAACAATTATTTTGGGGCAGTTAAGCTAATTAAACTTAGATAAAAGGTTAGTCCACACACTGCGGCCTAAATGAAATCTAAATGCTTCAAACTAAAACATTTAAAATGTTGTGTGGGGGGGAGGGGAAATTAAGGAGTCAGCAAGCTGCTGTAGCATTAAGCAATATAAAATACTATTATGTTTGAAAAAGCTAAATTACAAAGAAAGTTTCAGGGAATTCATAGAATTATTGAAGATTAGGTTTGGAAGAGACCTCAGGAGGTCATCTAGTCCAGTCCCCTGCTCAAAGCAGGACCAACACCAACTAAATCATCCCAGCCAGGGCTTTGTCAAGCCAGGCCTTAAAAACCTCTAAGGATCGAGATTCCACCATCTCCCTAGTAACCCATTCCAGTGCTTCACCACCCTCCTAGTGAAATAATGTTTTCTAATATCCAACCTAGACCTCCCCCACTGCAACTTGAGACCATTGCTCCTTGTTCTGTCATCTGCCGCCACTGAGAATAGCCTAGCTCCATCCTCTTTGGAACCCCCCTTCAGATAGTTGAAGGCTGCTTTCAAATCCCCCCCTCACCCTTCTCTTCTGCAGACAAAATAACCCCAGTTCCCTCAGCATCGCCTCGTAAGTCAGGTGCCCCAGGCTCCTAATAATTTTCGTTGCCCTCCGCTGGACTTTCTCCAATTTGTCCACATCCCTTCTGTAGTGGATGCAATACTCCAGGTGTGGCCTCACCAGTGCCAAATAGAGGGGAATAATCACTTCCCTCGATCTGCTGGCAATGCTCCTACTAATACAGCCCAATATGCCATTAGCCTTCTTGGCAACAAGGGCACACTGCTGACTCATATCCAGCTTCTCGTCCACTGTAACCCCTAGGTCCTTTTCTACAGAACTGCTACCTAGCCAGTTGGTCCCCAGCCTGTGGCGGTGCATGTGATTCTTCCATCCTAAGTGCAGGACTCTGCACTTGTCCTTGTTGAACCTCATCAAATTTCTTTTGGCCCAATCCTCCAATTTGTCTAGATCACTCTGGACCCTATCCCTACCCTCCAGCATATCTACCTCTCCCCCCAGCTTAGTGTCATCTGTGAACTTGCTGAGGGTGCAATTAATCCCATCATCCAGATCATTGATAAAGATGTTGAACAAAACCGGCCCCAGGACCAACCCCTGGGGCACTCCACTTGGTGCCGGCTGCCAACTAGACATCGAGCCGTTGATCACTACCCATTGAGCCCGACAATCTAGCCAGCTTTTTATCCACCTTATAGTCAATTCATGCAATCCATACTTTTTAACTTGCTGGCAAGAATACTGTGGGAGACTGTATCAAAAGCTTTGCTAAAGTCAAGATATATCACATCCACCGCTTTCCCCACATCCACAGAGCCAGTTATATCATCATAGGAGGAAATTAGGTTGGTGAGGCATGACTTGCCCTTGGTGAATCCATGTTGACTGTTCCTGATCACCTGAATAAGTTGGTCTTATTCTTAAGTTCCTCAATAAGTTGATCTTATTCTTGGACCTGACCCAATGCCCACTGAAGTAAGTGAAAAGATGGCTTGAAATGTTAGGAAAGGCCATCTGGCCTAAAATGGCTCCTTTTGATTTCTAGTGCAGCCAATCGAACATCTGTTGAAAAAAGGACACTTCAAGGGGGACCTAATGGACCTCATAATTACAGCAGAGATTGCATCTTCCCCAAAAAAAAAAAAAAAAAAAAAAAAAAATTAAATGAGGCATCAACTCTGAAGTCCTCTCAAAAAACACTTCCATTGTATTTGATGGGACTTTTGCTAAGTATAGAGTCAGGTCTATCAGTAAATAAGGCACTTGTGCAGAAGCGGTGATGCTGTATATAAGAAAAGTGACCATTTCTATCACTGTTGTTACCATGGTTACACTTTGTATATGATTTATGGAAATTGGGTATCGTAAGGTGTTGATGGAAAAGTTCTGATTTGCTAAGTATGCTTATCCTGGTTAAATCCATGTATCATCTTTGTATCTGAAGTTATGAATATTGTCTATGTACTTGTATTTTACACATGTGGTGTATTCCTGGCTGACAGCCCCCAGACAGAATTTACATCAAAGCTAAACAGATGTGTGTTGATGGCCCATCAAGGACACTCAGTTCTCACAATGGGCCATTGAAGAAACTCATTCTGTCTAGATATCTCTTCATGAGGATGCCTCAAAGAGCAAGGGGCCAGTGGCCACCAACTGTGACTTAGCAAACTATGTAAGGACATGTGATATGCTCAGTTGACCTTGGACTATATCTTGGGCCTGTAACTTTTCACAAGCAGGGGCTGTGGGTTTTGTTTGTGATAGTAAAATTCCATGCACACGGCAGAAGATGCAAAAGATACCTAAAACATCTCCATTTTGTCTTCATCTCTGGACTGGATTTCTAACAAGGAAGCTTTTAACAAGGACTGATGACCCCCAATTTGTTTGGGTGATCTAGAGAGACTTTTGCAAACCAGCGGTTTATTCCATCACTGCTACAAAACTGATATAAGGACTTTGCCATCACTTCTATGTACAAAATTCCTTAATCATTTACAGCTCTCTTCTTTTATTGGCTGGCAGCATGATATTGGGGTAAGATCTGAGATTCATATTTATGTGAGGATATGTCTGGTCCTTTGGGATTAGGAAGACCCTCACATATGGTGAAATGGGTTTTCAGTAACCCTTCACTATATTAGACTTGGTTGTCTGGATGGGATTCAAGGGCTGGAGTACCTAGAGGGGGCTGTTGGCTTCCAGGTAACCAGTGTGGTGTGCAGAAACATTTTCATGACTGGCTTGGTGAATCTAATTATAGAGTAAACCACCAGTTATTGGGGATTGTCTGCCCTATTTCTTATATTCAGGGCAGATTGCGGCATTCTCAGTGTGGCCTTCCAGGCAGCCGGTCACAGAAGCATCCGTACTTGAAACAAAGTAACAAATGTACAGAGTTAGTAGTGAGAGAATAAAACAAAAAGAATTAATATTTTTATTTTAAAACATCAGGAGACCAGCGTTGGCTTATTTTGAGAGAAGAGTTGAAAGATATATTGAATGAACAGGAGGGGTTGATTAAAAGGACTGCTGTTTGGGGCCAAATGGCTTTTTCCTAACATTTTATAGGAATGTACTAGAAAGTACATATCAATGCTAGAAGATTCTGCAGTAATGATTCACAGTGGAAAAAACAATCTTGAATGTATTGTGAATGATAATGAAAAACAATTTCTAGTCCTTGTTTTCCACCGGAATTTTAATTACTTCATGCTAAGCTTGTTGTGTGCCACATTCTCTCTATAATAGGTTTTGATGAGGAAAAAGCTAAAAGTGTGTTTTTTATTTTATTTATTTATTTATTTTTGCTTGGTTGGTCTTTGGAATCACTTTAGTTATGGCTATACGAATATTCATTGCCTAATAAGGAAGTTGTTTAGATGAAGGTTGTTTTTTAGAATTGATCCTATCCAGTTAATTCAGTGTTTAAATGATTAGTCAAACAACAAGTGATTACAAATGGCAAACTTTTCCCCCCAGAGACACACAGATGAATTCCCTGCCCATTATGTATGAATTTTATTTGCATTAATACAAACTCTACAGTCATAATGAAGAGATAATTGTTTCTTTCATGACCCTTTTTAAGGTTCGGAGCTTGCCCCATGTCCTCAACCAACATTTCTCCTTCGCTGCAAAGCATCAACACAGGTTTTGCTAACCAGTCTTTGGTTGCCTTCCTCTAACATAGAACACGTGCACTGTGCATTTGTATATTATAGCTATATCATCCTTTGGGAAGAAAGGTTTTATTTATAGATAGGTAAAATAAATATATAAATACATTCTTAATTATAATATTTTATAAGAGATTGTGTTAATCACTTAGGGTGATTACATAGAGGCAGGGATGGTGTCCCCAACCTCTGTTTCCCAGAAGCTGGGAATGTGCGACAGGGGATGGATCACTTGATGATTACCTGTTCTTTTCATTCCCTCTGAGGCAGCTGGCATCAGCCACTCTCGGAAGACCGGATACTGAGCTAGATGGACCTTTGGTCTGACCCAGTATGGCCGTTCTTATAGAATCATAGAATGTCAGGGTTGGAAGGGACCCCAGGAGGTCATCTAGTCCAACCCCCTGCTCAAATCAGGAGCCTTATGTTCTATGTAGGGTCATATACGGTCCTTCCATCTGCATATGAATCCAAAGTAGTATATCGCCTATAGAGTGTTTGCAAGAGCAGTGTCAAGCCATCTTAGTGTAACTGAGATTCAGGCCCTCTCTTATTTTCTGTACATATTTTTTCGTACTATTACACTTGCATCTACTTCCATGAGATGCAAGTTATACCCACTTACTGTTGTATAACTTGCAAATGATTTATATGCAGCCCTTTTACGCTAAACACATAAGAATTTGTTTTATTGCAGCATCAGATGTCGCAGTCCCCGAGCAGGCTACCGCATCTGAGAGCCTTTTCCAGGCCCCCCTCAAATGCACCCCTTTCAAGTGGCAGGCCCAGGCCTCCACTGTTCTTTGGGATGAGATCCTGCAATCCAATCACTCCCCAGCTGGGTTTCTATATTGCATCCCCCGGAAGCCAATTGTGATACTTAGCAGGCCCAATGAACCTGGCACCAGTAAGAATTCTTCAAGACCCTATGGACTGAGGCAGTATCCTGTGACACAGAAACAGCTTCTACAAAACTCAGTATGATTTATTTTGCAAAACACTTAGGCTATGTCTATACTATGAGCTAGGAGTGTGAATCCCGTTGTGTACACATGTTGGCACTAGTTCTCATTGAGTTAGCACCAATATTAAATAGCAGTGTAGCCATGGTAGCACTAGTAGCAGCAGTGGAGGCATGGCTGAATGGTTCCAAGTACATACCCACTGGTTTCAGATTTTCAGCCTTGGCAAACAGCAGTCAGTCAGGGATGAGGAATCCCTCTTCAGGGCTATAAACCTTGTTCGTGGAGGTGCCTTATGTAGGACTTTTTTTTGCCTTTCCTGCCTGGTTTCTTAAACAATGCCTTTTGATCTAATTCTGTGCTTTCAGGCAGGGTACTATCACCCAGAGACGATGAGGGGCATGCATTTTTTATTAAAAAATATACATATATTCTTTGTTCTCTACACATGAACAATTCACATCTCAGATTAGAATTCTATTTTAGCAAAGCACCAGGAATTGGAATAGCACAGAAACACAGTGCCATAGAGTTTAGAGTGGTGCCTATTCATGCTGGGAGATACAGGAAAAACGCCAGAGATGGTTTATATCAGATCTGAGTGGCTCCTCATGTGTCAGAAATAGTTAAGTCAAAGCTTTTAGCAACCAGACACAAGGATTTTCCTACATCCCTCCCCAGCAACTCCTGCATCCAACCCCCAGTAGGGAACTAGTTACATTCAGTGTTGTCAATGTAGTCATTTTCCACCTCCCACTCTAAATTCCAACACCCCCTCTAATTTCAATTCCTGGGGAAGACTGGTCCAGAAGTTCCTAGGACAAACAGAAAACCTTTTTAAAAATGCCTTATGGATGCATGATGGTGTAACTTAGGAGTACAACCATCTGAACTGCCTTTTGCTACATCCTTGCAACATTTAGGAAATCTGGTTTAGGCCAAAAATTAGAAGCCTAGACCTGTATCTCATCTATATGTGACATTGTCTCAAAATTAAGGAGAGTTGTGTACACAAAAAGCTGTAGGATTGGACCCTAGACGTGTTACCATTCCCCTCAAGGAATGTCTGCTGTCCATTTAGGCTATTATAGCAGATATAGTAAAGGCAGCTAGAGCTGAGTTAGTAGTTTCCCTTTACAATCCCAGTAGGGGTGCCTGGCTGTATAAGCAAAGTTTTAACCTCCTTCCTCCTCCTCTGGCAGGACTCATCCACCTCTGTCAGGGGCAGTAAAATAACACTCTGGGTCCTATCTTGTCCTCCACAGGGAGGGAGAATTCCTTCTGAACTCTCTGGGAGTTTTGCTTGCATAAGAATTATGGGACTATGCCCTAAATAGGTACAATATTAAGTGGCCAATATAGTGAAGACAGTTAAAAAAATCACTACAGGGAGAGATGCAAGTTAGTACAGGTATGGAAGAGGTAACTGCCATTGTAAGAAAAAGGGATTAAAATATTACTTACAGTTTTAAGCATCTTTAAACACTGGCTGTAGATCATACCTCTTTCTTGAATTTATACAGATCACTGAATCAAACTAGAGCAATTTTTAGTGTTACATTTTTCATAAGAATAAGCCCACACTGGTTAAATCAATGGAAGGGTCACTTCAAGTCAAATAATCTATGAGCTGACCTAGAAAAACAGCAGGCAGATTGTAACAGAGCCAAAAGAAGCTGAATACCCAGGTGTCCTAGAAGGAATTAAGCTGTGAACTGCAATAATATTGAACTGAATGAGGAGGGTCATTTCATCAGTAAGTAAATGGTGAAGGTATTAGAGGAAGGCTAAATAAATAAAACTTGTTCAAAAGGCATCAACATTCCTCCCTCTGAAATCTAAGGAAACCCCCTGTGTTTGCAGACCTGAGATGTCCAGTTAGATGTGGTGAAGATAGAGGCTGGGGAACATTTGTTAAAGCAGCATCCCCAGGAGTATTTCCTCTCAGAAGACCAAGCCAGTTCTGTCAGAATTCACATGCAAAAACTCTACATCATTGTAAAGCCATCCTCCTGGGGTGTTTTTTAACCGGATTCCTAATAAGCTGGCATGGGCTGCTGGATCTGGGGAGTAGCTCCTCTACTTTTTGCTCTCACCCTTTGACATATGTGTGCATCTCTATGGCCCAATGGAGTCCCTTGTTTTTGTTTTTTGCTATCTCCACAGAGCTTTTGAAGCCATGCCACTACCCACTTCACAATGATGGTGGAGTAGGAAAGCTGCACACCAAGTCATAGGTGCTGGAACTAGGGGTGCTGCGGCACCCCAAGCTTGAAGTGGTTTCCATTATTTACAGGGTTTACAGTTTGATTCAATGGCTCTCAGCACCCCCGCTATACAAATTATTCTGGCATCCCTGCACCAAGTATGTGTAAGAAATTCTGAGCTGAAACTAGAGTTTCCTGGCTGGTTCTAATGTGATGTTTTTACATATATAAATATCCCATTACATCTTACATAGTTGAGTTTAACCTGTGAAAGGCCTCAGAGATTTTCTTCCATCTGACATGATCTTGTATTGTGGTATCCCAAGTGTGTATTGGTGCTTGGTAAGAGAAGATCCTGAATATTTTACAAAGGAAGAATATGGTATGTTACTGGAATAGTGATCTATTTTATCAATGTCTTCATTCTTTGCAATAGAAGAATGGGTTGGTTTTCTCATACTGAATAATCCTTCGCCATTTTTAAGAACTCCAGTGAAGGCGTGAATTCTTCATGATTCAGCTACAGCCCTCAGAAAAATTAGAGCATGTCAACACTTCTTGTTCTAGGCCTTATGTGCAGGAGTAACACATGATAGTTGTTTCAGTGTTCCTCCAATACTAGTCACAAAGTGAATTTCAGCATGAGAGCTCTAATGGTTCAAGAGATATAGTAATCTAAAAATAGAGCAGCCTTTTCCAGAATGCCCACAGCCGCATATCATAATCAAAAGCACATTAATTTGCACCTTGTATCAAATGGATGTACCAAAGTGCACCAAATCAGAGAAACCTAATGGCTTGCAGCTGGCAGAGCTATTTAACATTTCACACTCTTAAGGTAAGTGTTCCTGAGATGGGAGACTCATAATAGCAGGCTTTACTACCATGTACTAAAGAGCTATGTTAGCCAAGGCACATCATCCTGTTCATTAACTTCTTTTAATAGAGCAGGGCCTTCTTTACTCATGGATTATAATAAACTTTGCTCTGATTGACACTCTATCACGTTCACATTTCTGTCTCCCTATGAAGACCAAAACAAAACTTCTCGTCTTCCTTCCTTTTATCACCTTTCACCTCAATCCACCCAGACACTCCTAAAACAAGTGTTATTTTGCTCTGTGTAGGGTTGCTAACTTGCTAATGGCAAAAAACTGAACACCCCAACCCCCGCTGGCTCCATCACTCCTCCCTCCATTGCTCACTGTCCCCTGCCCTCATTCACTTTCACTGGGCTGGAGTAGGGGTTCGGAAGGGGGCTTTGGGCTTTGGGATGAGGCTGGGGATGTGGGGTTTGGGGTGAGGGAGAGGGCTTTGGGCTGGGTCAGGGGCTTGGGGTACCAGGGGGCATGAGATCTGGTCTGGGGGTGCAGGCTCTGGGTGGGGCCAAAAATTAGAAATTCAGGGTGCAGGAGAGGGCTCCTGGCTGGCACAGGGGATTGGGGTGAGGCGGGGGTGAGGGCTCTGCTGGAGGTACGGGCTGTGAGTGGGGCCGGGGATGAGAGGTTTGGGGTGCAGGAGGGGGCTCTGGATTGGAGCCGAGGGGTTCAGCGTGTGGGAGGGGGTGTGGACTCTGGCTGGGGGTGGGGGCTCTGGGATGGGGCCAGGGAGGAGGGGTTTGCGGTGCAAGAGAGGGCTCAGGCCTGGGGCTAGGGCGGGGGGGGGGGGGGGGTTGTGGGCTCCAGGAGGGAGTTTGAGTGTGGGAGGGGACTCTGGGCTGGGACAGAGGATGTGGGGTCCAGGGGCGGCACTTACCGTGGCTCCCAGGAAGTGGCCGCCAGGTCCCTGCGGCCCATAGGTGCATGGATGGCCAGTGAGGCTCCGAGCACTGCCCTTGCATCTGCAGGTGCTGCCCCCGCAACTCACACTGGTCGCGGTTCCCGGCCAACGGGAACTGCTTAGCTGGCACTCGGAGCGTGGGCAGTGCACGGAGCCTTCCTGGTCACCCATGAGCCTACGGGCCACAGGGACCTGTCAGCTGATTCTGGGAGCTGCACGGAGCCAGGGCAGGCAGGGAGCCTGCCTTAGCCCCAGGCCTCCGCTGTGCCACCAACTAGACTTTTAATGACCCGGTTGGCGTTGCCCACCAGAGCCGCTAGGGTCCCTTTTTGACTGGGCATTCCATTCCGGTCGAAAACCGGACTCCTGGTAACCCTATCTCTGTCTAGCCATACATTCAGTCTATATATAAATTTTACCATTTTTTATTTTATGCAGTTTCCAAGATCAGGACTCTTCTTTCTGTCTGAACCACAAAAAACTTTATCCAGGCCCTTTTCTGTAATATGGTCTCCTCCTGTCTGTCCATTCTTCCATCTCATCCTTCTCAGGTTCATTCAAAATGCTGCTGCTACAATCTTCCTGACCCATTTCTATGACCATGTCATCTTGGTTTTCAGTTCCTTCACTCTTTTCCCCATTAAACAAAAACTTCTTGTCTTAACATTTAAGACCCTCCACAATTTAAGTCACTCCCACTGATCTCTCTTATTGTCACACCCTGGCTTCCTTGCGTGTGAAGGGTATCAGTTTGCCTGCATCTCTCACAAGCACCTTCACACTTTCCTAGACTGATCCACAGAATTCCCATTTATCCTTTTTTTCCTCTAGCCTTTCACACATGTGCATCCACCATGTGGATTTTAAAATGGACGTGTCTTTAAACCAATAGATTAGGCAAATACTTATAAATGCATCTTTAAAATATAGGGCCTAACCAATTTTTTAAAATAATATTTTACTGTATATAAAGTTGGGAATTTTGCAGTCAAACTGAGGGTTTGTCTGGACATGTAAAGGTTAGAAAATCTTGAGTCAACTTTTTTTTTTTAAAAAATTGTCTTTTCTTTTAAGCATCCATATGTGGTTTGATAGACTGTCTTCGACTTAAAATGTTGAAATCCCATTTCTTGTGTAAAGTTACAAGAGGAGTGAATATGACTTACAATGAAACCCATGTTCTAACCTTAACTATAGAGCTTGCTTCTGGTTGGATTCATATATAGGATAACTAGTAATTCAAAGCCTCTGACCAATTATGCAACAAAATCATTGCTACAAAAAAACATGCAACATGATTACTAGATTAACCTGATAAACCAGGCCTAGAACCCTAGTCTTTTATATTCAAGGATTAGATTGTATCCCAAGAACACAGCCCATAATAAAGGGCAGTGTATTGCTGAACCACCTCAAGAGCAAAGCAGAGAAGCTATTGGGGTTTAGGAAGTCACAATTCCTCCTCTTCTTCTGAGTATAATAATTTACATATCCTTCCCACAGAGTCCATGCACACTACTCCATGAGGAAGTAAGCTGGTTCTTAAACACTTTCATTAACAATGGCTGCTAATCTTTCTTAATTACAGCCTTTCTTCAAATATGGCCTACATTCAACATTCAAAGACATTTAATTATGTGGAAAGATTGAATAGCTAGTAACAGGCATTTCTGAGCTTGACTGGAGCATGAAGTTTAGACACAACTAAACTTCAAATGAGGGTAATTACTAATAAAGCCATAACTTGGTAAAAGTTTGATATATTTTCTTCAAACTTTGCAGAAAAAAATCTCCTTAGTTTTTGGTGTAAACCTGGAAGTTTTAAAGCCAATCTAATTTTGATAACCAGACTGAAAGGGGGGCTATACCAGGAATTATGGAACTTGGTTGTGAACCTCTCTTCAGATTAATGGTGGTATGAACTGTTGCTTTGACAGACATTATGTAGCACCTGTAGTCTCCCTGGTGTAACATACAAAACTGGAAGTCTTTACTTATACAGGAAAACATGAAAATATGAGTCAAGTCACATGAACCTGCTGTAATGCTGTGGGGTACTGGGTTATTTTGCGTTAATAGTATTTATAACTCAATTTTGCACTGTAATGCCTATAGTCCAGTTCCTATAAACTTCCTGTTCTGCAGTTTCTCTCTCTGTGTTTTACTGACAACAAGGTGAATGTCTACTGCAGCTTGACTGAATGGCATGTAATAAGGCTGAACAAACAGGCTGTGACCCCAGCACATGGAATCTAGGAATATAATCCTCCTCACCAACCTGCACTTCTGCTGAGGGACCTTTGCTGCTGAGTACGTACAGGAGTAGTACATGGATTGCTGCTATCTCAGATGTGTATATGTGGGTTACTGGTTATATGCAGCTTGCTGACCAGCTGGCTGTGACCCTTTGAGCTACCACAAATTAG
Source organism: Trachemys scripta elegans (assembly GCF_013100865.1). NCBI lineage: Eukaryota > Metazoa > Chordata > Testudines > Emydidae > Trachemys > Trachemys scripta. The sequence continues at coordinate 94,603,656 of NC_048299.1, forward strand.
TGCATTACACACCTTAGCTCTGCAAGTTGCTGTGGAGTCTCCATGCACACCATCACATCTTCCCCCTCTTCCAGTATCGAAATTTTAGTGGATTCACTGTGACGGGCCCTTCACAAGTTCCAGGATTTCACATTCTAAGCTTGATTGTGCTATTTCAGTTTGCATATGGCAGTGTGTGGGACTCTACTCAGCTGTAGTTTCAGTATATTCACGGCTGAACATGCTTATAACATAGGGGTGTGAAATCCCCATATCACCCTTAATGGTGGTTAGCTGATGGCAAATAAGAGTAATAAATATCTCTAATGCTACCTGTGGATCTAAATCTGACATCTTTCTTCAGGTAAAACTCCCATTGACATGAAAGAGAGTTTTTCCAGAGGATTTTCGGATTGGCCCCAGCTGGCAGTGATGAATATGTATGGTAGCAATCTGAGTTCTGTTGTCTCCTAGTTAGTGGACGGTGGGATGCTACACACCTTGCTTATAGAGAGGATTAGTTTCTTTGTTGGTATTCAGCACCATGATTTGCTGGTGCAGATTTGATTGACAAACAGCATATAAAGGCCTTCTAAAGCTTTTATAGGGAATAAACAACATCCCAAGGCCAAATTTCTTGTCAGTAGTCTTGAATTTAGCAAGCAAGCAATGTATCATGCTCTGCCAGCACAGGTGACAAATCAAACACTGCTGCAGATACTATTGTATCAGACATTGGGCACTTGCAAAAGCATTTTCCCCCCTACTGCTATGGACTGATAGCAGCTAGTTCTGGCATAGGTTACTCAGTTTATATAATATCAACACTTCCGCAGTCCTGGAATTTTAAACCTCTACCTGACCTTCAAGGGAATTTGAATAACAGTGAGTTCCTGTATAAAATACCTTCCAGTCTCCCTTCCTGCTGTGTTTGTTCAGAAAAATTGTTGGGAACTATGCTAGCTAGCTATTCATAATGTACCAAATGGTAGCTATGTGTGGAAACAAACTTAAGGATGACTGCAAGCTCTTATGATAAAAAGAATTCTGCAGCTACCATTTATATTAGCCACTGTTACATAACATATGATTTTCTTTCTCCCCCCACCCTTACTTCCTTGTTCCTCTTTACTTCTCAAGGACAGAGATAGGGTAGATGAGTGAGAGAGAGAGAGAGAGAGAGTATGTGCCATCTTTGATGCTCATCTGCAACTTAATGTTAACAAACACATTTGGCCAAAAGCTTTGGTCCTTCAGTCAAAACTATTAATTAACCCAGTGGGATTTTACCTGAGTAATGACTAAGGAAATATTTGGCCCATGCAGGAATATTTATTCTTATGTGCCCTTCACTTCTGTAAGATGTATCAACTTGATTTTGTAATGAGAAAATCCAACCTAGCATCAGGAGTAAAAGTGGGATGCAAAGCAAGATTTTTACCACACTTTGGTTGAAATAAGTGTGAGTGCATGAGAGAGAGTATGTGTGTATTTATATACTAATGCTGCTCTATTTGAGTGAATTAACTAAAACTGGATAGCAGACTAGTTTGGAAATGGAACTACATATACCAGTGCAGTTAAGACTTGTTGAAAACTGAATTGTTACAAGATGGAATTTATGAAATTCAGCAGGTAATGAAAGAAAAATCTGAATTACAAAATATTATCTTCTGTAGAATGAGATCTCACAGAAAAGGGGCACTTTTAGTAGTTGATATTGCAAGTATGAAATAAAAGAAAGTATTTTTTTAAGATGTCTCAAATGTTGAAGGCTACCATCAGTACTCCAACTTGAAATACACACTTTCCTTTTACTGTTGGTCCAATGGTGGAGGTTACTTCAGGTAAAATATAAATAGGACTTTTGAGTTTTTTTGAGTTCATGAATTTAATCTTTTGTGGATTATTTTTTGAGCAATTTTTGAGTTTTATGTAGCTGTCCAAATATTTTTTTGGGGGGGGGTCTTTGTATATACTGTAATAAATAATGTATATTATACACTAACCATTATAGTAATGAATAATTACTATAATATAAATTAACCTTTGTAATATCCCTTCGTGCACTGTAACATAGTACTGTTTGAAGCAGTACTACATTAAAGTTCACTGGGGAACCTTTAGTGTGTACCAACAGGGTCTACTCAGACCAATTAATGCACAACACGTTAGTGCGCTTCTGAAATCACCCACCCACCCACCATCCCATAGTCCTCATGTAGACAAGCCCACTGGTGTTTTTTCTCTTATTTATTGGATAAACACCAATATCTCTGACTCTTTGTCTCAGGGGTGTTTTATCAGTGTTTGTTGGTTAAAACTGAAAATCAGAAGCCTTAAATGTAATCTAATAATTTACCTGGAAAGGAGGAGTAGATGATTTATAAAGAAGCAGCAAAAGATGCTACACACCTACCCAAAAGGAATTAAGCAGTGAATTACTATAGAAGTGGTAAACTACTTGAAAGGTGCTCTTTAATCCAGTGAATGTAACTTGCTTTAAAACATTTGCTCCTTTTAAAAGGGAATAACAGAAAGACTTGTAAAAGCAGTGTCTAAGTTTCTCCTCTAAATCTATCACTTACTTGTGTGGCCTGATGCAAATCACTTACATTCTTTGTGCTTCAGTTGAATCATCTGGGTGTAGTAAACCACGCAGCTGTGCTTCTGCTGTTTTCATGACTACAGGGCCCCTTTACAGTCTATTTCTCCAACATTCAGATACTGGCTACAGATGATAGAAATCTGATGTGAAAAAAATCAGATTAGCTTGTGTTTTCTTGGAAAAGGAGACAGGATCTCCAATCATGCCACTTTAGGCAAATATACATTTTAACTTTAAGGTCTTGGCATTTTATCAATAACAGATTTTGTGTGTCCTGTAACTCTGAAGATGATCTGATTTTTCTTTACTAGCCAGGAACAAATTTGGAACAGACTGCTCATTTTCAGACATCTTGAAAGAGTGACAGTGATATGTCGAAGTTGTGACCTGAAAAGATCACAGATGTACCTTAAGAAAAGTGTTTAGTCATCTGAATATATTGCCAAGCTTTAATGAGGTGGATGCAAACTGGACTCTCTGGAATCCTTGATCCTGTGAGTCCTTGTGCAGGAGTAAGGGGGCACGCAAGTCGTTTTGCTGTTGTGCTAATATCAGTGGAAGCTACTCTTGGGCACAGGGAAAGCTATGCATTAGGTCACCTTATTCAATACCATTTTTAGTGATCTCTTAGCAAACAATTGGTGAACAATTTTTGAATTTCAAAATGTCAATGAAAAATATTATTGAAAAATTGAAGTTTGACAGACAAAAACCAAAGGGAGGAATTTTTCACAATTTTGGTTTACAAAATATTCTCTGGGTTTTGATCATATCTAATTACTAGCAAGTCTGCACGTGGAATGGCAACAAAGAATGGGTATGCCTGAACAATCCTCTTTTTTTACCAAATCTCGTAAAATGCAGGGTTTATTCCATGCAAAATTGATTTTCAAGAACTGACATTCAGTCACCCTTACAATTTGGGAAATCTCAGCCAGCTCAGGTTTTTTTATTTTATTTTATTTTTATATTTCCACACTCAAGCAGTGCAGGACTGGCCTGGAAAGCTAGGGGATGATATACCCTATGAAGCATACTTTCTCTCCAAGCTATTTCCACCATGTTCAAGTGACTTTCATTAAGGTGCACAATGACACCTTGCTGTTTTCTAAGTCCTAATTGTGCTTATGGGTATGAAAATGCTTCAGGAAGTGGAATTAGATCTTACCTTTACTCTTGCATTTTTACACTGTGATTGTGCTGTCATCAAGTGGTTATGGAAAGGGGGCCTCACTTCTGTTCCAAGCTCTACCAGTAACTTGCTCTAGGATGGGTTACGTGGGCCTTGTCTACATGGGGCCAAATGTTGAGTGGCCCTGCTTGGGCACATAAAGGGCAATGTTCACACTAGTGTACTGTAGAGCAGAGTCCTGAAGCAGATTTCATGAATGAAACATAAAGGTGGAATTGGATTTGTTAATATTTTGTGGTCAGTGGATTCTTAAGGCCAAAACCATGCACAGGGGCAGCAATCTAATATGCCCAATAATAGCTGTGACCCATTGTGTCAATTGTTGCATGGTGATTCTCCATAAACAGGCTGTGAATGCAGGAAAATAAACTGGAAATATGTTATTAATACCAATATATGTCTCTAAATCCCTTTGTGACTTAGGGCTGGACTACACTACCCACCCGGATTGGCGGGTAGAAGTCAATCTCTCGGGGATCGATTTATCGCGTCTCATCTAGATGGATAAATCGATCCCCAAATCGACACACGTACTCCCACCTCGTCAGGAGGAGTAAGCACTATCGACCGGGGGTCCGCGGCGGTCAATTTGCTGCCGTCCTCACAGTGGGGTAAGTCAAATAGTATACGTCGAATTCAGCTACGCTATTCGCGTAGCTGAATTTGCGTATCTTAAATCGATCCCCCCCCCCCCAGTATAGACCTAGCCTCAGTTTACCCCTCTGTAAAACAGGTTAAATACCACCTACCTTACACAGGTGTTGAGACTTAATCAAATGTTTGTAAATGTGCTTTGAGCTGCTAAGATGAAATGGAAAATAATGTTTTAGATTCCATGCTAGCCTAGTTCAGCCCTCCCTTTGTATAAATCATTAAGTTTTTAAGTAGAAGGAATATTTTTTTTCTTTCATTAAGAAATGGAGTATATTGGTGATTTGTTGTTGTTTTTTAATATCACTATATTATTCTTTTCTCCAAGACAGTCAAATTTCTCTTGCCTATATTTATTCTTCTATGCATGGCTCTTGGGGAGAGTGATCCACTCTGGGCAATTTGTGAAGGCCAGATTTTTAATATCTTATTTGTCTTGATGCCAGATGTAATCAAACCTATAAAACTAGAATGATCAAGAAACTTGCAAGTAAAAACACATTCCATCTTTTTTCATGTTCCCACTGCCTTATGAAATAAGGCCTCAATTATTCAAACTTTACTTTCTCACGAGTAGTCTCACTGATTTCACAGGGATAGTTCATATGCATATTTTTCATATGCATTTTGCTAGCATGTAAAGGCCATCAGTTGGGACCCAGTTGTGTTAGGCACCGTGCACATGTGTAATGAAAAGCCAGCCTCTTCCCCCAAGGCCTAAGAACAGTAGAAGCTCAAAGATACAAACACCAGAGTTACAGACTGACCGGTTGTAACCGGATACCATGTGAAACTGGAAGTAACCAATCACACACACACACACACACACACACACACACACACACACACACACACACACACACACACACACACACACACACACACACACACCAAAAAAACAACAACCGCAAATATGGTACTGTAGCAGTATTGCACCTTAAAGATAGGCACATCTGGGCTGCCTGTCCCAACCCTACCCTTACCTCCACATGCAGGGCAGCACTCACAGCGAGATGCTGGGGCTGCCAGCCCAAGGCAGTTAGAGCCAGCAGAGCGAGCAGGAGCAGTGCTGGGGTCTGCACCACTTTCACCCCTTCCCCCTGCCGCAAGGAGGGGGACGCACTGTTTTTAACCCATCCTCCCTCTTCTCTCCCTCCTCTCCCCCCCAGGGAAGGGGACATGTTGTTTTCACACACACAACGCACACCATCCCCCGCGAGGATGAGCTGGCAAACTCATGTGGGCACTGAGTAGGGAGCTCAGCTGATGCCGAAGCCTGACTTGGCGTGTCAGTTACTGGATAGGGTGCCTGAACTGCGCTTTGTTTGGAGTTACGAACATGTTAGACTTACAGACACCTCCATTCCCAAGGTGTTTGTAACTCTGAGGTTCTACTGTAATACCAATTTACCCAACTGCACATATGTTTGCAGGAACAAGGCCTAATATTGTAGTAGATAAACCGAAGAAATGGTATGGCAACTGTATTTCTCTTTGCCTGTTTGTTTTCCTTTTTAAATTGCCAATCAAATGTTCATCAAACAAATTCAAACATATTTCCTCTAAAAATTGACAGTGAAACTATCAGAAAATCAGGTATGTAACTGCAGAGATTTTTTAAAATTCAGGTCTGACAATACCCTTACAATTTAAACTCAGTCAGGTAAACTGGGAGCAATAGCTTTAAAAATGCCACTAGATTTTTGTTTTATGAATCTGTTTTAAATACTCAAGGCTTGAAAGTTTAATTACAGCAAGCCTGATTTATTGTTTCCAGAGGAGCTAGACTTACAATTTAAGTATTATGTTAACACTATTTCATGCTTCTGGTGTTGATTAACTTTTTAAAACATGCATCTGTATTTTAAAATTATTAAAAAGTAGGGCTGAGCAGACAGGTATGGATAAAACATGTGACTTTAATCTTCATCCCCGAACCCAATTTGAATTCTGTCCTGGAGGATAGACTTTTCTTCATTCTTTTTTTTTTATTATTTTCATAGACCTAGACATCCTTTTTTCCATTTGAATGGATCTAGAAGTGCAAAAATATCACAAGGAAGCCATTTCTCCCTGTATTTCTAGTGAACAGGAAGTGTTGTGTATATATACTGTGAGAACCTCCTATGAGGCGTTCAGCCCAAGTTAGCACTCAAGTGGTTCGGCAAGCTTGCTTTGTGCATCCAGCTTTTGTTTGCTTAGCTCAACTGAAACCTCCAGCAAATCTTTGGAGGGCTTGACTGAGAGTCCAGTGCCCTTAGAATACCAGGGCACAGGCCCGCACTGTGGCCACATCTTCCCACTAGGAGTAGCAGGGGACCCCCCTTCCCATTTTGAGGAGTTGGAAGCAGCTTTGGGGCCCACTTATCCTTCCCAAGAGTGGCACCAGTCTCATCCACTTCATGCTTGCCTTGTCTGTTCGGGTGATGGGGCCCTCTGTACTCCCCTGACCACTCCCCATTCTCTTCTGCTATAGTGTTGGTCCCCCCACAAAGCACTAGGTTTTGGACTGAACACTCCATTAAGATGCATTGGGCAAGTCACACCTCTCAGAGCTATAGTTTCAGACTGTCTGCAGACTCAGGCAGATTAATTGTATTGGTTTAACTCCTTTCATGTTTTCAAGCTTTTTGTCACAAACAACCATGAATGCTAGAAACTTTTTTGGAAAGCTGAGATTCTGGTTTTGAAGTGTGACTCCAGGACCAGTGCTAGAACCCCAGTTGTGCTTATGTTTTGATCTGGCCCTGTGCTCAGACCTAATTAAAAATGGATGCATCACATTTTGTCTGTGTCAAGCATTTGCAGGTCCTGTTGAAGACAATGGAAGTTGAAGGCCGATAACCAATATCAAAATTTTACTCAAAAGGTGTTATCATAATGCAATCCTTATAACTTGTCTGTCAAATGAAAATTGTTTTCCTGATCAACCCATGTTGACATGACACAGAATGCTATTCAGATGTTACATGGCTTTGTTTGTTCTGATCTGTCACCTAGTAACCAACAGGAATAATGATGGGTCTTGTTTTTAAATTAGGAATGCCGTTTAACTTGTGCTCAGCTATACTTAACAAAGTATTCAGTATTCTTAACAAAGCTGCAAAATGCAGCAAACAATGCCCTCTATTGGTATACTCATTCAAGTTCCTTCTTCTTCTGAAAAGATGGAAATTAGTCTCTGTTCATAGTAAGTTGCAAGAAAATTAACAGCTCTTCAATTGGTGCTGAGGCAGTGTAAAGATAAAACAGTAATGGTCTGGACATGGAAATGTAACTTGACATGCAGAATAACCCCAAGTGTGTACAAGATTTTTAAGTTGTAACCTGCTATGATGGGCCTCAACTCGATGTAATTCATATTAAGACAAATTAATAGATAAAAGGTACAGGATAAAACTTTCATTTCTAAGGGACAGATTCTGAGACCTTTACTCATATTCAGTAATGCCTTAGACCACAAATAGACCCAATGCAGTCAATGGGACTATTTGTGGGATAAGCTGCTAGCCAACGTGAGTAAGGGTTTGTCATTGGCTCCTACTGTAGTCCTTTGAAGGATCACTGCTGTCCTCACCTGGACCCAGTTCTTTGACTCCCACCTTTGACTGAGTCTAGAAGCTTGTCTTAGTCTCTTAGTTGTGCTCAGGGAGACAACTTGGTGCAGGGGTACTGCCCCTTTGCTGTCCTAGGCTTGTTTACCCCCCCACCCCTTCTAGCTCTGCAGTCTCTCCTTTATAATAGATCTTGTTTCTTCTATTGGATACAGCTGTGAGTGCCTGCCTCCATGATTGGCAGCTCTGGCAGCTGCCAGTGGGTGTGGTTAAGCTCCTTACCTGCAAACAGGAGAGGCTCCTCTCCCCCATCTGTCTAAGTTCAGTATGGGGTTTGTAAACCCTATTACAAGGTACTAGAATCTATCCTTATATGAAGGACTTAGTAGTAGACAATAGATAAGCTGTGGCCATATAATCATGTATGTAAATATACATCTAACTTAAGTAAGAAATATCTAGTAGTATTAAGAACATTATGTAATTGGTTGTATGGATTTATTGGGGGGTGGAAACTGCATTTTTGCAAGAACATCACTCAAAATTTGCTTCTTTTAAAAAGGGTATAACAAACTGATAGCTGTATACAAAGAAAATGGGATAGCTGCATGAAAAAAAGAAATAGGGAAGTATGCAATCTTTACATTTTGCCAGTCACATTTGTAAATAGGTACATGCCTGAATAGGTATCTACTGGCCTTAATTTTCTTCTCCCTGACTTTATCATCTTCTGTCTCTGTACTAAATTGTATTAGACACTTGTGCATATGGCCAGACCCCAATCACCAGGTTATTCCGAATATATTCCATAACTGATTGTTCCACTCCATACTTCTACCTATTTCATATTCTGAGCAAATTTCATGATTTTACTTGCTTCCTTCAAGTCCATTTATATATTAAAAAATGAACACAATCAGTCTTAATACTAAGCCTGGTTACACTCCAGCTGCCACTTTCCTTCATCCTTCTCCATTTGCACTCAAGTACTTTCTGTTTTTGAAGTAAGTAGTTCTTTATGCATATAATAGGGAACTTACAAGTTTTGCAGACTCAGAAGTTGAACTCTGTTTCTTTTTTTAATGTTTGCAAAATACACAAAATTCTTTAATGTTGTATTATTCCTTCAAAACATAGGCTTCAATGGGTTTTTTAATGAAAAAGAATGAATACAGAAACAAGTACAAATTCTCGCCAGCTGCCCAGCCTTCATAAATAGAGTGGTCTGCACAGAAGATGGACTAAAATAATTTTGGTTAAGAAACAGATTCTGCTTTCAAACTTTCAAGATTTTACCTGGTACACAAGTGAGAGAACAATGTATGATTTAAGCAGTGTCCATTCACTTGAGAGAACAATATTGTTGTCTCTTTCCATGGAAAGTGTTAGATTCATTTGGACTGTAATACCGGAAGTTTAACAGCTGTGCAGTTGCTCTCTGTTATAAAGGAATCGACTCCATATAACTGGTTTCAGAGTAGCAGCTGTGTTAGTCTGTATCCGCAAAAAGAACAGGAGTACTTGTGGTACCTTAGAGACTAACAAATTTATTAGAGCATAAGCTTTCGTGGACTGCAGCCCACTTCTTCGGATGCATATAGAGTGGAACATACATTGTGGAGATATATATATGCTCTCTGTATGTGTGTATATATATCTCCTCAATATATGTTCCATTCTATATGCATCGGAAGAAGTGGGCTGCAATCCACGAAAGCTTATGCTCTAATAAATTTGTTAGTCTCTAAGGTGCCACAAGTACTCCTGTTCTTTTTTCTCCATATAACTGCCACTAGAACTTTTGGACATTTACTCAGGCGTGGATGGTGAGGCAGCAGAATATACCCCAAATGTTGAACTCTCAGAAGATATTGATCAACTTTAGTGTGTTTTGCGTCAGGCGAAGTGACTTGCCCAAGATCACAGAAGATGTCTGTCAGCACCAGAAACTTAAGTTGGATCTTCTGAGTGTCTGTCTAACTACAAGACCATCACTTCAAGAGGAAGCATACAAAGGTGGGACTAAATGCTGTCCTCTTCTATCTTCCATGTCTGAATAAAGCTCAATAGAGTCCATCCACTGAGTGTATTGTACTTTGGATAAGGCTCCTAATTAATCTGTGCCCCATCTGTTAAATGCGGATAATGCTTCCTTGTCTTGTCTTATCCTTTGTCTGGCTGTTTATATACATTTCAGAGATTTAGGATTTTGGAAAAAAAAATGAAGTGTATTACACTTTTGGAGAATCTACACATTTTCTTGATGGAAGGGCAGGAGAAAAAAGGGGTAAGCCACATCTGGTTAGACTGCAACAACGAGGGATAATCTCTTACCTTGCACATGCAGCAACTAGCATAATGGGGCCTCAGAAATGGTTGGGGCCTTTCAAGACTACTACCGAATAAGACTCTGCTGCTACTACGTCTACTCCTAACAGAACAATAGTACTATGCACTAGCCCGGTGCATCTTGCACTAAAAATTAACGTTGTTTAGTACAAGCCATTTTTGTGAGGATAATTACTATTTATTATTTGTATTACAGTGAAGCCTAGACAACCCAATTGAAACTAGGACCCCATTGTGCTAGGTGTTGTTTGGTTGTTTGAAGGACCGTGTGCTGTGGCTGGCAGTTGGAAGCTGTGAGCTTCAAAGGAAGGTTTGAAAGCTAGAAGCCTCTGTTAATTGGCTGAGCCTTAGTCAGTGGGCGGGGCTGTCAAGCAGGCCAGGGCTTTATAAAGCAGTGTGCAAGCGACCAGGGAGCTTTGCGATCAGGGGCTGCTAACTGGGAGTTTCGCAAGGGAGTTTGGAAGGGGAGTGGGAAGGGGGCAAGGGCCCCTTGCTGTTGTTTTTGCTTTAAAACCTATAAACTAAGCTACAGTCAAAACTTCTTGCTTTAAACAACCCCTTCATTAACTAGGAGACAATGCAGGCAGAAGCCCAGCAGCAGAGTGGGGGCTATCCAGTTTATTGCGCTGAGTGCGGCATGTATGATTACCTGCCCTGTGGGCAGGTGGCATATGTGTGCAGGCAGTGCAAGGAGCTCCTGACCCCCAGAGACCGCATACGGGCTTTGGAGGCCAGGGTGGCGGAACTGGAGAAGCTAAGGGAGGCAGAGAGGTATGTTGATGAGGCTTTCCGGGACACTGTAGAATTGTCCCACCTCCAGTCAGACAGCCCCTGCTCTGTTGAGGAGGATGAAAGGCCCAGGGAAGCAGAGCAGTCTATGGGAGCAAAGGGAAACCTTCCCATAGTTGGGACCCTCCTTCCAGATGGTGTTGGGGTATCCTCTCGCACTGAGGTTACCTCTCCGGGGGATGGAACTCCAGTTACTAGGAAAAGGCAGGTGGTAGTAATGGGAGATTCGATCATTAGAAACATAGATAGCTGGGTTTGTGATGACCGGGAGAACCGTATGGTGACTTGCCTACCTGGTGCGAAGGTTGCAGATCTCTCGAGGCATCTAGATACTATGTGTAGTGCTGAGGAGGAGCCGGTGGTCGTGGTACATGTAGGTACCAATGACATAGGGAAGGGTAGGAGAGATGTCCTGGAGGCCAAATTTAGGCTGCTAGGGAAGAGACTGAAATCCAGGACCTCTATGGTGGCATTCTCAGAAATGCTCCCAGTTCCATCCGGAGGGCCAGGTAGGCAGGCAGACCTTCAGAGTCTCAATGCATGGATGAGACGATAGTGTAGAGAGGAGGGGTTTAGATTCATTAGGAACTGGGGAAACTTTTGTGATGGGGGGAGCCTATACAGGAGAGAGAGGCTCCACCTAAACCAAAGTGGAACCAGATTGCTGGCACTAAACATTAAAAAGGTTGTAGAGCAGTTTTTAAACTAGGAGATGGGGGAAAGCCAACTGCTGCAGAGGAGCACGTGGATTGGACAGAGACTTCTCTTAGAGGAGAGTCTATTGATAGAGATTCTCTAGGTTATAGTCAGGAACAGAGGATGGAAGAGGATAATGTAAGGGCCAGATCAGACAAGAAACATTCACATAAAGAATCTGATACATCAGAAAAGGGCAGACAAATAAACAGTGACAAGTTTTTAAAGTGCTTATACACAAATACTAGAAGTCTAAATAATAAGATGGGTGAACTTGAGTGAAAGAAAATGTAGAATCAAATGAAGTAAAAATCTTAAGTGAATCCACATGTTCCATGGAATCTCTATGGATAATAATTTCATGCTCTAATAAGAATATAACATTAGGGATCTATTATCGACCACCTGACCAGGACAGTGATAGTGATGACGAAATGCTAAGGGAAATTAGAGAAACTATAAATTAAGAACTCAATAATAGTGGGGGATTTCAATTATCCCCATATTGACTGGGAACATGTCACCTCAGGACGAAATGCAGAGACAAAATTTCTCGATACTTTAATGACTGCTTCTTGGAGCAGCTGGTACAGGAACCCACGAGGGGAGAGGCAACACTAGATTTAGTCCTGAGTGGAGCGCAGGAGCTGGTCCAAGAGGTAATAATAACAGGACCGCTTGGAAATAGTGACCATAATATAATAACATTTAACATCCCTGTGGTGGGAAGAACATCTCAACAGCCCAACACTGTGGCATTTAATTTCAAAAAGGGGAACTATGCAAAAATGATGGGGTTAGTTAAACAGAAATTAAAAGGTGCAGTGACTAAAGTGAAATCCCTGCAAGCTGCATGGGTGCTTTTTAAAGACACCTTAATAGAGGCCCAACTTAAATGTATACTCCAAATTAAGAAACATGGTAAAAAAACTAAAAGAGAGCCACTGTGGCTTAATAACCATGTAAAAGAAGCAGTCAGAGATCAAAAGACTTCCTTTAAAAAGTGGAAGTCAAATCCTAGTGAGGCAAATAGAAAGGAGCATAAACACTGCCAAATTAAGTGCAAGAATGTAATTAGAAAAGCCAAAGAGGAGTTTGAAGAATGGCTAGCCAAAAACTCAAAAGGTAATAACAAAATAATTTTTAAGTACATCAGAAGCAGGAAGCCTGCTAAATAACCACTGAGGCCCCTCAATGATAGAGATAGAAAAGGAGCGCTTAAAGACGATGAAGTCATTGTGAAGAAACTAAACAAATTCTTTGCTTCAGTCTTCATGACTGTGGATGTTAGGGAGATTCCCAAACCTGAGCCTGCTTTTGTAGGTGACAAATCTGAGGAACTGTCACAGATTGAAGTGTCACGAGAGGAGGTTTTGGAATTAATTGATAAACATAACATTAACAAGTCACCAGGACCAGATGGCATTCACCCAAGAGTTCTGAAAGAACTCAAATGTGAAGTTGCGGAACTATTAACTAGGGTTTGTAACCTGTCCTTTAAATCGGCTTCTGTACCCAATGACTGGAAAATAGCTAATGTAATGCCAATATTTAAAAAGGGCTCTAGAGGTGATCCTGGCAATTACAGACCGGTAAGTTTAACGTCGGTACCGGGCAAATTAGTTGAAACAATAGTAAAGAATAAAATTGCCAGACACATAGAAGAACATAAATTGTTGGGCAAAAGTCAACATGATTTCTGTAAAGGGAAATCATGTCTTACTAATCTATTAGAGTTCTTTGAAGGGGTCAACAAACATGTGGACAAGGGGGATCCAGTGGACATAGTGTACTTAGATTTCCAGAAAGCCTTTGACAAGGTCCCTCACCAAAGGCTCTTATGTAAATTAAGTTGTCATGGGATAAAAGGGAAGGTCCTTTCATGGATTGAGAACTGGTTAAAAGACAGGGAACAAAGGGTAGGAATTAATGGTAAATTCTCAGAAGGGAGAGGGGTAACTAGTGGTGTTCCCCAAGGGTTAGTCCTAGGACCAATCCTATTCAATTTATTCATAAATGATCTGGAGAAAGGGGTAAAAAGTGAGGTGGCAAAGTTTGCAGATGATACTAAACTGCTCAAGATAGTTAAGAACAAAGCAGACTGTGAAGAACTTCAAACAGATCTCACAAAACTAACTGATTGGGCAACAAAATGGCAAATGAAATTTAATGTGGATAAATGTAAAGTAATGCACATTGGAAAAAATAACCCTAACTGTACATACAATATGATGGGGACTAATTTGGCTACAACAAATCAGGAAAACAATGTTGGAGTCATAGTGGATAGTTCTCTGAAGATGTCTACACAGTGTGCAGAGGCGGTCAAAAAAGCAAACAGGATGTTAGAAATCATTAAAAAGGGGATAGAGAATAAGCCGGAGAATATATTATTGCCCTTATATAAATCCATGGTACGCCCATATATTGAATACTGCGTACAGATGTGGTCTCCTCATCTCAAAAAAGATATACTGGCACTAGAAAAGGTTCAGAGAAGGGGTTTGGAGAGGGTCCCATATGAGGAGAGATTAAAGAGGCTAGGAATTTTCAGCTTGGAAAAGAGGAGACTAAGGGGGGATATGATAGAGTTATATAAAATTATGAGTGATGTGGAGAAAGTAGATAAGGAAAAGTTATTTACTTGTTCCCATAATATAAGAACTAGGGGTCACCCAATGAAATTAATAGGCAGCAGGTTTAAAACAAATAAAAGGAAGTTCTTCTCCACACAGCGCACAGTCAACTTGTGGAACTCCTTACCTGAGGAGGTTGTGAAGGCTAGGACTATAACTGCGTTTAAAAGAGAACTGGATAAATTCATGGAGGTTAAGTCCATTAATGGCTATTAGCCACGATGGGTAAGGGATGGTGTCCCTAGCCTCTGTTTGTCAGAGGGTGGAGATGGATGGCAGGAGAGAGATCACTTGATCATTACCTGTTAGGTTCACTCCCTCTGGGTCACCTGGCATTGGCCACAGTCGGTAGACAGGATACTGGGCTAGATGGACTTTTGGTCTGACCCAGCACGGCCGTTCTTATATTCTTATAGTAAGAGACAGTCCCTAGCCTGAAGAAATTTCAGACTAACCATATGCGGCTTCCCTCCCCCCATTTTTTTTCTCCTCCTCTTCCATCAAGAAAATTAGTAGAGTCTCCAAAAGTGTAATACACTTTATTTTTTCAAAATCTTTGTCACACTTGCAACCCATTTCTCTCCTGGACCTACAACTCTAAGTGTCCAATCTTAAACTTTCCATAGAAAATTTCCTAGCTAGAGATAATACATGCCAAATTTCAAGTGGAAACAGATATTAAAATAAGATAATTACAGCTGTAAATATAGACTTGCTACCACCTCTTCATGCTGTTTGTAAAGCACTTTGAGATCTTTAGACAAAATGTACAATAGAAATGTGAAGCATTAATAGATCAAATTCATTCTTGCTTAAATTGAATTTATCCAAAAACATTGTAGAATCCAATTTTACCCTCCGAATTATTCGACATCAAATAAAAATGGTGCCTTTTCTGTCTCCCTTTTCCATATTATGTATGGGATAAATTCCCAGAAATGCTTAACTGGATTAACTTTCCCTACTTTATATCCACTTTGTCATATTAAAAACCACCTTTTCATATGGAATAGTAAGTATCTGTTACAACTGTACAATAAGGATCTGCAGGAACCCAAATACACCTGTATCTTTTACTATCAGGGTTTGAAACTGTAATGAGATTTTTGCCATAGGAAGCCAATATTGTATGAAATTCTAATAAGGTGAAGTCTTGTCTTCTCCTGGCACTTGACAGTATTTCTGCCAATCAGGAAAAGAAATACTAGATCTTAAATTATTTCAACTTTTCCAATTCTAAGTGTAGAGAAATGCTACATTATATCAAATACCACTGCATGGTAGTTCTGGGGAAATGCTCACTTTTTAAATAACCATATATATATATTTTCTTCAAGGTCTCATGTTTCAGTTATCAGTTTTGGCTGGTTTCATTTTCAGTATTAATGATCATTTTATTGGCTACATCTATAAACAAATTAGTAATTTAGGGAAACCATCTGACTTTTATGCTATCAATGTTAAGAGATGAACCTACTTTTTCCCCACAGATTTTAGAATCTGAGCAGAAGCCATGAATAGCTTCTAGTTTTCTTTTAGTTGACAAAGCATTTACTTCTTAATAGGAACTGACTCGACTGTGAAATATTCATTTTGCCTGTAAGGGTATAAAATGCCTCTAGGAGACAGTGGTTTGAGCCTTCCCCAGGAATGTTGGTATGTCAGGTTCAAGTCCCTTTTCTGAGGAATATTTCATTATTTTTATACTAAGTGGAACAGCTTCAACAGGAGAAATTGAGACCTATCCCAGTGGTTAGCACACTCATCCAGAATGTGGGTGGGAGACCTGATTCAGGTCCTAGCTCCTCTCAAGAAGAGGGTTTCCAACTTTGAATCCCAGGTCTCCAACTTTGAAAATGAGTGTTGTAACCACTGGGCTATTGAGTAAAAGGGGGGGCCACCAACTTTCAGCTGTTTTATGCCGAGCCCACTTTCATAGTCATACTCTGTCAGCCTCTGAGCATCTCTACCAGCTTGGGCCCCACATGTGAGATAGGCAAGGGAACCCTTGGTTTGAGGATTCCACCAGGGCTTAGGCATGAGTTTGGTGCTGGATGTCAGGGCTTAGTTATTTTTGCACATGATCACTGGCAGAGACTTTTTGGTGGAAACTGAGGCACCTACTGGGCTAGGAGGCTGAATGGGGGTGTTCAGGATCTAAGTTTTGGATTTATGCATATAAAGAGTGAGTTAATTGCCTAAATCCCTTTGTGAGGCTAGACTTGTATCATGCACTAATTTTTTATAATTAATATTGTTTTTACAGTACCCTAATTGCTCGTGCTACAAGTGAAACAAGTTAAAGGGCTTGATATGATCTCAAGTCAATTTTTATACTGGTGTAACTCCATAGATTTAATAGAATTATTCCTTAGATGCACTGGCATAGTTGCGAACAGAATGCAGATCTTTCCTCAAGGAATTTACAATCTAATTTAGGCATAGTAGTAAGAAAGGCATCATTATTATAGAGGTGCGGGTTAATGGTTAAAATGTCTGACACAAGAAGAGAAAGAAAGAAAGAAGAAGTTGGTAGAGCATTTTTTTGTTTTGCATACACTGATTGCAGTCAATGAGATTGCTTGAGGTATTTTCTTGGATATTTTATTTATTTGGGGAGGTTTCTTACGTTATTCTATCAAGTACAAAGTAGGAATGGCAGTAGGGAGTGCCTGTGTGGTAGGGGAACGAAGTGAGTGTGTTTAGGTTCCTACATTAGAAAATCTGTTCTCAGACAGAATTCAGGTTCAGCAAATTATAGCATATGGGATTAGTGCAGCACAGTAAGCCTGTTTTGTTCAACAAAAACAACTGTTTTGAAATTCACTAGTGAGCATGATGTCACTGGAAGAATATTGCCCACAAACTGGCTTTTTTTCTACAATGGCCAGATTTGTTCTGTGCCTATACTGACCCCTAGTGCCAAAATAAGTAGATGAAAAAGAAAATAGAAGGGAAAAGCAATATTGTAATCTAAATCCATGCTGCATGATAATAGGAAAGAATGGCATTTATACTAGCAAGTTATTACCATAGAATATGTAGTTAAAATGTCTCAAATACAATCTTGTTACTATAGACCTGGAAACTCTCAATTGTGATTTTTGTGGCATTGATCATTACAGAATTATGATGAACTTCTATACTGTATATGTAATATTTCAAAGATCTGTTATTTCCCAGGACATGTATGTACAGTTCATACAGATGATAATAGTAATGCAAGTGAAATGCACATACTGTGGGTCTAAAAGATACTTAAATTTTATATAGCATTTTTCATCTTCCAGTCTCTCTCACACACTGTTCTTCACAACACCTCTGGGAGGTCAGTTGTTATCTCATTTTGCATAAAGAGAAACTGAGGCACTGAGAGGCTAGGTGACATGCCTAAATTCCTAGAAGGACTCAGTTTCACAACAGGGATTGGAATTCAGATGTACTGGGGTACTTGTCCTGTAATCAGATCATGAAACTATGCCTCTTTCTAAGTAATAAATACAAGAAGGGCAAGATTGGGCTGGCTCTTTCATGGATGTGCAAACTGAGAGAATGCAAGGAAGCTTTCTGCTCATTTGAATTAAATGCATGGGGGTGAGGGGGTGGGAACAGCCACAATGATAGAGCCTACACATAGCAAAATGAAAGGACTGTTCCCTGCTAGCAACTTCTAGGATACAAGCTACATTAAAAAGGAAGGGCTATCAGTCAGGAGAACTGGCAGTAGCTGCTACAGAGGGGACCATGCATTGCATGCTCCTAATCAGTGGTGCCCAAAGTACACTTGCCATATATGTCAGACACTTCTCAGAGGTATACTTAGAGCTGTTACTTAATGGCACAATATATACTTCCTTGCTGCTTTTGAAATGCCTATTTAGAAGGCAGTAATATACCTGACAGCATTTCCATTAACAATGGGATCTCTAGTAGGATAATCAGTAGGAGTTTATTTAAGATGCACAAAGCTTAAAGTGGAGGTAGATCCGAATAAAGTATGTAATCCCAAGAAGTCTTCGGTATTGTTCACTGACAATGTGAGTTCCTCCTTGCCACCTCGTTTACTATTGTTTAATTAAACAGTGTGGAGTCAAGTGGTTCAAGAAGAAATCAGCTGAATGAAGCCCCATCAGTCTTTACATAATTAATGACATTCCCTGTGGATGACTCAATTTATGAAATTGCAGAGAAGAATGACATTGCTTTCTGCATTATATTATCACAATTGCTTGCAAAACAAATAATCACTTGGAAGCTTCAGGATCCTCAACAACTTTTAAAATATACCTACTGTTACTAATAAAAGGCCTCTTCTATCTAAAATATGGCTTTTATATCTGTTTATTATATTAATATAACATTATCCAATTTTCCTTTGAAGTCTGTTGAAACATTGAAAAATTAAATATTCTGGAAGTGTTGTACATTTCTTGTAGTTGTAAAAACCCTGTAAAACAGGGAACAAAATAGAGTTGGGTGGAAACTCTTCCCATCTGACACATTTTTAAGATTGAAAAATATTTTTTCTGTTCTGCATTGAGATGAACATCACATACACACACAAACAAATAGTCAATAGCCCAGTGCATAGGGCATGCATTTGAGATGTGGGAGATTCACATTCAAGTCCCTGTTCAGTGTTATTTGGAGAAAGGACTTGAATCTGTATCTCTCATATCCCAGTGCCCTAATCACCAGCTATAGAGTCAGTCTTTCTCTGGTCCAATTAATATTTATACAAAATGGAACAGCTCCAACAGGAAAAATTAAGAAGCCCACTCTAGAATAGTCAATAGCCTGTTGGTTAGGGCATTCACCTGAGATGTAAGAGACAAAGATTCAGCTTCTTGGTTTGAGTCAGACAGGCTGGGGACTTGAACCTGGCTGTCCTGCATTGAGTGCTGTAACCTCTGGGCTATTGATCAAAAATTCCATCCTGGACCTGTGAAACCTTCTTGACAAAAGTTTAATTGAAACTAACCCTTTCCTGTGAAAAGTTTCCTTTTGAACAAATGGGTATTTTCTGATGAAAAACAGTTTTGTTGCAAAATTCCTGACTAGTTCTATACAGAACAAATATCACTGACTGCAATACATGATATAACTTGTATCAGGAGGTAATCTAGTATAACTTTAGTGCCCTGGTGGCCAAGATGGAGTCTGCTCTGCAGGCAGCTCTGGCCAAGAGAAGGCACATGCAGGAATGCACCAGGGAAAATCCCTTCCACCCTAGGGGCACCTGTTCCAACCCCTGTCCATACCCCCCTCCTATCCTCCCAAGTGAACACACACACACACTGGAAAAGTACAGTGAATATAGGAAAAGGAAATATTTATTTACAGAGGGATGGAAGGAGAAAATAATGGGGGAAGTATAGGTGGAGCGGTAAAACAGGGTTGCATTCAACTCAAGGCCTCACAGGCCCAGTGGTAGCACAGTCTGAAAGGGCAGACACCTAGCAATGTGTCTGCACACAGAGTTCAGGAGTCCTGGGCAAAGTTCCAGTCCATTGGTGAGTCTTGGGTGCTCCTGGTTGTCTTCGGTGCCAGTGAACTTTCCCCAGTAGACCCTCTGGTGCCCTCTTCTGGCGCTCTCTGCAAAGCCACACAGAGCAACAACCTCCCCACTTAACTAGCTAACAGCCTCCCTCCTTACTCACAATGCAAAGTCACAAGCCCCAGTACTCACGGCCCCGTGCACCTCTTGGCATCAGTGATATTGGGTCCAGCTCCAAACTGTCCTTCTTGGGCAATTCCTCCCTGGCACAGGGCTCCTCCTGGTTCCTGTCCTGGGATGTCCCCCATCAGCCGCCCTGTCCCTCCCAGGCTTCCGGCAGGTTCTTGGCTGCTTCACTCTATGAGGGCCTGCTTGCTGCAGCCCTTTTGTCTGGAGCTCCAGACACACACCCCTATCACTCCCCTCTCTCTCTGCTCCTTTCCCCACAACAGCACTTCCTCCCTCTGGAACAATCAGCACTTCCCCCACTCAGGAAAAAGATTTAAAGGGGCCATGCTCTCTAAACCCCCAAAGAGGTTACACTAGTGTAGAAATATAGCAATTGTAACACCATATCAGACCAGTGGTCTGTCTAGACCAGTGGTTCCCAAACTGGGGTTTGTGAACCCCTGGGGGTTCTCAAAATGTTCCAGGGGGTTCTCAGGAAAAAAATTCCCTAACAGCGGACAGAGCTGTCCTTAGGGATATCTGGCAGCACGGGACCAGCAGCCCAGAGCCCCTGGATTGCCAAGAGCTAAGCAGATCAAAGCAAGCAGATCTATCACAGTGAGGAGATTTAAACTTCAAGACTCCTTATAAGAAATAGAAAGGGAGGTGAATATCTTTTGCTGTTTTAAAATTAAATAGGCAGCTAGTATTGTTTTTAAAATTATTATGAAGAACAAGTTTAAGCTTTGTTGTAATGTGCATTGTTTGCCTGGACTGCTCAAGACCTGAATGCTTGTGTAGGAGGAACTCCTTGAGTTAACTTCTTAAATACCTTCCTGCTGTTTCCCATCTGATACTCCTTGATGAAACATAGGAGCCTTGTCTTATAACAGGCTTATTCAAAGTGATACAAGCTACAATAGTGAGATCTTGGAAGAGTGTTGCCATTTTTATAATGTAATAAAAATACTGTCATGATAAATAATAATTAATAATAAATAGTGTGTAATAAGCACGTCATAAAAACAAATTGTGTATTTCCAAGATCACTGTTTTTATAATTTATACTCAGGTAAAGGAGAAAATCCCTGGAAGTATTCATTTTTAGGAGGGGGTTCGCGAGACTTGACATTTTCATGGAAGGGGTTCACAGGTTGTTAAAGTTTGGGAACCACTGGTCTAGACCATGATCCTCTTTTTGAGGCTAAGTCTGCACTGTCTCCGCAGTTCTGATTACAGGAGTGTGAATAGCAATGCATACCAAAGTGCAAACTAAAAGGTTCCAGCTTCACATTAATGTAATCCTGTTTGGAGAGGACTTTGTTAACATGAACTAAGAAATTTTTAGTTTGGACCTGCAACATCCACATGGGGGTGTGCCACACAACACTTTGGTGCACATTGCTGTTCAGAGCCCTTGTAGTCCAAACTGGCTTGTTATCACATGCTTCAAAGGGAGGTGCAAGAAAACCACAATTGAGCACACAATTAAGTTGCTCCGGTAGCATATTAATTAGCTCATGTCGTGAAACATGTGTATATAACCTCTTTTCATCCTATGCAACTGTGAAATGTCCAATCCATTCTTGAGTCCTGCTAAATTATAAGGATAAAATCCTGGCCCCAATGAAGTTGTTGGCATCTTTGCAATTGACTTAAATGGGGCCAACTTTTCAACTTTGGCATCAGTCTACAAGTGGCTAAAACATGGAGCTGAAAGAACTGTAATCTACTCTCTGCTCTTCCACAAACTTCTTGCATAACTCTGAGCAAGTCACTTCATCTCTTTGCTTGAACTTCTCCAGCTATAAAGTAGGGATATTATTACCTACCTCACCGGCGGGGGGGGGGGTGTGTGTGTGTGTGTGAAAATCTGGCCCCATTGAAGTCAGTGGGAGTTTTGCCATTTACTTCAGTGGGGACAAGATTTAACCCTTTATGTCTAAAGCATTTGGAGATCATCAGATAGAGGGTGCTATGGAAATATGAAAATAATCCCCTTACCTGTGAAGAGGGATTTCCATGGAAATACCATAATATCTGGTCAACATGCTTCGTTTTTGAAACAGGATTCTGTCCTCAGGGAAAATGAATTCCTTGTGTACTGTGATGGGGTATACACACTGAGTCTGAAGGTATTAAAAGGCAATACTGCGCCCAGGTAGCCCTGCCCTGCCAAGCATGCTCTGATTGGAGGAGCGAGTTAAAAAGAGCTCAGAGGCCCAGGCAAAGAGTTGTGGACAGGCTGCAGGAGAGGGGAATCCTTCTCCAGGAAGCCAGCCAAAAGAGTGAGCCTGAGAAGGGACCACAGAACAGGTAAGGCCCAGAGGCAGGGCTTTCTCCTTTGAGAACAAGTAGGTCCTGCAGAGTCCTGCTCCTATGGACTCTTTAGTTGTTAGGTGATTAACTGTTTGAACTATAGGGGCCATGCCCAGAGTGGGTTCTATAGGTAGGAAAAACAACAAGGAGTCCTTGTGGCACCTTAGAGACTAACGCATTTCTTTGGGCATAAGCTTTCATGGGCTAGAATCCACTTCATCAGATGCATGGAGTGGAAAATACAGTAGCAGGGTGTCTATATATACATAGGTACACCATGCATCTGATGAAGTAGGTTCTAGCCCATGAAAGTTTATGCCCAAATAAATTTGTTAGTCTCCAAGGTGCCACAAGGACTCCTTGTTGTTTTTGCTGATACAGACTAACACGGCTACCACTCTGAAACCTATAGGTAGGAAGTAACTCAGGGAAGCAACTAATACTCACCGTTGGTGGACTCTGCCAGTGTTGCTTCTCACAAGGCCTCGTCTGGGACCCAGTGGAGATGTATGGTATGAGTCCCCCTAACATGCTCTCTTAAGGGTTTAGGTCCAGATGTGGGAGGAAAGTCAGACCTTCTGCTTAAGGTCAGGAAAAGGTACCTCTATTGCCCTGAGAGAGCACCAAGGAGATGGAAGTCAGATGCGCTAACCTCTAGGCTGCCTGGTCTCCAAGCTCCCTATTACATGCACATAGAAGGGAAAGAAACCAGAGTTGTGCTGATGGCTTCTATTCACAGGGGAATACAAACATTTTTGGTTTTATTTGTTTGGATTTGTTTCTACTAGTATTTAGAGTTCAAATAAACTTGAAAACTCAAAATAAAAAAATATTTGACTGAAACTGTCCAGTTTTTCCTGGCGTTGGTCAAAACTACAGCTGGTGAGAACAGAGCAAAAATGGCAAAATTTTATTTGTATGCAAATGTTGTTCTGCTCTTTAAAGGGATTTTCATAGTAGGGAAAACTTTTAAATTTGCCTAACTTAAGAGCAACATGCACTTCCGTGCACAAACTTTGATAAGAGTTAGTATGATAGCTGCCACTAATCAGTATTAACAAGAGGGTTTTGCTTCTTCTATTCAATCATACAGTGAGATCATAATGCTTAATTTGTGACATTACAAAGCTTTCCAGGGCAACAGGCAGTTTTATCATTGACAATGTAGTATGACTTCAGAGAAGGAAAACAAGCTGTGAAGGAAAGCACTTCTTAGGACAAATGTTGCCCTTGGATACAGCACATATCTCAGAGTCTCCTAACTTCTAGAATTGGGCAACATTTTTGGGACAAAACATTTTTCAGTGAAAAATGCAGATTTGGTAACACTGAAATGTTTTGCAAGCTTGTGTCAGTATTTGCCAAATTGCTTGTGTAATGATAGAAAAGAAGGCAGTGAAAAAAAAAAAAGCTGAAATTTTTCATCTCTACATTTTTGAAACAAAAATATTGTGATATTTAGATTCAAAATTCCTTTGTTTCAAAATTTTATTCAACTTTATTTTACAAAGTTTAAGTAGGAGCATTTTTTAATAATCAAAATGAAATGTTTTTAACTTGAAACTTTTTTGGATCATTTGGTTTGCCAACATTTTCAAATTTTGTTTGTTTTGAATCAATTTAAAAACAAGGTGATATTGGTGGTTTTTTGGGTTTTTGTTTGTTTTTTTTTTTGAACTGGCAGCAAACCAAAAAAATCCATTATTTGCACATTTGTGACCTCCCTGGTTCAATAGCCCGGAAACATAGTGTGACTAAGAAATAAGATTCTCAAGGTCCTCATGCCTTCTTGTCAGGGCTTTATGTGGGATGCTTCTACCTTCCTAGACTACAAATCTGAGTTTAACAAAGCATGTTCTCATCCCCCTGAGAGCCTGTGAACCACTTCCCCTTCCTGTTTCTATACCTGCTTTGGTCATCTCAAGTTGAGCTCTCCTTTTCTAGCCATCAGAGTGACCAGTTTCCCCTGCATGGGGCTCTCTGCCTAGTAGTTGTGAAAGACAGATAACTTCTTTATTTGACTTAGGCTATGTCTACACTACGAAATTAGGTCGATTTTATAGAAGTCGATTTTTAGAAAACGATTTTATACAGTCGATTGCGTATGTCCACACTAAGCGCATTAAGTCGGCAGAGTGCATCCTCACTACCGTGGCTAGCATTGCCTTACAGAGCGGTGCACTGTGGGTAGCTATACCACAGTTCCCGCGGTCTCCGCTGCCCATTGGAATTCTGGGTTAAGCTCCCAATGCCTGACAGGGCAAAAACATTGTCACGGGTAGTTTGGGGTACATGTCGTCACTCTCCCCTCCCTCCCTCCCTCCCTCCCTCCCTCTGTGAAAGCAATGTCAGACAATCGTTTCGCGCCAGACACCAGGGCGATTAGAAGAGCACAGCAAGGCACGCTGCGCATTAGGGAGGTTTTGAAAACCAGTTTCATGACTGGCCAGGCTTCGATGTGACAGTTGTGTGTGTTTCTCCTTGATGCAAACCCGCCCCCTTTTTTTATTTTAATTCCCTGTAAGCCAACCACCCTCCCCCCTTCTAAATAAAGTAACTATTGTTTTGAAACATGCATTCTTTCTTTATTAATTAAAAAAAAAATGAGATAACGGACAAGGTAGCCTGGGTGGGGTGGGGTGGGGGAGGAGGGAAGCACAAGGCCACATTGCTTATTGTAGCCACACTAAAAATCAAACTGTTTGAATGACAGCCTTCTGTTGCTTGGGCCATCCTCTGCAGTGGAGTGGCTGGGTGCCCGGAGGCCCCCGCCCCCAGTTCTGGGTGAGGAGGCTATGGAACATGGGGACGAGGGTAGGCAGTAATACAGTGGATGCAGCAGGGGTCTGTGCTCTTGTTGGCTTTCCTGCAACTCCAACAGATGCTTCATCATGTCTGTTTGTTCCCCCAACAGACGCTTCATCATGTCGATTTGCTCCCCCATTTGCCTCAGCATCGCGTCGTGCCTCCGGTTTTCGTGCTCACTTAATTCTTCCCTAGCCTCTGCCACTGAATGCCTCCATGCATTAAGCTGTGCCCTATCAGTGTGGGAGGACTGCATGAACTCAGATAACATGTCATCGTGAGTGTGTTTTTTTTCACTTTCTAATCTGCGATAACCTCAGGGACGGAGCTGATAGGGGGAGCGTAGAAACATTCTACGCTCTACGATTCTGGGGCGACTGCATGGTCACCTGTGCTGCTGAGTTTGCCACGCTGACCAAACAGGAAATGAAATTAAAAAATTCCCGGGGCTTTTCCTGTGTACCTGGCTAGTGCATCGAAGTTAAAAGTGCTGTCCAGAGTGGTCACAATGGAGCACTCTGGAATAGCTCCCCGAGGCCAATACCATTGATTTGCGTCCGCACTACCCCAAATTCGACCCAGCAAAGTCAATTTTAGCGCTACTTCCCTCACCAGGGAGGAGTACAGAAGTCGATTTTAAGAGCCCTTTAGGTTGACAGAACGGGGTTGGTTGTGTGGACGCATTCATTTTTAAATCAACCTAACGTAGCTAAATTCGACCTAACCCCATAGTGTAGACCAGGCCTTAGTTACAGCAGCACAGCTGCAGTGCAGCAACTTTCCGCTATAGCACTTCAGTGTAAACACTTACTGCAGTAAGAAGAGGGGTTCTCTCCCCAAGAAGTGGTAGCTAGAAGAATTTTTCCATCAACCCAGTGCAGTCTACATCAGGGGCTAGGTTGGCTTAACTATGTCTCTCACGGTGTAGATTTTTCACACCTGTAAATGGCATAGTTATGCTGATGTCTACACTTGCAATTTACCAGCTCCTAGTGTGGGGTATGCAGAAACTATCCATCTTACTTTTGAAACCTGTTGTAAACATTCCCACCAAGGATAGATCAAGGTATATACTAACAGTACATTTGGTAAAGTAAGTTGCTTGAATGTGCTTCTGTTTGTTGCTACCAGAGTTACATGCACAGAACTGAGATGTATTAATGAGCAAGGCAATCTTCTTCCCTGCTAAGAAGGATATTCCTCAGAGTGAATCAGTAATAAACTGTAATCATTTATTAGCTTTAGATAAATCATTTGTAATAAAAATTCATTCCTTGAGGAAAACAAACACGGACTCTTTCCCTATCTGACACAAAGTTTAATTAAGTAATAATTTAATGTAGCTTATAAACAGCACTTACAACCACCAGCAACATTTTTTTAATAAAAAAAAGTAATCAAATACTTTTTTCCTCTCCCACACATAACAACAAGGGACACCTGTAAATGTTGTCAGGATGTTTCTAAGATGTACAATTCATCATGTTCATGTGCATGAAAATTGGTTTTATGAAATAGTCTAGATCAAAATAAAGGGCATACATTAACTTGTCTTCTGATATATTGGTACATTGTTATACTATGCATCTTTAGTACTTGACCTTAAATGTCACTAATATAAAACACCTTTTATTTTTATGATACACTTACAGTGACTGCTTCTTATCACCACAGCACTGTGTTCCAAGGTGAAGATAAAGATAAGATATGTTAAAACATTAACTAAGCAACTTATTAATAAGACAATGAATCATTCATTTCTACTTGCTCTCTAGCCATCAATTGCAGCAGCTACCAGTAGTAATTTTACCAATGATACTGGTGTGACTGCTGCCTGGAAATTATTCCCGATTATTTCATATAACAGTTTCTGTCAACATCAATGACCAAAACTTCATATATGATTAATCAAGCATGTCGGACTAATGAATACAATATGTAATTCAGATTTTTGTTGTTGTTTTGTGAATTATAATATGTTCCATTTGGATTTATATTTCCCAGTTCATCCATCTGCTCTACCCTCCACTCAGATAAACACTCTCATGTGGGTGTGACTGTTACCAAGGTATTCATTGTCCTAAATGTGTACTTCATGTACTTTCACTTGAAAGAGTAAACATTATTTGCTACTCATGTTAAAATTAACTAACATACTAAATTTAGAGCATTGATATTATAAATCAAGGTTAATTATTTTTGGAAACTATTCAAATAATGCCACTGCAGGAGTTAACAATGAATAAGTGTAACATGAGGAAAGAGAATCCTTTTTATTGTTGGTGAATCATGTGAAGTGTTGGGTTTTATTCTGAAGGAGTGATCGGCAAGATACTTGATAGATACTATTTAGATGTTTGTTCTTGACTATGTGCCAGATTATGTCACCATTGTCCCTGTTAAATAGCACCTTGCCTTATTATTAGCTCACTGATTACAAAGGAGCTCCTACTGGAATACCATGCTATTCAGGTGAAGGATATTGGAATCTGGCCTTAACAAAATAAAACAAAAATGACATTTTTTTTCTATTTCTTTTTCTCCATGTTGGAGCATTATACCATCCAACAGTTGCAATTATCATGCCATTTTAAAATAAATGTAATGAGTGGTTTTGCTTTTAAGACTCTTAAAGAATTGACTGAGAGCAATTTTCCTATTAATCAGTCTTAGGAAGCTCTTATATAAGAGGACAGCAGCATATTGAGAGCCATCAGTAGTGACTAACTATTTCAGACCGTAGCACCTGATAAAATGGATCTTGTGGTTACTCATTTGAATAGCATCTAGCACACTGATGCTATGTTTCCTCTAGGTATTCTAGAGCAGTTAGGCACTACCACAATGTAAATAATATTTAACAATGATAACTAGAGGCTCCACTTAAGTGCAGAATCCTATGGACATGTTGGGCCTAATTCAGTTTAAATCAGGAATAACTCCTTTACAGATAAAAGTTATACTAGTGTAATAATGGGATTAGATCAGAATCAAACCTTCTGTCAGTGGCGTGCATAGAAAGTATAATTTATGTATAGGTAAGTGACATTACAAACCTAATTCCATTCATTCTAATAGTATCTCTAAATGGTTGTTTTTCCATTTTGAGTGGTTAGTACTAATAGCATTGGTGGGAGCTACTAGAAAGCCATAGTCTGCAGGAAGCAGAACAGTATATCCTGGAGGTTGAGCCTGTCCTTGGAAAAAACTGGGATTTCCCAAACAACCAATGGGAGTGTCAGAATCAAAAGGGCAGAGAGATGCTAAGCTGGGTTCCCATTATTTGCGCTTCTCCCCCACCTGATACATTCACAGCCTTTGGACTAACTGGCAGCGGCAGCCAACAGGGCGGCTAACAGGGGAGTTTGAGAGGGAGTTCTCATTGGAGGAGAAGGTACCTGTATTTGCATCTGTCCTGGGTGTTCCTGGGTGTTCTTGTGTGTTTGTTTGTTTTGGTTTGTAGGGGCCGGCAGGGGCTGGGTGCTGGGACGGACGCCGAGGCCTGAGCAGGGGGCGGGGCTTGGCTGATCAAGGGGCCCATAAAAGCGGCCGCCCAGCCAGGCAGCGGGACAGCTGCGAGCAGCGGCAGCCAACAGGGCGGCTAACAGGGGAGTTTGAGAGGGAGTTGGCAGGAGGGCACGGTGTGGTGTGTGGTCTGAGTCCACAGGTGCTGTGGGCAGGGAGTGCAGCAGCCATGAGCCAAGCAGCAGGAGCAGACAGAATGCAGATGGTGGCATGTGGAAGCTGTGGTATGTATATGGTCCTAGCAGGGGAGCTGGAACACAGGTATGTGTGTATGAAGTGTCGCCTGATAGTGTTACTGGAGGAAAAGATTAAGGGGCTAGAGATGCAGGTAGATACCCTGGTGGAGTTTAGGCGGGGGTTTGAGCAGCTGATGGAGGACAGGCAAGGAAGGGCTGAAGGAGAGTGTCCTGCAGCGCAGGTAGAGGCAGAGGACGGTGAGAGGGGAATGGAAGGGGGAGAACATGGGAGGTGGAAGCATGTGACTGTGAGAAGCAGGCCAAGGAAAAGAAGGGCCAGCGAGGGGGGAATAGAACTCAGGAATAGGTTCGAGTGTTTGGATAGCGAGGTGGAGGGGCAGCAGGTGGCGGCTGAAGGTGGGAGAGTGAGGAAGAAGAGAAGAGCAGCTAGTCCGAGAGAGAGAGGGGAGGAGTTGATGGAGACAGCACCAATTCTGGGCCCCGGGAGGAATCAGGAAGGCATAAGGGGGAGCATAACGGAAGATAGGAACAGGCACAGGTCAGGACTAGAGGGACTAGAGACTAGATTACTAGATCGCACTGTTGCCAGGCGAAGGCAGGTGTATGTAATTGGAGACTCTTTACTGAGGAGATTGGACAGGCCTGTGACCAGGGCGGACCCGGAGAACAGAAGGGTGTGCTGTCTACCGGGCGCAAAGATACGCGATGTGGACCTGCGGTTGAAAAGGATCCTAAAAGGAGCAGGTAAGAACCCCTTGATAATCCTTCATGTAGGAACGAATGACACGGCTAGGTTCTCGTTAGAGAGAATCAAGGGAGATTATGCTAGGCTGGGGAAGACGCTCAAGGAGATAGAGGCTCAGATTATCTTTAGTGGGATTCTGCCCGTTCCGAGGGAAGGGCAGCAAAGGGCTGATAGGATTGTGAGAATAAATAGTTGGCTAAGAGAGTGGTGCTATAAGGAGGGCTTTGGGATGTATGGCCACTGGGAGGCTTTCGGGGACAGACACCTGTTCTCGCGGGATGGGCTTCACCTGAGTAGGGAAGGAAATAGACTTCTGGGAGGGAGGCTGGCTCATCTTATCAAAAGAGCTTTAAACTAGGAAGTTTGGGGAGAAGGTTGGGAGATGCACAGTTAATCTCCACGCCAGATTCCAGTATGGAAAAGGTGAGTAAAATGAGAGGAGACATAGCCGGGGAGATGAGATTGGACATAGGAAGGACAGGGGGGACGGACGCAAGGAGGCCCGCAACTTATAGTGCTACGAATGGGAGACAGGCTAAACGACATACATTAGGGTGTTTATACACCAATGCCAGAAGCCTAGGTAATAAAATGGAGGAATTGGAGCTCTTGGTCCAAGAGCTGAAACCAGATATCGTAGGAATAACAGAAACGTGGTGGAATGGCAGTCACGACTGGAACACAGGTATGGAGGGGTATGCGCTGTTTAGGAAAGACCGGAACAAAGGTAAAGGTGGGGGGGTGGCATTGTATGTCAATAGTGAAATAAGCTGTAAAGAAATAATAGTTGATGGATTAGATAACACAGAGTCCGTCTGGGCAATACTCACACTGGGTAATAGGACTACTAGAGCCTCTCCGGGGATAGTGCTCGGAGTGTGCTATAGACCGCCGGGATCGACCCAGGATATGGATAAGGAACTATTTAATGTGTTTAGAGAAGTAATTACTAATAGAAACTGTGTAATTATGGGGGACTTTAACTTCCCAGATATAGATTGGGGCACAAACGCTAGTAGTAAAAATAGGGCTCAGATGTTCCTAGATGTGCTTGCTGATCAATTCCTTCATCAAGTGGTAGCTGAACCGACGAGGGGGGAGGCCATTTTAGATTTGATTCTGGTAAGTAGTGAGGACCTCGTTGAGGAAGTGGTAGTGGGGGACAATTTGGGCTCCAGTGATCATGAGCTAATTCGGTTTAAAATACATGGGAGGAGTAACAGAATTAAGTCAAAGACTAGGGTTTATAATTTTAAAAAGGCCAATTTTAACAAATTAAGGGGACTGGTAAGGGAAGTCGATTGGGCAAACGTATTAATGGATCTAAAGGCAGAAGAAGCCTGGGATTACTTCAAGTTAAAGATGCATGAGCTGTCGGAGGCCTGCATTCCAAAAAAGGGAAAAAGATTACAAAGCAGGAGATTTAGACCGAGCTGGATGAGCGACCGACTCAAAGGGGCGATTAGGAAAAAACAGAAAGCGTACAAAGAGTGGAAGAGGGGAGGGATTAGTAAAGAAACTTACCTTAGTGAAGTCAGAGAATGTAGAGATAGAGTGAGAAAGGCCAAAGGCCGTGTAGAGTTGGACCTAGCGAGGGGAATTAAAAGCAATAGTAAGAGGTTTTACAGCCATATAAATAGGAAGAAAGCAAAGAAAGAAGAAGTGGGACCGCTGAAGACTATTGCCGGAGAGGAGATAAAAGACAATCTAGGCATGGCGCAATATCTCAATGAATATTTTGCATCGGTGTTTAATGAGGCCAATGAAGGTATTAGGGATACTAGCACCACTACAGAGGGGCATTCAGGATGGGGGATTACCGTATCCGAGGTAGAAACAAAACTTGAATGCCTTAATGGGGCTAAGTCGGGAGGACCGGACGATCTTCATCCGAGAATATTGAAGGAATTGGCGCGGGAAATAGCAGGCCCATTAGCGATAATATTTAATGAATCTGTAAACTTGGGGGTGGTCCCGTTAGACTGGAGAATAGCTAATGTGGTTCCTATTTTCAAGAAAGGGAAAAAAAGTGATCCGGGTAACTACAGGCCTGTTAGTTTAACATCTGTAGTGTGCAAAGTATTAGAGAAAATTCTGAAAGAGAAACTAGTTGAGGACCTGGAGGTTAGTGGCAATTGCGATAAATTACAACATGGTTTTACGAAGGGCAGATCGTGCCAAACGAATCTGATCTCCTTCTTTGAGAAAGTAACGGATTTATTAGATAAGGGAAATGCGGTGGACCTAATATACCTGGATTTCAGTAAAGCGTTTGATACTGTACCCCATGAGGAATTATTGGTTAAACTGAAAAACATGGGGATCGATATGAAAATCCAGAGGTGGATAAGGAATTGGTTAATGGGGAGAATGCAGCGGGTCGTATTAAAGGGTGAACTGTCAGGTTGGAGGGAGGTTACTAGTGGAGTGCCTCAAGGTTCGGTTTTGGGACCCATTTTATTTAATCTATTTATAACTGACCTCGGAACCGATTGCAGGAGTGGGCTGATAAAGTTTGCGGATGATACGAAGGTGGGAGGCGTTGTAAATTCGGAGGAGGATAGGGATATCCTGCAGGGAGACTTGAACGAGCTTGTGAATTGGAGTATCAGGAATAGGATGAAATTTAATAGTAAAAAGTGTAAGGTGATGCATTTGGGGATGACTAATAAAAATTTTAGTTACAAGATGGGGACGCATTGGTTAGAAGTAACGGAAGAGGAGAAGGACCTAGGGGTCCTAGTAGACCGCAGGATGACTATGAGTCGACAATGCGACGTGGCGGTGAAAAAAGCCAATGCTGTCTTGGGATGCATTAGGCGAGGTATATCTAGTAGGGATAAGGAGGTCCTGCTTCCGTTGTACAAGGCGCTGGTGAGACCTCATTTGGAGTACTGTGTGCAGTTCTGGTCTCCCATGTTTAAAAAAGATGAACTCAAACTAGAACGGGTGCAGAGAAGGGCCACTAGGATGATCAGAGGAATGGAAAACCTGTCGTATGAAAAGAGACTAGAGGAGCTTGGGTTGTTTAGTCTGACAAAGCGAAGGCTGAGGGGGGATATGATTGCTATCTTTAAATATATTAGAGGGATTAATACGAGGGAGGGAGAAGAATTATTCCATCTTAGTACTAATGTGGATACGAGAACGAATGGATATAAACTGGCCGTGGGGAGGTTCAGGCTTGAAATTAGACGAAGGTTTCTGACCGTCAGAGGGGTGAAATATTGGAATGGCCTTCCGAGGGAAACGGTGGGGGCGACGGACCTGTCTGGTTTTAAGATTAAGTTAGATAAATTTATGGAGGGAATGGTTTAATGGTAAAACATAGTAGTCAAGGAAAACCAAGAAATGGTAGGTAAATTGTATAATGGCTGACAGGGGTCAGGCTGGAGACTCTTGCCTATATGCTCGGGGTCTTACTGATCGCCATATTTGGGGTCGGGAAGGAATTTTCCTCCAGGGCAGATTGGCTGAGCCTCTGGAGGTTTTTCGCCTTCCTCCGCAGCATAGGGCAGGGATCTCTAGCAGGAGGGTTTCTGCCGATTGAAGTCACCTAAAACAGGATTGGGGACTTCAACAGCAGAGTCCAGGGAAGGGGTAGGGACGGTTTTATGGCCTGCAGCATGCAGGGGGTCAGACCAGATGATCATAATGGTCCCTTCTGACCTTAAAGTCTATGAGTCTATGAACAGCAGACTGCTTTTTAGAAGTTGAACTCATGATATTATTTTCTGACTGCTGATTGGTTGCTTGTCCCTCACTTCTGGCCCCTTCTGTCTGTGTCCCTCAACATCACTCTCCCTGCTCCATATCCTCTCTTCCCTCTTCTCCATTATTTCTTTCTGCCCCTTCTCTAGCTCCCTGTCCCTAGTCCCATTCCTTCCTTTCCACCAAAAAAAAAAAAAAGTTTCTGCAAAAATTTCATCCAGCTTTATAAGTATGAAAAAGAAATTATAACATATATGTGCATCATGATCCATCCCCTACTTTGGATCTGTTTTATGGTCTTTTTAAATTATGAACTCTTTGGAACAATGTCATGTCAGCATTCATCAAATTTTGTTGTACAATTTTTCCCTTTGAAAACAAATATTTTTATGAAAAGTTTTCAGTTTCAATGATTTCAAGTTGTATGAAAATCTTTGGCAATTTTGTGCTTTATTTTTTGTGAAAAAATCTTTCAAACATATTTTCAAGTTTTGATTTGCCCTTGTGTAACTTTTGATTGGGCACATATTGTGACATGTTATCATATTGTGACATGTTACCATGCGGGCAGGGGACTGGACTCGATGACCTCTCGAGGTCCCTTCCAGTCCTAGAATCTATGAATCTATGAATCTATGAATATGGTGTTTTCCTGACTCCTTAATTGGATATATGCGTGTAAATACTTGAAATTTTCCTTTCAGCTGTGGCTGACCCAGGAGTCTTTGTGGTTTGGAAGGTTTTCAGTTGTTGGACACAAGGAAATAATTTGTAAAATGAAAAATATTTTTATTTTGAAAATTAAGACTTTTGGGTGTTGATGCAATATAAATATTGAAATGAAATTAACAGTGAAATACCATAGATTATATAATAAATAATAATTAGAAATGTTTTCCAATGATCACACTTGAATAAATTATTTTTAAACTTTATTTTTAGGAATAATAACTGCATTGCTAGCAGGTAGCAACTAAGGTAAACAGCAACTACATATTTACTTTCTCATATTGGTAAGAAGGTACGAATATAATTTGTTGGGATTTTTTTTAAATACTTTTTCTGAATTTGATGAATTAGTAAGATGCTATATTTATATATTGCACAGCTTCTTTGGTAGGACACACGAAGAATTCTAATTGATGAAAGAGTTAAAATGAGATTGATTGCTGCTTGTTATGATTAATCAGGCAATATAATGTTCTCTGCCTCAAATTTGAGGGTTATTAATAAATCAGAAAATGATATGAAGATGAAAATAGCTGTAAATCATTAGCATATCTGTAGGAGTTGCTGATCTCAGTATGCGTCTTTGTGGCTACACGGCCACATCAGAAAACCCACTGCAACAATCTGTCAATCATGGTCAGCATCTTGCCATTCTCAGCAGAGAGGCCAAAGATTGCACATGCAGAGAAAATTAACCATATTCTAGGCTGTTCCTGCAGATTAGGGTTGAAGCACATTGATGGGGTAGTGGAGGGGAAGCATGCATTATTGTCTGTTCTGTGGATATAAACAACATAGTTCTAGCCTCAACTCAGCCAGTGTATCTACTTTTGCAAGGGCCAAACCCATTTAGAAATGAAAAATAACCTATAAAGGTATTAGAAATATTTTAACCAAACA